>NW_028283394.1:0-349308 GCF_059441005.1 Hippichthys cyanospilos | reverse complement strand
ACCAAAAGCAGAAAAAGAAAGACATGCAAGAAGTAAGAAATAAACAAAACCTAAACAAAGGACATGCAAAAACAAAGATGATAGAGGAACAAAATTTCTCAAAAATAAAAAAACAAAAAGAAAAGCTTAAAGAAAGCGCATGGGGACCCAGCCTGAGGAAGGACTAAAGGTGTCCGAAACGTCGCGACGGGCCCCATGGAAAATAAAGCATGCAAAAATATTAATAGATAACAAAGGCGAAACGAACCAAAGCAAGAACCCAGAAAAGGAAGTTAAAAAGAAAGCCAAAACGGAAAGAAAACCAAGAGAGCTGAAGGACCAAGGGGGAGGAAACAGTGGCAGGACCGTGCACTTACCTCACTCCGACGGAGGGTATCTTCCGTTGGAGGGGGGGTCTTTTCCCCTAACCTAACCGGCCTGTGCCGCCACTGTTTTCCGACCCCTTGGGACCTGAGGAATGGGAGACCTGAATGAGCCCTAACACATAACCAATTGACATACCATAACTCAAATTGATAACCCTACCCAAAATGCTATCCTAAACACAACCCTAACCCATAACCCCTAATTGGCCTAACCCTAACCCCAGACTTGACTAACCCTAAATATAACCCCTAAACATAACCCTAATTTGGATGAATATAGAAAACTAAGATAGAGGGGGTGGGACACATATTTTCAAAAACCTTACTGCAAGCAGTATAAAACTAGCCCAAATTGGAAGGGAAGGGATACAGCCAAAAGAAGGCAAAAGTATATAAATAATGCTCCCAGAAGCCCCAAAAACTGGTAGAGCCTAAATTCAGGGATGGGAGTGCTAGTCTGCATAAAGGTAAGGGTTTGACTATAAGTGGAAGAAAGTTGGAAAGAAACGGAAGGCTAAAATCAAGCAACAGAAGGGGGAAAGACTAGGGGGTGCCAATAGAAAAGGGAGGGAGAAACACACATAAAGACAAAGCTAAAGAAGACAGACACATGCAAGAAGGAAAGACAAACAAGAGAAAGATGAACCAAAAGCAGAAAAAGAAAGACATGCAAGAAGTAAGAAATAAACAAAACCTAAACAAAGGACATGCAAAAACAAAGATGATAGAGGAACAAAATTTCTCAAAAATAAAAAAACAAAAAGAAAAGCTTAAAGAAAGCGCATGGGGACCCAGCCTGAGGAAGGACTAAAGGTGTCCGAAACGTCGCGACGGGCCCCATGGAAAATAAAGCATGCAAAAATATTAATAGATAACAAAGGCGAAACGAACCAAAGCAAGAACCCAGAAAAGGAAGTTAAAAAGAAAGCCAAAACGGAAAGAAAACCAAGAGAGCTGAAGGACCAAGGGGGAGGAAACAGTGGCAGGACCGTGCACTTACCTCACTCCGACGGAGGGTATCTTCCGTTGGAGGGGGGGTCTTTTCCCCTAACCTAACCGGCCTGTGCCGCCACTGTTTTCCGACCCCTTGGGACCTGAGGAATGGGAGACCTGAATGAGCCCTAACACATAACCAATTGACATACCATAACTCAAATTGATAACCCTACCCAAAATGCTATCCTAAACACAACCCTAACCCATAACCCCTAATTGGCCTAACCCTAACCCCAGACTTGACTAACCCTAAATATAACCCCTAAACATAACCCTAATTTGGATGAATATAGAAAACTAAGATAGAGGGGGTGGGACACATATTTTCAAAAACCTTACTGCAAGCAGTATAAAACTAGCCCAAATTGGAAGGGAAGGGATACAGCCAAAAGAAGGCAAAAGTATATAAATAATGCTCCCAGAAGCCCCAAAAACTGGTAGAGCCTAAATTCAGGGATGGGAGTGCTAGTCTGCATAAAGGTAAGGGTTTGACTATAAGTGGAAGAAAGTTGGAAAGAAACGGAAGGCTAAAATCAAGCAACAGAAGGGGGAAAGACTAGGGGGTGCCAATAGAAAAGGGAGGGAGAAACACACATAAAGACAAAGCTAAAGAAGACAGACACATGCAAGAAGGAAAGACAAACAAGAGAAAGATGAACCAAAAGCAGAAAAAGAAAGACATGCAAGAAGTAAGAAATAAACAAAACCTAAACAAAGGACATGCAAAAACAAAGATGATAGAGGAACAAAATTTCTCAAAAATAAAAAAACAAAAAGAAAAGCTTAAAGAAAGCGCATGGGGACCCAGCCTGAGGAAGGACTAAAGGTGTCCGAAACGTCGCGACGGGCCCCATGGAAAATAAAGCATGCAAAAATATTAATAGATAACAAAGGCGAAACGAACCAAAGCAAGAACCCAGAAAAGGAAGTTAAAAAGAAAGCCAAAACGGAAAGAAAACCAAGAGAGCTGAAGGACCAAGGGGGAGGAAACAGTGGCAGGACCGTGCACTTACCTCACTCCGACGGAGGGTATCTTCCGTTGGAGGGGGGGTCTTTTCCCCTAACCTAACCGGCCTGTGCCGCCACTGTTTTCCGACCCCTTGGGACCTGAGGAATGGGAGACCTGAATGAGCCCTAACACATAACCAATTGACATACCATAACTCAAATTGATAACCCTACCCAAAATGCTATCCTAAACACAACCCTAACCCATAACCCCTAATTGGCCTAACCCTAACCCCAGACTTGACTAACCCTAAATATAACCCCTAAACATAACCCTAATTTGGATGAATATAGAAAACTAAGATAGAGGGGGTGGGACACATATTTTCAAAAACCTTACTGCAAGCAGTATAAAACTAGCCCAAATTGGAAGGGAAGGGATACAGCCAAAAGAAGGCAAAAGTATATAAATAATGCTCCCAGAAGCCCCAAAAACTGGTAGAGCCTAAATTCAGGGATGGGAGTGCTAGTCTGCATAAAGGTAAGGGTTTGACTATAAGTGGAAGAAAGTTGGAAAGAAACGGAAGGCTAAAATCAAGCAACAGAAGGGGGAAAGACTAGGGGGTGCCAATAGAAAAGGGAGGGAGAAACACACATAAAGACAAAGCTAAAGAAGACAGACACATGCAAGAAGGAAAGACAAACAAGAGAAAGATGAACCAAAAGCAGAAAAAGAAAGACATGCAAGAAGTAAGAAATAAACAAAACCTAAACAAAGGACATGCAAAAACAAAGATGATAGAGGAACAAAATTTCTCAAAAATAAAAAAACAAAAAGAAAAGCTTAAAGAAAGCGCATGGGGACCCAGCCTGAGGAAGGACTAAAGGTGTCCGAAACGTCGCGACGGGCCCCATGGAAAATAAAGCATGCAAAAATATTAATAGATAACAAAGGCGAAACGAACCAAAGCAAGAACCCAGAAAAGGAAGTTAAAAAGAAAGCCAAAACGGAAAGAAAACCAAGAGAGCTGAAGGACCAAGGGGGAGGAAACAGTGGCAGGACCGTGCACTTACCTCACTCCGACGGAGGGTATCTTCCGTTGGAGGGGGGGTCTTTTCCCCTAACCTAACCGGCCTGTGCCGCCACTGTTTTCCGACCCCTTGGGACCTGAGGAATGGGAGACCTGAATGAGCCCTAACACATAACCAATTGACATACCATAACTCAAATTGATAACCCTACCCAAAATGCTATCCTAAACACAACCCTAACCCATAACCCCTAATTGGCCTAACCCTAACCCCAGACTTGACTAACCCTAAATATAACCCCTAAACATAACCCTAATTTGGATGAATATAGAAAACTAAGATAGAGGGGGTGGGACACATATTTTCAAAAACCTTACTGCAAGCAGTATAAAACTAGCCCAAATTGGAAGGGAAGGGATACAGCCAAAAGAAGGCAAAAGTATATAAATAATGCTCCCAGAAGCCCCAAAAACTGGTAGAGCCTAAATTCAGGGATGGGAGTGCTAGTCTGCATAAAGGTAAGGGTTTGACTATAAGTGGAAGAAAGTTGGAAAGAAACGGAAGGCTAAAATCAAGCAACAGAAGGGGGAAAGACTAGGGGGTGCCAATAGAAAAGGGAGGGAGAAACACACATAAAGACAAAGCTAAAGAAGACAGACACATGCAAGAAGGAAAGACAAACAAGAGAAAGATGAACCAAAAGCAGAAAAAGAAAGACATGCAAGAAGTAAGAAATAAACAAAACCTAAACAAAGGACATGCAAAAACAAAGATGATAGAGGAACAAAATTTCTCAAAAATAAAAAAACAAAAAGAAAAGCTTAAAGAAAGCGCATGGGGACCCAGCCTGAGGAAGGACTAAAGGTGTCCGAAACGTCGCGACGGGCCCCATGGAAAATAAAGCATGCAAAAATATTAATAGATAACAAAGGCGAAACGAACCAAAGCAAGAACCCAGAAAAGGAAGTTAAAAAGAAAGCCAAAACGGAAAGAAAACCAAGAGAGCTGAAGGACCAAGGGGGAGGAAACAGTGGCAGGACCGTGCACTTACCTCACTCCGACGGAGGGTATCTTCCGTTGGAGGGGGGGTCTTTTCCCCTAACCTAACCGGCCTGTGCCGCCACTGTTTTCCGACCCCTTGGGACCTGAGGAATGGGAGACCTGAATGAGCCCTAACACATAACCAATTGACATACCATAACTCAAATTGATAACCCTACCCAAAATGCTATCCTAAACACAACCCTAACCCATAACCCCTAATTGGCCTAACCCTAACCCCAGACTTGACTAACCCTAAATATAACCCCTAAACATAACCCTAATTTGGATGAATATAGAAAACTAAGATAGAGGGGGTGGGACACATATTTTCAAAAACCTTACTGCAAGCAGTATAAAACTAGCCCAAATTGGAAGGGAAGGGATACAGCCAAAAGAAGGCAAAAGTATATAAATAATGCTCCCAGAAGCCCCAAAAACTGGTAGAGCCTAAATTCAGGGATGGGAGTGCTAGTCTGCATAAAGGTAAGGGTTTGACTATAAGTGGAAGAAAGTTGGAAAGAAACGGAAGGCTAAAATCAAGCAACAGAAGGGGGAAAGACTAGGGGGTGCCAATAGAAAAGGGAGGGAGAAACACACATAAAGACAAAGCTAAAGAAGACAGACACATGCAAGAAGGAAAGACAAACAAGAGAAAGATGAACCAAAAGCAGAAAAAGAAAGACATGCAAGAAGTAAGAAATAAACAAAACCTAAACAAAGGACATGCAAAAACAAAGATGATAGAGGAACAAAATTTCTCAAAAATAAAAAAACAAAAAGAAAAGCTTAAAGAAAGCGCATGGGGACCCAGCCTGAGGAAGGACTAAAGGTGTCCGAAACGTCGCGACGGGCCCCATGGAAAATAAAGCATGCAAAAATATTAATAGATAACAAAGGCGAAACGAACCAAAGCAAGAACCCAGAAAAGGAAGTTAAAAAGAAAGCCAAAACGGAAAGAAAACCAAGAGAGCTGAAGGACCAAGGGGGAGGAAACAGTGGCAGGACCGTGCACTTACCTCACTCCGACGGAGGGTATCTTCCGTTGGAGGGGGGGTCTTTTCCCCTAACCTAACCGGCCTGTGCCGCCACTGTTTTCCGACCCCTTGGGACCTGAGGAATGGGAGACCTGAATGAGCCCTAACACATAACCAATTGACATACCATAACTCAAATTGATAACCCTACCCAAAATGCTATCCTAAACACAACCCTAACCCATAACCCCTAATTGGCCTAACCCTAACCCCAGACTTGACTAACCCTAAATATAACCCCTAAACATAACCCTAATTTGGATGAATATAGAAAACTAAGATAGAGGGGGTGGGACACATATTTTCAAAAACCTTACTGCAAGCAGTATAAAACTAGCCCAAATTGGAAGGGAAGGGATACAGCCAAAAGAAGGCAAAAGTATATAAATAATGCTCCCAGAAGCCCCAAAAACTGGTAGAGCCTAAATTCAGGGATGGGAGTGCTAGTCTGCATAAAGGTAAGGGTTTGACTATAAGTGGAAGAAAGTTGGAAAGAAACGGAAGGCTAAAATCAAGCAACAGAAGGGGGAAAGACTAGGGGGTGCCAATAGAAAAGGGAGGGAGAAACACACATAAAGACAAAGCTAAAGAAGACAGACACATGCAAGAAGGAAAGACAAACAAGAGAAAGATGAACCAAAAGCAGAAAAAGAAAGACATGCAAGAAGTAAGAAATAAACAAAACCTAAACAAAGGACATGCAAAAACAAAGATGATAGAGGAACAAAATTTCTCAAAAATAAAAAAACAAAAAGAAAAGCTTAAAGAAAGCGCATGGGGACCCAGCCTGAGGAAGGACTAAAGGTGTCCGAAACGTCGCGACGGGCCCCATGGAAAATAAAGCATGCAAAAATATTAATAGATAACAAAGGCGAAACGAACCAAAGCAAGAACCCAGAAAAGGAAGTTAAAAAGAAAGCCAAAACGGAAAGAAAACCAAGAGAGCTGAAGGACCAAGGGGGAGGAAACAGTGGCAGGACCGTGCACTTACCTCACTCCGACGGAGGGTATCTTCCGTTGGAGGGGGGGTCTTTTCCCCTAACCTAACCGGCCTGTGCCGCCACTGTTTTCCGACCCCTTGGGACCTGAGGAATGGGAGACCTGAATGAGCCCTAACACATAACCAATTGACATACCATAACTCAAATTGATAACCCTACCCAAAATGCTATCCTAAACACAACCCTAACCCATAACCCCTAATTGGCCTAACCCTAACCCCAGACTTGACTAACCCTAAATATAACCCCTAAACATAACCCTAATTTGGATGAATATAGAAAACTAAGATAGAGGGGGTGGGACACATATTTTCAAAAACCTTACTGCAAGCAGTATAAAACTAGCCCAAATTGGAAGGGAAGGGATACAGCCAAAAGAAGGCAAAAGTATATAAATAATGCTCCCAGAAGCCCCAAAAACTGGTAGAGCCTAAATTCAGGGATGGGAGTGCTAGTCTGCATAAAGGTAAGGGTTTGACTATAAGTGGAAGAAAGTTGGAAAGAAACGGAAGGCTAAAATCAAGCAACAGAAGGGGGAAAGACTAGGGGGTGCCAATAGAAAAGGGAGGGAGAAACACACATAAAGACAAAGCTAAAGAAGACAGACACATGCAAGAAGGAAAGACAAACAAGAGAAAGATGAACCAAAAGCAGAAAAAGAAAGACATGCAAGAAGTAAGAAATAAACAAAACCTAAACAAAGGACATGCAAAAACAAAGATGATAGAGGAACAAAATTTCTCAAAAATAAAAAAACAAAAAGAAAAGCTTAAAGAAAGCGCATGGGGACCCAGCCTGAGGAAGGACTAAAGGTGTCCGAAACGTCGCGACGGGCCCCATGGAAAATAAAGCATGCAAAAATATTAATAGATAACAAAGGCGAAACGAACCAAAGCAAGAACCCAGAAAAGGAAGTTAAAAAGAAAGCCAAAACGGAAAGAAAACCAAGAGAGCTGAAGGACCAAGGGGGAGGAAACAGTGGCAGGACCGTGCACTTACCTCACTCCGACGGAGGGTATCTTCCGTTGGAGGGGGGGTCTTTTCCCCTAACCTAACCGGCCTGTGCCGCCACTGTTTTCCGACCCCTTGGGACCTGAGGAATGGGAGACCTGAATGAGCCCTAACACATAACCAATTGACATACCATAACTCAAATTGATAACCCTACCCAAAATGCTATCCTAAACACAACCCTAACCCATAACCCCTAATTGGCCTAACCCTAACCCCAGACTTGACTAACCCTAAATATAACCCCTAAACATAACCCTAATTTGGATGAATATAGAAAACTAAGATAGAGGGGGTGGGACACATATTTTCAAAAACCTTACTGCAAGCAGTATAAAACTAGCCCAAATTGGAAGGGAAGGGATACAGCCAAAAGAAGGCAAAAGTATATAAATAATGCTCCCAGAAGCCCCAAAAACTGGTAGAGCCTAAATTCAGGGATGGGAGTGCTAGTCTGCATAAAGGTAAGGGTTTGACTATAAGTGGAAGAAAGTTGGAAAGAAACGGAAGGCTAAAATCAAGCAACAGAAGGGGGAAAGACTAGGGGGTGCCAATAGAAAAGGGAGGGAGAAACACACATAAAGACAAAGCTAAAGAAGACAGACACATGCAAGAAGGAAAGACAAACAAGAGAAAGATGAACCAAAAGCAGAAAAAGAAAGACATGCAAGAAGTAAGAAATAAACAAAACCTAAACAAAGGACATGCAAAAACAAAGATGATAGAGGAACAAAATTTCTCAAAAATAAAAAAACAAAAAGAAAAGCTTAAAGAAAGCGCATGGGGACCCAGCCTGAGGAAGGACTAAAGGTGTCCGAAACGTCGCGACGGGCCCCATGGAAAATAAAGCATGCAAAAATATTAATAGATAACAAAGGCGAAACGAACCAAAGCAAGAACCCAGAAAAGGAAGTTAAAAAGAAAGCCAAAACGGAAAGAAAACCAAGAGAGCTGAAGGACCAAGGGGGAGGAAACAGTGGCAGGACCGTGCACTTACCTCACTCCGACGGAGGGTATCTTCCGTTGGAGGGGGGGTCTTTTCCCCTAACCTAACCGGCCTGTGCCGCCACTGTTTTCCGACCCCTTGGGACCTGAGGAATGGGAGACCTGAATGAGCCCTAACACATAACCAATTGACATACCATAACTCAAATTGATAACCCTACCCAAAATGCTATCCTAAACACAACCCTAACCCATAACCCCTAATTGGCCTAACCCTAACCCCAGACTTGACTAACCCTAAATATAACCCCTAAACATAACCCTAATTTGGATGAATATAGAAAACTAAGATAGAGGGGGTGGGACACATATTTTCAAAAACCTTACTGCAAGCAGTATAAAACTAGCCCAAATTGGAAGGGAAGGGATACAGCCAAAAGAAGGCAAAAGTATATAAATAATGCTCCCAGAAGCCCCAAAAACTGGTAGAGCCTAAATTCAGGGATGGGAGTGCTAGTCTGCATAAAGGTAAGGGTTTGACTATAAGTGGAAGAAAGTTGGAAAGAAACGGAAGGCTAAAATCAAGCAACAGAAGGGGGAAAGACTAGGGGGTGCCAATAGAAAAGGGAGGGAGAAACACACATAAAGACAAAGCTAAAGAAGACAGACACATGCAAGAAGGAAAGACAAACAAGAGAAAGATGAACCAAAAGCAGAAAAAGAAAGACATGCAAGAAGTAAGAAATAAACAAAACCTAAACAAAGGACATGCAAAAACAAAGATGATAGAGGAACAAAATTTCTCAAAAATAAAAAAACAAAAAGAAAAGCTTAAAGAAAGCGCATGGGGACCCAGCCTGAGGAAGGACTAAAGGTGTCCGAAACGTCGCGACGGGCCCCATGGAAAATAAAGCATGCAAAAATATTAATAGATAACAAAGGCGAAACGAACCAAAGCAAGAACCCAGAAAAGGAAGTTAAAAAGAAAGCCAAAACGGAAAGAAAACCAAGAGAGCTGAAGGACCAAGGGGGAGGAAACAGTGGCAGGACCGTGCACTTACCTCACTCCGACGGAGGGTATCTTCCGTTGGAGGGGGGGTCTTTTCCCCTAACCTAACCGGCCTGTGCCGCCACTGTTTTCCGACCCCTTGGGACCTGAGGAATGGGAGACCTGAATGAGCCCTAACACATAACCAATTGACATACCATAACTCAAATTGATAACCCTACCCAAAATGCTATCCTAAACACAACCCTAACCCATAACCCCTAATTGGCCTAACCCTAACCCCAGACTTGACTAACCCTAAATATAACCCCTAAACATAACCCTAATTTGGATGAATATAGAAAACTAAGATAGAGGGGGTGGGACACATATTTTCAAAAACCTTACTGCAAGCAGTATAAAACTAGCCCAAATTGGAAGGGAAGGGATACAGCCAAAAGAAGGCAAAAGTATATAAATAATGCTCCCAGAAGCCCCAAAAACTGGTAGAGCCTAAATTCAGGGATGGGAGTGCTAGTCTGCATAAAGGTAAGGGTTTGACTATAAGTGGAAGAAAGTTGGAAAGAAACGGAAGGCTAAAATCAAGCAACAGAAGGGGGAAAGACTAGGGGGTGCCAATAGAAAAGGGAGGGAGAAACACACATAAAGACAAAGCTAAAGAAGACAGACACATGCAAGAAGGAAAGACAAACAAGAGAAAGATGAACCAAAAGCAGAAAAAGAAAGACATGCAAGAAGTAAGAAATAAACAAAACCTAAACAAAGGACATGCAAAAACAAAGATGATAGAGGAACAAAATTTCTCAAAAATAAAAAAACAAAAAGAAAAGCTTAAAGAAAGCGCATGGGGACCCAGCCTGAGGAAGGACTAAAGGTGTCCGAAACGTCGCGACGGGCCCCATGGAAAATAAAGCATGCAAAAATATTAATAGATAACAAAGGCGAAACGAACCAAAGCAAGAACCCAGAAAAGGAAGTTAAAAAGAAAGCCAAAACGGAAAGAAAACCAAGAGAGCTGAAGGACCAAGGGGGAGGAAACAGTGGCAGGACCGTGCACTTACCTCACTCCGACGGAGGGTATCTTCCGTTGGAGGGGGGGTCTTTTCCCCTAACCTAACCGGCCTGTGCCGCCACTGTTTTCCGACCCCTTGGGACCTGAGGAATGGGAGACCTGAATGAGCCCTAACACATAACCAATTGACATACCATAACTCAAATTGATAACCCTACCCAAAATGCTATCCTAAACACAACCCTAACCCATAACCCCTAATTGGCCTAACCCTAACCCCAGACTTGACTAACCCTAAATATAACCCCTAAACATAACCCTAATTTGGATGAATATAGAAAACTAAGATAGAGGGGGTGGGACACATATTTTCAAAAACCTTACTGCAAGCAGTATAAAACTAGCCCAAATTGGAAGGGAAGGGATACAGCCAAAAGAAGGCAAAAGTATATAAATAATGCTCCCAGAAGCCCCAAAAACTGGTAGAGCCTAAATTCAGGGATGGGAGTGCTAGTCTGCATAAAGGTAAGGGTTTGACTATAAGTGGAAGAAAGTTGGAAAGAAACGGAAGGCTAAAATCAAGCAACAGAAGGGGGAAAGACTAGGGGGTGCCAATAGAAAAGGGAGGGAGAAACACACATAAAGACAAAGCTAAAGAAGACAGACACATGCAAGAAGGAAAGACAAACAAGAGAAAGATGAACCAAAAGCAGAAAAAGAAAGACATGCAAGAAGTAAGAAATAAACAAAACCTAAACAAAGGACATGCAAAAACAAAGATGATAGAGGAACAAAATTTCTCAAAAATAAAAAAACAAAAAGAAAAGCTTAAAGAAAGCGCATGGGGACCCAGCCTGAGGAAGGACTAAAGGTGTCCGAAACGTCGCGACGGGCCCCATGGAAAATAAAGCATGCAAAAATATTAATAGATAACAAAGGCGAAACGAACCAAAGCAAGAACCCAGAAAAGGAAGTTAAAAAGAAAGCCAAAACGGAAAGAAAACCAAGAGAGCTGAAGGACCAAGGGGGAGGAAACAGTGGCAGGACCGTGCACTTACCTCACTCCGACGGAGGGTATCTTCCGTTGGAGGGGGGGTCTTTTCCCCTAACCTAACCGGCCTGTGCCGCCACTGTTTTCCGACCCCTTGGGACCTGAGGAATGGGAGACCTGAATGAGCCCTAACACATAACCAATTGACATACCATAACTCAAATTGATAACCCTACCCAAAATGCTATCCTAAACACAACCCTAACCCATAACCCCTAATTGGCCTAACCCTAACCCCAGACTTGACTAACCCTAAATATAACCCCTAAACATAACCCTAATTTGGATGAATATAGAAAACTAAGATAGAGGGGGTGGGACACATATTTTCAAAAACCTTACTGCAAGCAGTATAAAACTAGCCCAAATTGGAAGGGAAGGGATACAGCCAAAAGAAGGCAAAAGTATATAAATAATGCTCCCAGAAGCCCCAAAAACTGGTAGAGCCTAAATTCAGGGATGGGAGTGCTAGTCTGCATAAAGGTAAGGGTTTGACTATAAGTGGAAGAAAGTTGGAAAGAAACGGAAGGCTAAAATCAAGCAACAGAAGGGGGAAAGACTAGGGGGTGCCAATAGAAAAGGGAGGGAGAAACACACATAAAGACAAAGCTAAAGAAGACAGACACATGCAAGAAGGAAAGACAAACAAGAGAAAGATGAACCAAAAGCAGAAAAAGAAAGACATGCAAGAAGTAAGAAATAAACAAAACCTAAACAAAGGACATGCAAAAACAAAGATGATAGAGGAACAAAATTTCTCAAAAATAAAAAAACAAAAAGAAAAGCTTAAAGAAAGCGCATGGGGACCCAGCCTGAGGAAGGACTAAAGGTGTCCGAAACGTCGCGACGGGCCCCATGGAAAATAAAGCATGCAAAAATATTAATAGATAACAAAGGCGAAACGAACCAAAGCAAGAACCCAGAAAAGGAAGTTAAAAAGAAAGCCAAAACGGAAAGAAAACCAAGAGAGCTGAAGGACCAAGGGGGAGGAAACAGTGGCAGGACCGTGCACTTACCTCACTCCGACGGAGGGTATCTTCCGTTGGAGGGGGGGTCTTTTCCCCTAACCTAACCGGCCTGTGCCGCCACTGTTTTCCGACCCCTTGGGACCTGAGGAATGGGAGACCTGAATGAGCCCTAACACATAACCAATTGACATACCATAACTCAAATTGATAACCCTACCCAAAATGCTATCCTAAACACAACCCTAACCCATAACCCCTAATTGGCCTAACCCTAACCCCAGACTTGACTAACCCTAAATATAACCCCTAAACATAACCCTAATTTGGATGAATATAGAAAACTAAGATAGAGGGGGTGGGACACATATTTTCAAAAACCTTACTGCAAGCAGTATAAAACTAGCCCAAATTGGAAGGGAAGGGATACAGCCAAAAGAAGGCAAAAGTATATAAATAATGCTCCCAGAAGCCCCAAAAACTGGTAGAGCCTAAATTCAGGGATGGGAGTGCTAGTCTGCATAAAGGTAAGGGTTTGACTATAAGTGGAAGAAAGTTGGAAAGAAACGGAAGGCTAAAATCAAGCAACAGAAGGGGGAAAGACTAGGGGGTGCCAATAGAAAAGGGAGGGAGAAACACACATAAAGACAAAGCTAAAGAAGACAGACACATGCAAGAAGGAAAGACAAACAAGAGAAAGATGAACCAAAAGCAGAAAAAGAAAGACATGCAAGAAGTAAGAAATAAACAAAACCTAAACAAAGGACATGCAAAAACAAAGATGATAGAGGAACAAAATTTCTCAAAAATAAAAAAACAAAAAGAAAAGCTTAAAGAAAGCGCATGGGGACCCAGCCTGAGGAAGGACTAAAGGTGTCCGAAACGTCGCGACGGGCCCCATGGAAAATAAAGCATGCAAAAATATTAATAGATAACAAAGGCGAAACGAACCAAAGCAAGAACCCAGAAAAGGAAGTTAAAAAGAAAGCCAAAACGGAAAGAAAACCAAGAGAGCTGAAGGACCAAGGGGGAGGAAACAGTGGCAGGACCGTGCACTTACCTCACTCCGACGGAGGGTATCTTCCGTTGGAGGGGGGGTCTTTTCCCCTAACCTAACCCTAACCCTAACCCTAACCCTAACCCTAACCCTAACCCTAACCCTAACCCTAACCCTAACCCTAACCCTAACCCTAACCCTAACCCTCCTAATCCCAACCCTATTCCTTATCCTAATCTCAACCCTATTCCTTATCCTAATCCCAACCCTATTCTTTATCCTAATCCCAACCCTATTCCTTATCCTAATCCCAACCCTATTCCTTATCCTAATCTCAACCCTATTCCTTATCCTAATCCCAACCCTGTTCCTTATCCTAATCCCAACCCTATTCCTCATCCTAATCCCAACCCTATTCCTTATCCTAATCTCAACCCTATTCCTTATCCTAATCCCAACCCTGACCCTCATCCTAATCCCAACCCTAATCCCCATTTCCCTGGGTCGGTCTTACTTCCCATTTGAGCCCTGAAACGAACATCAGTCAGGGCTCGGGGAGTTAGGACGAGGACCTGAAACGAAGGCAAAAGGGTTTCAAGGTAAGTAGAAGGATTGGAAGGACAACACAGGTAAGTGAAGTAGTACAACGGAGCAACAAGAAGATTCGTCGGGGGACAGCGGATGAGAAGAGAAACGGGTAAGTGAAGACAACATTCGGTGGAAAAAAGGAAAAAAACAGAGCGACGGGATGAAGTGGACTTTCACGGACGGACCACAGGAGGCACTGTGAGGAAAGATCCTCACTTGGATAAAAAAACGTTTGCGCACTTCCGCAAAACGCCATTTGGACAGCGGAACTTGAAGAGGAAGGACAGGAGTGAGATAGTACAACGGAGCAACAAGAGGATTCGTCGGGGGACAACGGATGAGAAGAGAACCAGGAAAAACGACAAGGGATTCATCATCACAAGAATAAAAGATGGATCAACAAATTCGTCGTGGGACAATTGATAAGAAGAGGAGCAGGTAAGTGAGCACATCACACAGCATGTTCAACAATCAGATAAGAAGAGAAATTCAAGCCAAAAACTGGGAGCAACAGGAGGAAGTGCACTTCTCCAATGGGCCACAAGAGGGCACTGTGGGGAAAGATCCCCACTCCTATAAAAGCGTCTGCGCACGTCCGCAAGGAGCCATTTGGACGACGGAGCTCGAAGAGGAAGGACGTGAGGAGCCACAACACAGTAAGAAAAGACAACTTTGCAACAATACATGGACACAAGCCAGGAACTGATCACCCCTGGCTGGGTCGCCCAAGGGAGGGTGTCTGGAGATTAAAGACCCGAAACACCCGATGAACTTGGGTTCTCCACTGATGATGTGTCCTAAAATTACCTCGTCGACGGACGAGGGCCAAAGCTAATGTGGCTAACTGCAAGTTAGCTGAATACATTAAGCTAAATCTGGATTTGAAACTTTGACCTTGAGCTTTGACGTGGACTTCGCGGATGGAACCTGCGACGTCATGACGGGTGACTGACCCGTCGGGAAAGGCAAGGGCCAATGCTAATGTGGCTAACCGGATGTCAACCGGTTGCATTAGCTCGGCTCTTTCCTAAAACATCAGGCCAAGAAAAAGATACAAGAACGTCAAGGGACTTCGCGGACGGTAGCGGCGACGCAATGGCGGGCAGCCGATCCGTCGGGAGAATCAGGGGCCAAAGCTAATGTGGCTAACCAGGTGGTAGCCACATACATTACATCGGCCCATTCTCGGAACATATTCACACACGAGTCCCAGAGGCCAAAGCAGCTGCGGGAGGTCAAGGACCCGCACGTGGGCACTGGAGACGAGATGTCCAGGTTCACACCATGAGGCACGGTGACAAAGGGGGTTCCCGTAAGTTTGCCCCGACGTGGCGAGTGCACCACGGGATGGCGGTCTTTACCGGCTCCCGGCCTATAACCATAAACCTAACCTGCCCGGGCCTGGCGGGGTGAACCCGGGTTCCTTTCTGCGCCACGGGCCGAGTGGGGGAACCTGGACAAGAGTGTGACAACGGGGGACAATTGACCCATCAAAAAGGGTAAAGGCCAAGGCTAATGTAGCTAGCTGGGTGCTAGCCGAATAAATTAGCTGGGCCTGGACCTTGAACATTGACGTGGACCTCGCGGATGGAATCGACGACGCCATGACGGGTGACTGACCCGTCGGGAAAGGCAAGGGCCAATGCTAATGTGGTTAACCGGAGGTCAACCGGTTGCATTAGCTCGGCTCTTTCCTAAAACATCAGGCCAAGAAAAAGATACAAGAACGTCAAGGGACTTCGCGGACGGTAGCGGCGACGCAATGGCGGGCAGCCGATCCGTCGGGAGAATCAGGGGCCAAAGCTAATGTGGCTAACCAGGTGGTAGCCACATCCGTTACATCGGCCCATTCTCGAAACATATTCACACACGAGTCCCAGAGGCCAAAGCAGCTGCGTGAGGTCAAGGACCCGCACGTGGGCACTGGTGACGCTACGGCGACGACGGCGGTAACGACACCTCGTGTAACCCCAACCAGTGCCTAATCCTAATCCCAACCCTATTCCTTATTCTAATCCCAACCCTATTCCTTATCCTAATCCCAACCCTATTCCTTATCCTAATCTCAACCCTATTCCTTATCCTAATCCCAACCCTATTCTTTATCCTAATCCCAACCCTATTCCTTATCCTAATCCCAACCCTATTCCTTATCCTAATCTCAACCCTATTCCTTATCCTAATCCCAACCCTGTTCCTTATCCTAATCCCAACCCTATTCCTCATCCTAATCCCAACCCTATTCCTTATCCTAATCTCAACCCTATTCCTTATCCTAATCCCAACCCTGACCCTCATCCTAATCCCAACCCTAATCCCCATTTCCCTGGGTCGGTCTTACTTCCCATTTGAGCCCTGAAACGAACATCAGTCAGGGCTCGGGGAGTTAGGACGAGGACCTGAAACGAAGGCAAAAGGGTTTCAAGGTAAGTAGAAGGATTGGAAGGACAACACAGGTAAGTGAAGTAGTACAACGGAGCAACAAGAAGATTCGTCGGGGGACAGCGGATGAGAAGAGAAACGGGTAAGTGAAGACAACATTCGGTGGAAAAAAGGAAAAAAACAGAGCGACGGGATGAAGTGGACTTTCACGGACGGACCACAGGAGGCACTGTGAGGAAAGATCCTCACTTGGATAAAAAAACGTTTGCGCACTTCCGCAAAACGCCATTTGGACAGCGGAACTTGAAGAGGAAGGACAGGAGTGAGATAGTACAACGGAGCAACAAGAGGATTCGTCGGGGGACAACGGATGAGAAGAGAACCAGGAAAAACGACAAGGGATTCATCATCACAAGAATAAAAGATGGATCAACAAATTCGTCGTGGGACAATTGATAAGAAGAGGAGCAGGTAAGTGAGCACATCACACAGCATGTTCAACAATCAGATAAGAAGAGAAATTCAAGCCAAAAACTGGGAGCAACAGGAGGAAGTGCACTTCTCCAATGGGCCACAAGAGGGCACTGTGGGGAAAGATCCCCACTCCTATAAAAGCGTCTGCGCACGTCCGCAAGGAGCCATTTGGACGACGGAGCTCGAAGAGGAAGGACGTGAGGAGCCACAACACAGTAAGAAAAGACAACTTTGCAACAATACATGGACACAAGCCAGGAACTGATCACCCCTGGCTGGGTCGCCCAAGGGAGGGTGTCTGGAGATTAAAGACCCGAAACACCCGATGAACTTGGGTTCTCCACTGATGATGTGTCCTAAAATTACCTCGTCGACGGACGAGGGCCAAAGCTAATGTGGCTAACTGCAAGTTAGCTGAATACATTAAGCTAAATCTGGATTTGAAACTTTGACCTTGAGCTTTGACGTGGACTTCGCGGATGGAACCTGCGACGTCATGACGGGTGACTGACCCGTCGGGAAAGGCAAGGGCCAATGCTAATGTGGCTAACCGGATGTCAACCGGTTGCATTAGCTCGGCTCTTTCCTAAAACATCAGGCCAAGAAAAAGATACAAGAACGTCAAGGGACTTCGCGGACGGTAGCGGCGACGCAATGGCGGGCAGCCGATCCGTCGGGAGAATCAGGGGCCAAAGCTAATGTGGCTAACCAGGTGGTAGCCACATACATTACATCGGCCCATTCTCGGAACATATTCACACACGAGTCCCAGAGGCCAAAGCAGCTGCGGGAGGTCAAGGACCCGCACGTGGGCACTGGAGACGAGATGTCCAGGTTCACACCATGAGGCACGGTGACAAAGGGGGTTCCCGTAAGTTTGCCCCGACGTGGCGAGTGCACCACGGGATGGCGGTCTTTACCGGCTCCCGGCCTATAACCATAAACCTAACCTGCCCGGGCCTGGCGGGGTGAACCCGGGTTCCTTTCTGCGCCACGGGCCGAGTGGGGGAACCTGGACAAGAGTGTGACAACGGGGGACAATTGACCCATCAAAAAGGGTAAAGGCCAAGGCTAATGTAGCTAGCTGGGTGCTAGCCGAATAAATTAGCTGGGCCTGGACCTTGAACATTGACGTGGACCTCGCGGATGGAATCGACGACGCCATGACGGGTGACTGACCCGTCGGGAAAGGCAAGGGCCAATGCTAATGTGGTTAACCGGAGGTCAACCGGTTGCATTAGCTCGGCTCTTTCCTAAAACATCAGGCCAAGAAAAAGATACAAGAACGTCAAGGGACTTCGCGGACGGTAGCGGCGACGCAATGGCGGGCAGCCGATCCGTCGGGAGAATCAGGGGCCAAAGCTAATGTGGCTAACCAGGTGGTAGCCACATCCGTTACATCGGCCCATTCTCGAAACATATTCACACACGAGTCCCAGAGGCCAAAGCAGCTGCGTGAGGTCAAGGACCCGCACGTGGGCACTGGTGACGCTACGGCGACGACGGCGGTAACGACACCTCGTGTAACCCCAACCAGTGCCTAATCCTAATCCCAACCCTATTCCTTATTCTAATCCCAACCCTATTCCTTATCCTAATCCCAACCCTATTCCTTATCCTAATCTCAACCCTATTCCTTATCCTAATCCCAACCCTATTCTTTATCCTAATCCCAACCCTATTCCTTATCCTAATCCCAACCCTATTCCTTATCCTAATCTCAACCCTATTCCTTATCCTAATCCCAACCCTGTTCCTTATCCTAATCCCAACCCTATTCCTCATCCTAATCCCAACCCTATTCCTTATCCTAATCTCAACCCTATTCCTTATCCTAATCCCAACCCTGACCCTCATCCTAATCCCAACCCTAATCCCCATTTCCCTGGGTCGGTCTTACTTCCCATTTGAGCCCTGAAACGAACATCAGTCAGGGCTCGGGGAGTTAGGACGAGGACCTGAAACGAAGGCAAAAGGGTTTCAAGGTAAGTAGAAGGATTGGAAGGACAACACAGGTAAGTGAAGTAGTACAACGGAGCAACAAGAAGATTCGTCGGGGGACAGCGGATGAGAAGAGAAACGGGTAAGTGAAGACAACATTCGGTGGAAAAAAGGAAAAAAACAGAGCGACGGGATGAAGTGGACTTTCACGGACGGACCACAGGAGGCACTGTGAGGAAAGATCCTCACTTGGATAAAAAAACGTTTGCGCACTTCCGCAAAACGCCATTTGGACAGCGGAACTTGAAGAGGAAGGACAGGAGTGAGATAGTACAACGGAGCAACAAGAGGATTCGTCGGGGGACAACGGATGAGAAGAGAACCAGGAAAAACGACAAGGGATTCATCATCACAAGAATAAAAGATGGATCAACAAATTCGTCGTGGGACAATTGATAAGAAGAGGAGCAGGTAAGTGAGCACATCACACAGCATGTTCAACAATCAGATAAGAAGAGAAATTCAAGCCAAAAACTGGGAGCAACAGGAGGAAGTGCACTTCTCCAATGGGCCACAAGAGGGCACTGTGGGGAAAGATCCCCACTCCTATAAAAGCGTCTGCGCACGTCCGCAAGGAGCCATTTGGACGACGGAGCTCGAAGAGGAAGGACGTGAGGAGCCACAACACAGTAAGAAAAGACAACTTTGCAACAATACATGGACACAAGCCAGGAACTGATCACCCCTGGCTGGGTCGCCCAAGGGAGGGTGTCTGGAGATTAAAGACCCGAAACACCCGATGAACTTGGGTTCTCCACTGATGATGTGTCCTAAAATTACCTCGTCGACGGACGAGGGCCAAAGCTAATGTGGCTAACTGCAAGTTAGCTGAATACATTAAGCTAAATCTGGATTTGAAACTTTGACCTTGAGCTTTGACGTGGACTTCGCGGATGGAACCTGCGACGTCATGACGGGTGACTGACCCGTCGGGAAAGGCAAGGGCCAATGCTAATGTGGCTAACCGGATGTCAACCGGTTGCATTAGCTCGGCTCTTTCCTAAAACATCAGGCCAAGAAAAAGATACAAGAACGTCAAGGGACTTCGCGGACGGTAGCGGCGACGCAATGGCGGGCAGCCGATCCGTCGGGAGAATCAGGGGCCAAAGCTAATGTGGCTAACCAGGTGGTAGCCACATACATTACATCGGCCCATTCTCGGAACATATTCACACACGAGTCCCAGAGGCCAAAGCAGCTGCGGGAGGTCAAGGACCCGCACGTGGGCACTGGAGACGAGATGTCCAGGTTCACACCATGAGGCACGGTGACAAAGGGGGTTCCCGTAAGTTTGCCCCGACGTGGCGAGTGCACCACGGGATGGCGGTCTTTACCGGCTCCCGGCCTATAACCATAAACCTAACCTGCCCGGGCCTGGCGGGGTGAACCCGGGTTCCTTTCTGCGCCACGGGCCGAGTGGGGGAACCTGGACAAGAGTGTGACAACGGGGGACAATTGACCCATCAAAAAGGGTAAAGGCCAAGGCTAATGTAGCTAGCTGGGTGCTAGCCGAATAAATTAGCTGGGCCTGGACCTTGAACATTGACGTGGACCTCGCGGATGGAATCGACGACGCCATGACGGGTGACTGACCCGTCGGGAAAGGCAAGGGCCAATGCTAATGTGGTTAACCGGAGGTCAACCGGTTGCATTAGCTCGGCTCTTTCCTAAAACATCAGGCCAAGAAAAAGATACAAGAACGTCAAGGGACTTCGCGGACGGTAGCGGCGACGCAATGGCGGGCAGCCGATCCGTCGGGAGAATCAGGGGCCAAAGCTAATGTGGCTAACCAGGTGGTAGCCACATCCGTTACATCGGCCCATTCTCGAAACATATTCACACACGAGTCCCAGAGGCCAAAGCAGCTGCGTGAGGTCAAGGACCCGCACGTGGGCACTGGTGACGCTACGGCGACGACGGCGGTAACGACACCTCGTGTAACCCCAACCAGTGCCTAATCCTAATCCCAACCCTATTCCTTATTCTAATCCCAACCCTATTCCTTATCCTAATCCCAACCCTATTCCTTATCCTAATCTCAACCCTATTCCTTATCCTAATCCCAACCCTATTCTTTATCCTAATCCCAACCCTATTCCTTATCCTAATCCCAACCCTATTCCTTATCCTAATCTCAACCCTATTCCTTATCCTAATCCCAACCCTGTTCCTTATCCTAATCCCAACCCTATTCCTCATCCTAATCCCAACCCTATTCCTTATCCTAATCTCAACCCTATTCCTTATCCTAATCCCAACCCTGACCCTCATCCTAATCCCAACCCTAATCCCCATTTCCCTGGGTCGGTCTTACTTCCCATTTGAGCCCTGAAACGAACATCAGTCAGGGCTCGGGGAGTTAGGACGAGGACCTGAAACGAAGGCAAAAGGGTTTCAAGGTAAGTAGAAGGATTGGAAGGACAACACAGGTAAGTGAAGTAGTACAACGGAGCAACAAGAAGATTCGTCGGGGGACAGCGGATGAGAAGAGAAACGGGTAAGTGAAGACAACATTCGGTGGAAAAAAGGAAAAAAACAGAGCGACGGGATGAAGTGGACTTTCACGGACGGACCACAGGAGGCACTGTGAGGAAAGATCCTCACTTGGATAAAAAAACGTTTGCGCACTTCCGCAAAACGCCATTTGGACAGCGGAACTTGAAGAGGAAGGACAGGAGTGAGATAGTACAACGGAGCAACAAGAGGATTCGTCGGGGGACAACGGATGAGAAGAGAACCAGGAAAAACGACAAGGGATTCATCATCACAAGAATAAAAGATGGATCAACAAATTCGTCGTGGGACAATTGATAAGAAGAGGAGCAGGTAAGTGAGCACATCACACAGCATGTTCAACAATCAGATAAGAAGAGAAATTCAAGCCAAAAACTGGGAGCAACAGGAGGAAGTGCACTTCTCCAATGGGCCACAAGAGGGCACTGTGGGGAAAGATCCCCACTCCTATAAAAGCGTCTGCGCACGTCCGCAAGGAGCCATTTGGACGACGGAGCTCGAAGAGGAAGGACGTGAGGAGCCACAACACAGTAAGAAAAGACAACTTTGCAACAATACATGGACACAAGCCAGGAACTGATCACCCCTGGCTGGGTCGCCCAAGGGAGGGTGTCTGGAGATTAAAGACCCGAAACACCCGATGAACTTGGGTTCTCCACTGATGATGTGTCCTAAAATTACCTCGTCGACGGACGAGGGCCAAAGCTAATGTGGCTAACTGCAAGTTAGCTGAATACATTAAGCTAAATCTGGATTTGAAACTTTGACCTTGAGCTTTGACGTGGACTTCGCGGATGGAACCTGCGACGTCATGACGGGTGACTGACCCGTCGGGAAAGGCAAGGGCCAATGCTAATGTGGCTAACCGGATGTCAACCGGTTGCATTAGCTCGGCTCTTTCCTAAAACATCAGGCCAAGAAAAAGATACAAGAACGTCAAGGGACTTCGCGGACGGTAGCGGCGACGCAATGGCGGGCAGCCGATCCGTCGGGAGAATCAGGGGCCAAAGCTAATGTGGCTAACCAGGTGGTAGCCACATACATTACATCGGCCCATTCTCGGAACATATTCACACACGAGTCCCAGAGGCCAAAGCAGCTGCGGGAGGTCAAGGACCCGCACGTGGGCACTGGAGACGAGATGTCCAGGTTCACACCATGAGGCACGGTGACAAAGGGGGTTCCCGTAAGTTTGCCCCGACGTGGCGAGTGCACCACGGGATGGCGGTCTTTACCGGCTCCCGGCCTATAACCATAAACCTAACCTGCCCGGGCCTGGCGGGGTGAACCCGGGTTCCTTTCTGCGCCACGGGCCGAGTGGGGGAACCTGGACAAGAGTGTGACAACGGGGGACAATTGACCCATCAAAAAGGGTAAAGGCCAAGGCTAATGTAGCTAGCTGGGTGCTAGCCGAATAAATTAGCTGGGCCTGGACCTTGAACATTGACGTGGACCTCGCGGATGGAATCGACGACGCCATGACGGGTGACTGACCCGTCGGGAAAGGCAAGGGCCAATGCTAATGTGGTTAACCGGAGGTCAACCGGTTGCATTAGCTCGGCTCTTTCCTAAAACATCAGGCCAAGAAAAAGATACAAGAACGTCAAGGGACTTCGCGGACGGTAGCGGCGACGCAATGGCGGGCAGCCGATCCGTCGGGAGAATCAGGGGCCAAAGCTAATGTGGCTAACCAGGTGGTAGCCACATCCGTTACATCGGCCCATTCTCGAAACATATTCACACACGAGTCCCAGAGGCCAAAGCAGCTGCGTGAGGTCAAGGACCCGCACGTGGGCACTGGTGACGCTACGGCGACGACGGCGGTAACGACACCTCGTGTAACCCCAACCAGTGCCTAATCCTAATCCCAACCCTATTCCTTATTCTAATCCCAACCCTATTCCTTATCCTAATCCCAACCCTATTCCTTATCCTAATCTCAACCCTATTCCTTATCCTAATCCCAACCCTATTCTTTATCCTAATCCCAACCCTATTCCTTATCCTAATCCCAACCCTATTCCTTATCCTAATCTCAACCCTATTCCTTATCCTAATCCCAACCCTGTTCCTTATCCTAATCCCAACCCTATTCCTCATCCTAATCCCAACCCTATTCCTTATCCTAATCTCAACCCTATTCCTTATCCTAATCCCAACCCTGACCCTCATCCTAATCCCAACCCTAATCCCCATTTCCCTGGGTCGGTCTTACTTCCCATTTGAGCCCTGAAACGAACATCAGTCAGGGCTCGGGGAGTTAGGACGAGGACCTGAAACGAAGGCAAAAGGGTTTCAAGGTAAGTAGAAGGATTGGAAGGACAACACAGGTAAGTGAAGTAGTACAACGGAGCAACAAGAAGATTCGTCGGGGGACAGCGGATGAGAAGAGAAACGGGTAAGTGAAGACAACATTCGGTGGAAAAAAGGAAAAAAACAGAGCGACGGGATGAAGTGGACTTTCACGGACGGACCACAGGAGGCACTGTGAGGAAAGATCCTCACTTGGATAAAAAAACGTTTGCGCACTTCCGCAAAACGCCATTTGGACAGCGGAACTTGAAGAGGAAGGACAGGAGTGAGATAGTACAACGGAGCAACAAGAGGATTCGTCGGGGGACAACGGATGAGAAGAGAACCAGGAAAAACGACAAGGGATTCATCATCACAAGAATAAAAGATGGATCAACAAATTCGTCGTGGGACAATTGATAAGAAGAGGAGCAGGTAAGTGAGCACATCACACAGCATGTTCAACAATCAGATAAGAAGAGAAATTCAAGCCAAAAACTGGGAGCAACAGGAGGAAGTGCACTTCTCCAATGGGCCACAAGAGGGCACTGTGGGGAAAGATCCCCACTCCTATAAAAGCGTCTGCGCACGTCCGCAAGGAGCCATTTGGACGACGGAGCTCGAAGAGGAAGGACGTGAGGAGCCACAACACAGTAAGAAAAGACAACTTTGCAACAATACATGGACACAAGCCAGGAACTGATCACCCCTGGCTGGGTCGCCCAAGGGAGGGTGTCTGGAGATTAAAGACCCGAAACACCCGATGAACTTGGGTTCTCCACTGATGATGTGTCCTAAAATTACCTCGTCGACGGACGAGGGCCAAAGCTAATGTGGCTAACTGCAAGTTAGCTGAATACATTAAGCTAAATCTGGATTTGAAACTTTGACCTTGAGCTTTGACGTGGACTTCGCGGATGGAACCTGCGACGTCATGACGGGTGACTGACCCGTCGGGAAAGGCAAGGGCCAATGCTAATGTGGCTAACCGGATGTCAACCGGTTGCATTAGCTCGGCTCTTTCCTAAAACATCAGGCCAAGAAAAAGATACAAGAACGTCAAGGGACTTCGCGGACGGTAGCGGCGACGCAATGGCGGGCAGCCGATCCGTCGGGAGAATCAGGGGCCAAAGCTAATGTGGCTAACCAGGTGGTAGCCACATACATTACATCGGCCCATTCTCGGAACATATTCACACACGAGTCCCAGAGGCCAAAGCAGCTGCGGGAGGTCAAGGACCCGCACGTGGGCACTGGAGACGAGATGTCCAGGTTCACACCATGAGGCACGGTGACAAAGGGGGTTCCCGTAAGTTTGCCCCGACGTGGCGAGTGCACCACGGGATGGCGGTCTTTACCGGCTCCCGGCCTATAACCATAAACCTAACCTGCCCGGGCCTGGCGGGGTGAACCCGGGTTCCTTTCTGCGCCACGGGCCGAGTGGGGGAACCTGGACAAGAGTGTGACAACGGGGGACAATTGACCCATCAAAAAGGGTAAAGGCCAAGGCTAATGTAGCTAGCTGGGTGCTAGCCGAATAAATTAGCTGGGCCTGGACCTTGAACATTGACGTGGACCTCGCGGATGGAATCGACGACGCCATGACGGGTGACTGACCCGTCGGGAAAGGCAAGGGCCAATGCTAATGTGGTTAACCGGAGGTCAACCGGTTGCATTAGCTCGGCTCTTTCCTAAAACATCAGGCCAAGAAAAAGATACAAGAACGTCAAGGGACTTCGCGGACGGTAGCGGCGACGCAATGGCGGGCAGCCGATCCGTCGGGAGAATCAGGGGCCAAAGCTAATGTGGCTAACCAGGTGGTAGCCACATCCGTTACATCGGCCCATTCTCGAAACATATTCACACACGAGTCCCAGAGGCCAAAGCAGCTGCGTGAGGTCAAGGACCCGCACGTGGGCACTGGTGACGCTACGGCGACGACGGCGGTAACGACACCTCGTGTAACCCCAACCAGTGCCTAATCCTAATCCCAACCCTATTCCTTATTCTAATCCCAACCCTATTCCTTATCCTAATCCCAACCCTATTCCTTATCCTAATCTCAACCCTATTCCTTATCCTAATCCCAACCCTATTCTTTATCCTAATCCCAACCCTATTCCTTATCCTAATCCCAACCCTATTCCTTATCCTAATCTCAACCCTATTCCTTATCCTAATCCCAACCCTGTTCCTTATCCTAATCCCAACCCTATTCCTCATCCTAATCCCAACCCTATTCCTTATCCTAATCTCAACCCTATTCCTTATCCTAATCCCAACCCTGACCCTCATCCTAATCCCAACCCTAATCCCCATTTCCCTGGGTCGGTCTTACTTCCCATTTGAGCCCTGAAACGAACATCAGTCAGGGCTCGGGGAGTTAGGACGAGGACCTGAAACGAAGGCAAAAGGGTTTCAAGGTAAGTAGAAGGATTGGAAGGACAACACAGGTAAGTGAAGTAGTACAACGGAGCAACAAGAAGATTCGTCGGGGGACAGCGGATGAGAAGAGAAACGGGTAAGTGAAGACAACATTCGGTGGAAAAAAGGAAAAAAACAGAGCGACGGGATGAAGTGGACTTTCACGGACGGACCACAGGAGGCACTGTGAGGAAAGATCCTCACTTGGATAAAAAAACGTTTGCGCACTTCCGCAAAACGCCATTTGGACAGCGGAACTTGAAGAGGAAGGACAGGAGTGAGATAGTACAACGGAGCAACAAGAGGATTCGTCGGGGGACAACGGATGAGAAGAGAACCAGGAAAAACGACAAGGGATTCATCATCACAAGAATAAAAGATGGATCAACAAATTCGTCGTGGGACAATTGATAAGAAGAGGAGCAGGTAAGTGAGCACATCACACAGCATGTTCAACAATCAGATAAGAAGAGAAATTCAAGCCAAAAACTGGGAGCAACAGGAGGAAGTGCACTTCTCCAATGGGCCACAAGAGGGCACTGTGGGGAAAGATCCCCACTCCTATAAAAGCGTCTGCGCACGTCCGCAAGGAGCCATTTGGACGACGGAGCTCGAAGAGGAAGGACGTGAGGAGCCACAACACAGTAAGAAAAGACAACTTTGCAACAATACATGGACACAAGCCAGGAACTGATCACCCCTGGCTGGGTCGCCCAAGGGAGGGTGTCTGGAGATTAAAGACCCGAAACACCCGATGAACTTGGGTTCTCCACTGATGATGTGTCCTAAAATTACCTCGTCGACGGACGAGGGCCAAAGCTAATGTGGCTAACTGCAAGTTAGCTGAATACATTAAGCTAAATCTGGATTTGAAACTTTGACCTTGAGCTTTGACGTGGACTTCGCGGATGGAACCTGCGACGTCATGACGGGTGACTGACCCGTCGGGAAAGGCAAGGGCCAATGCTAATGTGGCTAACCGGATGTCAACCGGTTGCATTAGCTCGGCTCTTTCCTAAAACATCAGGCCAAGAAAAAGATACAAGAACGTCAAGGGACTTCGCGGACGGTAGCGGCGACGCAATGGCGGGCAGCCGATCCGTCGGGAGAATCAGGGGCCAAAGCTAATGTGGCTAACCAGGTGGTAGCCACATACATTACATCGGCCCATTCTCGGAACATATTCACACACGAGTCCCAGAGGCCAAAGCAGCTGCGGGAGGTCAAGGACCCGCACGTGGGCACTGGAGACGAGATGTCCAGGTTCACACCATGAGGCACGGTGACAAAGGGGGTTCCCGTAAGTTTGCCCCGACGTGGCGAGTGCACCACGGGATGGCGGTCTTTACCGGCTCCCGGCCTATAACCATAAACCTAACCTGCCCGGGCCTGGCGGGGTGAACCCGGGTTCCTTTCTGCGCCACGGGCCGAGTGGGGGAACCTGGACAAGAGTGTGACAACGGGGGACAATTGACCCATCAAAAAGGGTAAAGGCCAAGGCTAATGTAGCTAGCTGGGTGCTAGCCGAATAAATTAGCTGGGCCTGGACCTTGAACATTGACGTGGACCTCGCGGATGGAATCGACGACGCCATGACGGGTGACTGACCCGTCGGGAAAGGCAAGGGCCAATGCTAATGTGGTTAACCGGAGGTCAACCGGTTGCATTAGCTCGGCTCTTTCCTAAAACATCAGGCCAAGAAAAAGATACAAGAACGTCAAGGGACTTCGCGGACGGTAGCGGCGACGCAATGGCGGGCAGCCGATCCGTCGGGAGAATCAGGGGCCAAAGCTAATGTGGCTAACCAGGTGGTAGCCACATCCGTTACATCGGCCCATTCTCGAAACATATTCACACACGAGTCCCAGAGGCCAAAGCAGCTGCGTGAGGTCAAGGACCCGCACGTGGGCACTGGTGACGCTACGGCGACGACGGCGGTAACGACACCTCGTGTAACCCCAACCAGTGCCTAATCCTAATCCCAACCCTATTCCTTATTCTAATCCCAACCCTATTCCTTATCCTAATCCCAACCCTATTCCTTATCCTAATCTCAACCCTATTCCTTATCCTAATCCCAACCCTATTCTTTATCCTAATCCCAACCCTATTCCTTATCCTAATCCCAACCCTATTCCTTATCCTAATCTCAACCCTATTCCTTATCCTAATCCCAACCCTGTTCCTTATCCTAATCCCAACCCTATTCCTCATCCTAATCCCAACCCTATTCCTTATCCTAATCTCAACCCTATTCCTTATCCTAATCCCAACCCTGACCCTCATCCTAATCCCAACCCTAATCCCCATTTCCCTGGGTCGGTCTTACTTCCCATTTGAGCCCTGAAACGAACATCAGTCAGGGCTCGGGGAGTTAGGACGAGGACCTGAAACGAAGGCAAAAGGGTTTCAAGGTAAGTAGAAGGATTGGAAGGACAACACAGGTAAGTGAAGTAGTACAACGGAGCAACAAGAAGATTCGTCGGGGGACAGCGGATGAGAAGAGAAACGGGTAAGTGAAGACAACATTCGGTGGAAAAAAGGAAAAAAACAGAGCGACGGGATGAAGTGGACTTTCACGGACGGACCACAGGAGGCACTGTGAGGAAAGATCCTCACTTGGATAAAAAAACGTTTGCGCACTTCCGCAAAACGCCATTTGGACAGCGGAACTTGAAGAGGAAGGACAGGAGTGAGATAGTACAACGGAGCAACAAGAGGATTCGTCGGGGGACAACGGATGAGAAGAGAACCAGGAAAAACGACAAGGGATTCATCATCACAAGAATAAAAGATGGATCAACAAATTCGTCGTGGGACAATTGATAAGAAGAGGAGCAGGTAAGTGAGCACATCACACAGCATGTTCAACAATCAGATAAGAAGAGAAATTCAAGCCAAAAACTGGGAGCAACAGGAGGAAGTGCACTTCTCCAATGGGCCACAAGAGGGCACTGTGGGGAAAGATCCCCACTCCTATAAAAGCGTCTGCGCACGTCCGCAAGGAGCCATTTGGACGACGGAGCTCGAAGAGGAAGGACGTGAGGAGCCACAACACAGTAAGAAAAGACAACTTTGCAACAATACATGGACACAAGCCAGGAACTGATCACCCCTGGCTGGGTCGCCCAAGGGAGGGTGTCTGGAGATTAAAGACCCGAAACACCCGATGAACTTGGGTTCTCCACTGATGATGTGTCCTAAAATTACCTCGTCGACGGACGAGGGCCAAAGCTAATGTGGCTAACTGCAAGTTAGCTGAATACATTAAGCTAAATCTGGATTTGAAACTTTGACCTTGAGCTTTGACGTGGACTTCGCGGATGGAACCTGCGACGTCATGACGGGTGACTGACCCGTCGGGAAAGGCAAGGGCCAATGCTAATGTGGCTAACCGGATGTCAACCGGTTGCATTAGCTCGGCTCTTTCCTAAAACATCAGGCCAAGAAAAAGATACAAGAACGTCAAGGGACTTCGCGGACGGTAGCGGCGACGCAATGGCGGGCAGCCGATCCGTCGGGAGAATCAGGGGCCAAAGCTAATGTGGCTAACCAGGTGGTAGCCACATACATTACATCGGCCCATTCTCGGAACATATTCACACACGAGTCCCAGAGGCCAAAGCAGCTGCGGGAGGTCAAGGACCCGCACGTGGGCACTGGAGACGAGATGTCCAGGTTCACACCATGAGGCACGGTGACAAAGGGGGTTCCCGTAAGTTTGCCCCGACGTGGCGAGTGCACCACGGGATGGCGGTCTTTACCGGCTCCCGGCCTATAACCATAAACCTAACCCTAAACACAACCCTTGTTCCTGGCTCTTTCTTCTGTCCCTAACCCCAACCCCTTTGTCTAAACACAACCCCTTTACCGCTATTTCTTTACTATAACCCCTATCCCTATCTCTTACCCTAACCACAACCTCTCTTCCTAATGTCTGACTCTAACCCCTGTCCCTAACCACAACCACTTTTCTTGATTTCTGGATTCCTATCCCCTCACCTGATTTCTATTCCTTACCCCAACCCCTCAACCACCCAACACTGCGACGGCCCGAAGAAGACGAGATGCTGGGAGGACAGAAGACGACTTGGCTTCGGGTCGAGGGAGAATCGTTCCCCGACCCAAACCCCAGATCCTGGACCCCAGGGATCCCGGAGTGGAAGAGGACATGGCCGGAGAGAGGTCACGGCGGTTGGAGGACGGTCAGTAATCCACCAGACGGATGACCGACTCGCCGCAAGGCGCTCCACGCCCTGAACCGGAGGGGGACGGTGGGCGAACGGGGGACCGAAAGGGACCGAGCCACTGTCCTCCCTACCGGACATGAGAAGGGCATGGGCGACCTGAAAAGTTGACCCGGCGGGCGAAACTAGATGCCTGCGCCGAGCCTACAAAATCCTCCGACTCACACAGTCCTCAAGTCCTCATCTGAGAGGGACGATGGGTAGAGGCTCCGAAGGCCCCAACGCGGGGTGCCCCTTGGGGTTGAATGATGACCAGCGGGGGTCTGATGCGTTCCCAGTGTGGAGCGTGCGCTACGAGGTAGGGCTTCGGCCTCAACTCGGATCCTTTCCCAAAAACCTAACCCTAACCCTAACCCTAACCCTAACCCTAACCCTAACCCTAACCCTAACCCTAACCCATGTGCTCCACTCGGGCTGAAAACGCTTGTTTGGAACATTTCATTAATGTTGACTATAAATCATAAACTAAGCATTTTTCAGCTGAAATAATGAATGTAGTCCTCTTAATTCTTGCTTCTAAAGCATACGCAAGCAGAAATTTCAATGTACAATGATGTTTTTAAAAAAACAGTCAAAATGTGCTCCACTCGGGCTGAAAACGCTTGTTTGGGACATGACATTAATGTTGACTATAAATCATAAACTAAGCATTTTTCAGCTGAAATAATGAATGTAGTCCTCTTAATTCTTGCTTCTAAAGCATACGCAAACAGAAATTTCAATGTACAATGATGTTTTTAAAAAAACGGTCAAAATGTGCTCCACTCGGGCTGAAAACGCTTGTTTGGGACATTACATTAATGTTGACTATAAATCATAAACTAAGCATTTTTCAGCTGAAATAATGAATGTAGTCCTCTTAATTCTTGCTTCTAAAGCATACGCAAGCAGAAATTTCAATGTACAATGATGTTTTTAAAAAAGCAGTCAAAATGTGCTCCACTCGGGCTGAAAACGCTTGTTTGGGACATGACATTAATGTTGACTATAAATCATAAACTAAGCATTTTTCAGCTGAAATAATGAATGTAGTCCTCTTAATTCTTGCTTCTAAAGCATACGCAAGCAGAAATTTCAATGTACAATGATGTTTTTAAAAAAACAGTCAAAATGTGCTCCACTCGGGCTGAAAACGCTGTTGGGGACATTTCATTAATGTTGACTATAAATCATAAACTAAGCATTTTTCAGCTGAAATAATGAATGTAGTCCTCTTAATTCTTGCTTCTAAAGCATACGCAAGCAGAAATTTCAATGTACAATGATGTTTTTAAAAAAACAGTCAAAATGTGCTCCACTCGGGCTGAAAACGCTTGTTTGGGACATTACATTAATGTTGACTATAAATCATAAACTAAGCATTTTTCAGCTGAAATAATGAATGTAGTCCTCTTAATTCTTGCTTCTAAAGCATACGCAAACAGAAATTTCAATGTACAATGATGTTTTTAAAAAAACGGTCAAAATGTGCTCCACTCGGGCTGAAAACGCTTGTTCGGAACATTTCCTTAATGTTGACTATAAATCATAAACTAAGCATTTTTCAGCTGAAATAATGAATGTAGTCCTCTTAATTCTTGCTTCTAAAGCATACGCAAGCAGAAATTTCAATGTACAATGATGTTTTTAAAAAAAACAGTCAAAATGCGCTCCACTCGGGCTGAAAACGCTGTTGGGGACATTTCATTAATGTTGACTATAAATCATAAACTAAGCATTTTTCAGCTGAAATAATGAATGTAGTCCTCTTAATTCTTGCTTCTAAAGCATACGCAAGCAGAAATTTCAATGTACAATGATGTTTTTAAAAAAACGGTCAAAATGTGCTCCACTCGGGCTGAAAACGCTTGTTCGGAACATTTCCTTAATGTTGACTATAAATCATAAACTAAGCATTTTTCAGCTGAAATAATGAATGTAGTCCTCTTAATTCTTGCTTCTAAAGCATACGCAAGCAGAAATTTCAATGTACAATGATGTTTTTAAAAAAAACAGTCAAAATGTGCTCCACTCGGGCTGAAAACGCTGTTGGGGACATTTCATTAATGTTGACTACAAATCAAAAACTAAGCATTTTTCAGCTGAAATAATGAATGTAGTCCTCTTAATTCTTGCTTCTAAAGCATACGCAAGCAGAAATTTCAATGTACAATGATGTTTTTAAAAAAACAGTCAAAATGTGCTCCACTCGGGCTGAAAACGCTGTTGGGGACATTTCATTAATGTTGACTATAAATCATAAACTAAGCATTTTTCAGCTGAAATAATGAATGTAGTCCTCTTAATTCTTGCTTCTAAAGCATACGCAAGAAGAAATTTCAATGTACAATGATGTTTTTAAAAAAAGGGTCAAAATGTGCTCCACTCGGGCTGAAAACGCTTGTTTGGAACATTTCATTACTGTTGACTATAAATCATAAACTAAGCATTTTTCAGCTGAAATAATGAATGTAGTCCTCTTAATTCTTGCTTCTAAAGCATACGCAAGCAGAAATTTCAATGTACAATGATGTTTTTAAAAAATCAGTCAAAATGTGCTCCACTCGGGCTGAAAACGCTTGTTTGGGACATGACATTAATGTTGACTATAAATCATAAACTAAGCATTTTTCAGCTGAAATAATGAATGTAGTCCTCTTAATTCTTGCTTCTAAAGCATACGCAAGCAGAAATTTCAATGTACAATGATGTTTTTAAAAAAAGGGTCAAAATGTGCTCCACTCGGGCTGAAAACGCTTGTTTGGAACATTTCATTAATGTTGACTATAAATCATAAACTAAGCATTTTTCAGCTGAAATAATGAATGTAGTCCTCTTAATTCTTGCTTCTAAAGCATACGCAAACAGAAATTTCAATGTACAATGATGTTTTTAAAAAAACGGTCAAAATGTGCTCCACTCGGGCTGAAAACGCTTGTTTGGGACATTACATTAATGTTGACTATAAATCATAAACTAAGCATTTTTCAGCTGAAATAATGAATGTAGTCCTCTTAATTCTTGCTTCTAAAGCATACGCAAGCAGAAATTTCAATGTACAATGATGTTTTTAAAAAAGCAGTCAAAATGTGCTCCACTCGGGCTGAAAACGCTTGTTTGGGACATGACATTAATGTTGACTATAAATCATAAACTAAGCATTTTTCAGCTGAAATAATGAATGTAGTCCTCTTAATTCTTGCTTCTAAAGCATACGCAAGCAGAAATTTCAATGTACAATGATGTTTTTAAAAAAACAGTCAAAATGTGCTCCACTCGGGCTGAAAACGCTGTTGGGGACATTTCATTAATGTTGACTATAAATCATAAACTAAGCATTTTTCAGCTGAAATAATGAATGTAGTCCTCTTAATTCTTGCTTCTAAAGCATACGCAAGCAGAAATTTCAATGTACAATGATGTTTTTAAAAAAACAGTCAAAATGTGCTCCACTCGGGCTGAAAACGCTTGTTTGGGACATTTCATTAATGTTGACTACAAATCAAAAACTAAGCATTTTTCAGCTGAAATAATGAATGTAGTCCTCTTAATTCTTGCTTCTAAAGCATACGCAAGCAGAAATTTCAATGTACAATGATGTTTTTAAAAAAACAGTCAAAATGTGCTCCACTCGGGCTGAAAACGCTGTTGGGGACATTTCATTAATGTTGACTATAAATCATAAACTAAGCATTTTTCAGCTGAAATAATGAATGTAGTCCTCTTAATTCTTGCTTCTAAAGCATACGCAAGAAGAAATTTCAATGTACAATGATGTTTTTAAAAAAAGGGTCAAAATGTGCTCCACTCGGGCTGAAAACGCTTGTTTGGAACATTTCATTACTGTTGACTATAAATCATAAACTAAGCATTTTTCAGCTGAAATAATGAATGTAGTCCTCTTAATTCTTGCTTCTAAAGCATACGCAAGCAGAAATTTCAATGTACAATGATGTTTTTAAAAAATCAGTCAAAATGTGCTCCACTCGGGCTGAAAACGCTTGTTTGGGACATGACATTAATGTTGACTATAAATCATAAACTAAGCATTTTTCAGCTGAAATAATGAATGTAGTCCTCTTAATTCTTGCTTCTAAAGCATACGCAAGCAGAAATTTCAATGTACAATGATGTTTTTAAAAAAAGGGTCAAAATGTGCTCCACTCGGGCTGAAAACGCTTGTTTGGAACATTTCATTAATGTTGACTATAAATCATAAACTAAGCATTTTTCAGCTGAAATAATGAATGTAGTCCTCTTAATTCTTGCTTCTAAAGCATACGCAAACAGAAATTTCAATGTACAATGATGTTTTTAAAAAAACGGTCAAAATGTGCTCCACTCGGGCTGAAAACGCTTGTTTGGGACATTACATTAATGTTGACTATAAATCATAAACTAAGCATTTTTCAGCTGAAATAATGAATGTAGTCCTCTTAATTCTTGCTTCTAAAGCATACGCAAGCAGAAATTTCAATGTACAATGATGTTTTTAAAAAAGCAGTCAAAATGTGCTCCACTCGGGCTGAAAACGCTTGTTTGGGACATGACATTAATGTTGACTATAAATCATAAACTAAGCATTTTTCAGCTGAAATAATGAATGTAGTCCTCTTAATTCTTGCTTCTAAAGCATACGCAAGCAGAAATTTCAATGTACAATGATGTTTTTAAAAAAACAGTCAAAATGTGCTCCACTCGGGCTGAAAACGCTGTTGGGGACATTTCATTAATGTTGACTATAAATCATAAACTAAGCATTTTTCAGCTGAAATAATGAATGTAGTCCTCTTAATTCTTGCTTCTAAAGCATACGCAAGCAGAAATTTCAATGTACAATGATGTTTTTAAAAAAACAGTCAAAATGTGCTCCACTCGGGCTGAAAACGCTTGTTTGGGACATTACATTAATGTTGACTATAAATCATAAACTAAGCATTTTTCAGCTGAAATAATGAATGTAGTCCTCTTAATTCTTGCTTCTAAAGCATACGCAAACAGAAATTTCAATGTACAATGATGTTTTTAAAAAAACGGTCAAAATGTGCTCCACTCGGGCTGAAAACGCTTGTTCGGAACATTTCCTTAATGTTGACTATAAATCATAAACTAAGCATTTTTCAGCTGAAATAATGAATGTAGTCCTCTTAATTCTTGCTTCTAAAGCATACGCAAGCAGAAATTTCAATGTACAATGATGTTTTTAAAAAAAACAGTCAAAATGCGCTCCACTCGGGCTGAAAACGCTGTTGGGGACATTTCATTAATGTTGACTATAAATCATAAACTAAGCATTTTTCAGCTGAAATAATGAATGTAGTCCTCTTAATTCTTGCTTCTAAAGCATACGCAAGCAGAAATTTCAATGTACAATGATGTTTTTAAAAAAACGGTCAAAATGTGCTCCACTCGGGCTGAAAACGCTTGTTCGGAACATTTCCTTAATGTTGACTATAAATCATAAACTAAGCATTTTTCAGCTGAAATAATGAATGTAGTCCTCTTAATTCTTGCTTCTAAAGCATACGCAAGCAGAAATTTCAATGTACAATGATGTTTTTAAAAAAAACAGTCAAAATGTGCTCCACTCGGGCTGAAAACGCTGTTGGGGACATTTCATTAATGTTGACTACAAATCAAAAACTAAGCATTTTTCAGCTGAAATAATGAATGTAGTCCTCTTAATTCTTGCTTCTAAAGCATACGCAAGCAGAAATTTCAATGTACAATGATGTTTTTAAAAAAACAGTCAAAATGTGCTCCACTCGGGCTGAAAACGCTGTTGGGGACATTTCATTAATGTTGACTATAAATCATAAACTAAGCATTTTTCAGCTGAAATAATGAATGTAGTCCTCTTAATTCTTGCTTCTAAAGCATACGCAAGAAGAAATTTCAATGTACAATGATGTTTTTAAAAAAAGGGTCAAAATGTGCTCCACTCGGGCTGAAAACGCTTGTTTGGAACATTTCATTACTGTTGACTATAAATCATAAACTAAGCATTTTTCAGCTGAAATAATGAATGTAGTCCTCTTAATTCTTGCTTCTAAAGCATACGCAAGCAGAAATTTCAATGTACAATGATGTTTTTAAAAAATCAGTCAAAATGTGCTCCACTCGGGCTGAAAACGCTTGTTTGGGACATGACATTAATGTTGACTATAAATCATAAACTAAGCATTTTTCAGCTGAAATAATGAATGTAGTCCTCTTAATTCTTGCTTCTAAAGCATACGCAAGCAGAAATTTCAATGTACAATGATGTTTTTAAAAAAAGGGTCAAAATGTGCTCCACTCGGGCTGAAAACGCTTGTTTGGAACATTTCATTAATGTTGACTATAAATCATAAACTAAGCATTTTTCAGCTGAAATAATGAATGTAGTCCTCTTAATTCTTGCTTCTAAAGCATACGCAAGCAGAAATTTCAATGTACAATGATGTTTTTAAAAAAACAGTCAAAATGTGCTCCACTCGGGCTGAAAACGCTTGTTTGGGACATGACATTAATGTTGACTATAAATCATAAACTAAGCATTTTTCAGCTGAAATAATGAATGTAGTCCTCTTAATTCTTGCTTCTAAAGCATAAGCAAGCAGAAATTTCAATGTACAATGATGTTTTTAAAAAAAGGGTCAAAATGTGCTCCACTCGGGCTGAAAACGCTTGTTTGGAACATTTCATTAATGTTGACTATAAATCATAAACTAAGCATTTTTCAGCTGAAATAATGAATGTAGTCCTCTTAATTCTTGCTTCTAAAGCATACTCAAGCAGAAATTTCAATGTACAATGATGTTTTTAAAAAAGCAGTCAAAATGTGCTCCACTCGGGCTGAAAACGCTTGTTTGGGACATGACATTAATGTTGACTATAAATCATAAACTAAGCATTTTTCAGCTGAAATAATGAATGTAGTCCTCTTAATTCTTGCTTCTAAAGCATACGCAAGCAGAAATTTCAATGTACAATGATGTTTTTAAAAAAACAGTCAAAATGTGCTCCACTCGGGCTGAAAACGCTGTTGGGGACATTTCATTAATGTTGACTACAAATCAAAAACTAAGCATTTTTCAGCTGAAATAATGAATGTAGTCCTCTTAATTCTGGCTTCTAAAGCATACGCAAGCAGAAATTTCAATGTACAATGATGTTTTTAAAAAAACAGTCAAAATGTGCTCCACTCGGGCTGAAAACGCTGTTGGGGACATTTCATTATTGTTGACTATAAATCATAAACTAAGCATTTTTCAGCTGAAATAATGAATGTAGTCCTCTTAATTCTTGCTTCTAAAGCATACGCAAGCAGAAATTTCAATGTACAATGATGTTTTTAAAAAAAACAGTCAAAATGCGCTCCACTCGGGCTGAAAACGCTGTTGGGGACATTTCATTAATGTTGACTATAAATCATAAACTAAGCATTTTTCAGCTGAAATAATGAATGTAGTCCTCTTAATTCTTGCTTCTAAAGCATACGCAAGCAGAAATTTCAATGTACAATGATGTTTTTAAAAAAACGGTCAAAATGTGCTCCACTCGGGCTGAAAACGCTTGTTCGGAACATTTCCTTAATGTTGACTATAAATCATAAACTAAGCATTTTTCAGCTGAAATAATGAATGTAGTCCTCTTAATTCTTGCTTCTAAAGCATACGCAAGCAGAAATTTCAATGTACAATGATGTTTTTAAAAAAAACAGTCAAAATGTGCTCCACTCGGGCTGAAAACGCTGTTGGGGACATTTCATTAATGTTGACTACAAATCAAAAACTAAGCATTTTTCAGCTGAAATAATGAATGTAGTCCTCTTAATTCTTGCTTCTAAAGCATACGCAAGCAGAAATTTCAATGTACAATGATGTTTTTAAAAAAACAGTCAAAATGTGCTCCATTCGGGCTGAAAACGCTGTTGGGGACATTTCATTAATGTTGACTATAAATCATAAACTAAGCATTTTTCAGCTGAAATAATGAATGTAGTCCTCTTAATTCTTGCTTCTAAAGCATACGCAAGAAGAAATTTCAATGTACAATGATGTTTTTAAAAAAAGGGTCAAAATGTGCTCCACTCGGGCTGAAAACGCTTGTTTGGAACATTTCATTAATGTTGACTATAAATCATAAACTAAGCATTTTTCAGCTGAAATAATGAATGTAGTCCTCTTAATTCTTGCTTCTAAAGCATACGCAAGCAGAAATTTCAATGTACAATGATGTTTTTAAAAAATCAGTCAAAATGTGCTCCACTCGGGCTGAAAACGCTTGTTTGGGACATGACATTAATGTTGACTATAAATCATAAACTAAGCATTTTTCAGCTGAAATAATGAATGTAGTCCTCTTAATTCTTGCTTCTAAAGCATACGCAAGCAGAAATTTCAATGTACAATGATGTTTTTAAAAAAAGGGTCAAAATGTGCTCCACTCGGGCTGAAAACGCTTGTTTGGAACATTTCATTAATGTTGACTATAAATCATAAACTAAGCATTTTTCAGCTGAAATAATGAATGTAGTCCTCTTAATTCTTGCTTCTAAAGCATACGCAAGCAGAAATTTCAATGTACAATGATGTTTTTAAAAAAACAGTCAAAATGTGCTCCACTCGGGCTGAAAACGCTTGTTTGGGACATGACATTAATGTTGACTATAAATCATAAACTAAGCATTTTTCAGCTGAAATAATGAATGTAGTCCTCTTAATTCTTGCTTCTAAAGCATACGCAAGCAGAAATTTCAATGTACAATGATGTTTTTAAAAAAACAGTCAAAATGTGCTCCACTCGGGCTGAAAACGCTTGTTTGGGACATGACATTAATGTTGACTATAAATCATAAACTAAGCATTTTTCAGCTGAAATAATGAATGTAGTCCTCTTAATTCTTGCTTCTAAAGCATACGCAAGCAGAAATTTCAATGTACAATGATGTTTTTAAAAAAAACAGTCAAAATGCGCTCCACTCGGGCTGAAAACGCTGTTGGGGACATTTCATTAATGATGACTACAAATCAAAAACTAAGCATTTTTCAGCTGAAATAATGAATGTAGTCCTCTTAATTCTTGCTTCTAAAGCATACGCAAGCAGAAATTTCAATGTACAATGATGTTTTTTAAAAAAAGGGTCAAAATGTGCTCCACTCGGGCTGAAAACGCTTGTTTGGAACATTTCATTAATGTTGACTATAAATCATAAACTAAGCATTTTTCAGCTGAAATAATGAATGTAGTCCTCTTAATTCTTGCTTCTAAAGCATACGCAAGCAGAAATTTCAATGTACAATGATGTTTTTAAAAAAACAGTCAAAATGTGCTCCACTCGGGCTGAAAACGCTTGTTTGGGACATTACATTAATGTTGACTATAAATCATAAACTAAGCATTTTTCAGCTGAAATAATGAATGTAGTCCTCTTAATTCTTGCTTCTAAAGCATACGCAAGCAGAAATTTCAATGTACAATGATGTTTTTAAAAAAGCAGTCAAAATGTGCTCCACTCGGGCTGAAAACGCTGTTGGGGACATTACATTAATGTTGACTATAAATCATAAACTAAGCATTTTTCAGCTGAAATAATGAATGTAGTCCTCTTAATTCTTGCTTCTAAAGCATACGCAAACAGAAATTTCAATGTACAATGATGTTTTTTAAAAAACGGTCAAAATGTAAAGCACATGTGCAAAAGCACATTTTGACTGTTTTTTTAAAAACATCATTGTACATTGAAATTTCTGCTTGCGTATGCTTTAGAAGCAAGAATTAAGAGGACTACATTCATTATTTCAGCTGAAAAATGCTTAGTTTATGATTTATAGTCAACATTAATGAAATGTTCCAAACAAGCGTTTTCAGCCCGAGTGGAGCACATTTTGACCGTTTTTTAAAAACATCATTGTACATTGAAATTTCTGTTTGTGTATGCTTTAGAAGCAAGAATTAAGAGGACTACATTCATTATTTCAGCTATAAAATGCTTAGTTTATGATTTATAGTCAACATTAATGTAATGTCCCAAACAAGCGTTTTCAGCCCGAGTGGAGCACATTTTGACCGTTTTTTTAAAAACATCATTGTACATTGAAATTTCTGTTTGCGTATGCTTTAGAAGCAAGAATTAAGAGGACTACATTCATTATTTCAGCTGAAAAATGCTTAGTTTATGATTTATAGTCAACATTAAGGAAATGTTCCGAACAAGCGTTTTCAGCCCGAGTGGAGCACATTTTGACCGTTTTTTTAAAAACATCATTGTACATTGAAATTTCTGCTTGCGTATGCTTTAGAAGCAAGAATTAAGAGGACTACATTCATTATTTCAGCTGAAAAATGCTTAGTTTATGATTTATAGTCAACATTAATGAAATGTCCCCAACAGCGTTTTCAGCCCGAGTGGAGCACATTTTGACTGTTTTTTTTAAAAACATCATTGTACATTGAAATTTCTGCTTGCGTATGCTTTAGAAGCAAGAATTAAGAGGACTACATTCATTATTTCAGCTGAAAAATGCTTAGTTTATGATTTATAGTCAACATTAATGAAATGTTCCAAACAAGCGTTTTCAGCCCGAGTGGAGCACATTTTGACCCTTTTTTTAAAAACATCATTGTACATTGAAATTTCTGCTTGCGTATGCTTTAGAAGCAAGAATTAAGAGGACTACATTCATTATTTCAGCTGAAAAATGCTTAGTTTATGATTTATAGTCAACATTAATGAAATGTCCCCAACAGTGTTTTCAGCCCGAGTGGAGCACATTTTGACTGTTTTTTTAAAAACATCATTTGTACATTGAAATTTCTGCTTGCGTATGCTTTAGAAGCAAGAATTAAGAGGACTACATTCATTATTTCAGCTGAAAAATGCTTAGTTTTTGATTTGTAGTCAACATTAATGAAATGTCCCCAACAGCGTTTTCAGCCCGAGTGGAGCACATTTTGACTGTTTTTTTAAAAACATCATTTGTACATTGAAATTTCTGTTTGTGTATGCTTTAGAAGCAAGAATTAAGAGGACTACATTCATTATTTCAGCTGAAAAATGCTTAGTTTATGATTTACAGTCAACATTAATGAAATGTTCCAAACAAGCGTTTTCAGCCCGAGTGGAGCACATTTTGACCGTTTTTTTAAAAACATCATTGTACATTGAAATTTCTGCTTGCGTATGCTTTAGAAGCAAGAATTAAGAGGACTACATTCATTATTTCAGCTGAAAAATGCTTAGTTTATGATTTATAGTCAACATTAATGTCATGTCCCAAACAAGCGTTTTCAGCCCGAGTGGAGCACATTTTGACTGTTTTTTTAAAAACATCATTGTACATTGAAATTTCTGCTTGCGTATGCTTTAGAAGCAAGAATTAAGAGGACTACATTCATTATTTCAGCTGAAAAATGCTTAGTTTATGATTTATAGTCAACATTAATGTCATGTCCCAAACAAGCGTTTTCAGCCCGAGTGGAGCACATTTTGACTGTATTTTTAAAAACATCATTGTACATTGAAATTTCTGCTTGCGTATGCTTTAGAAGCAAGAATTAAGAGGACTACATTCATTATTTCAGCTGAAAAATGCTTAGTTTATGATTTATAGTCAACATTAATGAAATGTTCCAAACAAGCGTTTTCAGCCCGAGTGGAGCACATTTTGACCCTTTTTTTAAAAACATCATTGTACATTGAAATTTCTGCTTGCGTATGCTTTAGAAGCAAGAATTAAGAGGACTACATTCATTATTTCAGCTGAAAAATGCTTAGTTTTTGATTTGTAGTCAACATTAATGAAATGTCCCCAACAGCGTTTTCAGCCCGAGTGGAGCGCATTTTGACTGTTTTTTTTAAAAACATCATTGTACATTGAAATTTCTGCTTGCGTATGCTTTAGAAGCAAGAATTTAGAGGACTACATTCATTATTTCAGCTGAAAAATGCTTAGTTTATGATTTATAGTCAACATTAAGGAAATGTTCCGAACAAGCGTTTTCAGCCCGAGTGGAGCACATTTTGACCGTTTTTTAAAAAACATCATTGTACATTGAAATTTCTGTTTGCGTATGCTTTAGAAGCAAGAATTAAGAGGACTACATTCATTATTTCAGCTGAAAAATGCTTAGTTTATGATTTATAGTCAACATTAATGTAATGTCCCAAACAAGCGTTTTCAGCCCGAGTGGAGCACATTTTGACTGTTTTTTTAAAAACATCATTGTACATTGAAATTTCTGCTTGCGTATGCTTTAGAAGCAAGAATTAAGAGGACTACATTCATTATTTCAGCTGAAAAATGCTTAGTTTATGATTTATAGTCAACAATAATGAAATGTCCCCAACAGCGTTTTCAGCCCGAGTGGAGCACATTTTGACTGTTTTTTTAAAAACATCATTGTACATTGAAATTTCTGCTTGCGTATGCTTTAGAAGCAAGAATTAAGAGGACTACATTCATTATTTCAGCTGAAAAATGCTTAGTTTTTGATTTGTAGTCAACATTAATGAAATGTCCCCAACAGCGTTTTCAGCCCGAGTGGAGCACATTTTGACTGTTTTTTTTAAAAACATCATTGTACATTGAAATTTCTGCTTGCGTATGCTTTAGAAGCAAGAATTAAGAGGACTACATTCATTATTTCAGCTGAAAAATGCTTAGTTTATGATTTATAGTCAACATTAAGCAAATGTTCCGAACAAGCGTTTTCAGCCCGAGTGGAGCACATTTTGACCGTTTTTTTAAAAACATCATTGTACATTGAAATTTCTGCTTGCGTATGCTTTAGAAGCAAGAATTAAGAGGACTACATTCATTATTTCAGCTGAAAAATGCTTAGTTTATGATTTATAGTCAACATTAATGAAATGTCCCCAACAGCGTTTTCAGCCCGAGTGGAGCACATTTTGACTGTTTTTTTAAAAACATCATTGTACATTGAAATTTCTGCTTGCGTATGCTTTAGAAGCAAGAATTAAGAGGACTACATTCATTATTTCAGCTGAAAAATGCTTAGTTTTTGATTTGTAGTCAACATTAATGAAATGTCCCCAACAGCGTTTTCAGCCCGAGTGGAGCACATTTTGACCGTTTTTTTTAAAAACATCATTGTACATTGAAATTTCTGCTTGCGTATGCTTTAGAAGCAAGAATTAAGAGGACTACATACATTATTTCAGCTGAAAAATGCTTAGTTTATGATTTATAGTCAACATTAAGGAAATGTTCCGAACAAGCGTTTTCAGCCCGAGTGGAGCACATTTTGACTGTTTTTTTTTAAAAACATCATTGTACATTGAAATTTCTGCTTGCGTATGCTTTAGAAGCAAGAATTAAGAGGACTACATTCATTATTTCAGCTAAAAAATGCTTAGTTTATGATTTATAGTCAACATTAATGAAATGTCCCCAACAGCGTTTTCAGCCCGAGTGGAGCACATTTTGACTGTTTTTTTAAAAACATCATTGTACATTGAAATTTCTGCTTGCGTATGCTTTAGAAGCAAGAATTAAGAGGACTACATTCATTATTTCAGCTGAAAAATGCTTAGTTTATGATTTATAGTCAACATTAAGGAAATGTTCCGAACAAGCGTTTTCAGCCCGAGTGGAGCACATTTTGACCGTTTTTTAAAAAACATCATTGTACATTGAAATTTCTTTTTGCGTATGCTTTAGAAGCAAGAATTAAGAGGACTACATTCATTATTTCAGCTGAAAAATGCTTAGTTTATGATTTATAGTCAACATTAATGTCATGTCCCAAACAAGCGTTTTCAGCCCGAGTGGAGCACATTTTGACTGTTTTTTTAAAAACATCATTGTACATTGAAATTTCTGCTTGCGTATGCTTTAGAAGCAAGAATTAAGAGGACTACATTCATTATTTCAGCTGAAAAATGCTTAGTTTATGATTTATAGTCAACATTAAGGAAATGTTCCGAACAAGCGTTTTCAGCCCGAGTGGAGCACATTTTGACCGTTTTTTAAAAAACATCATTGTACATTGAAATTTCTTTTTGCGTATGCTTTAGAAGCAAGAATTAAGAGGACTACATTCATTATTTCAGCTGAAAAATGCTTAGTTTTTGATTTGTAGTCAACATTAATGAAATGTCCCCAACAGCGTTTTCAGCCCGAGTGGAGCGCATTTTGACTGTTTTTTTTAAAAACATCATTGTACATTGAAATTTCTGCTTGCGTATGCTTTAGAAGCAAGAATTAAGAGGACTACATTCATTATTTCAGCTGAAAAATGCTTAGTTTATGATTTATAGTCAACATTAAGGAAATGTTCCGAACAAGCGTTTTCAGCCCGAGTGGAGCACATTTTGACCGTTTTTTAAAAAACATCATTGTACATTGAAATTTCTTTTTGCGTATGCTTTAGAAGCAAGAATTAAGAGGACTACATTCATTATTTCAGCTGAAAAATGCTTAGTTTATGATTTATAGTCAACATTAATGTCATGTCCCAAACAAGCGTTTTCAGCCCGAGTGGAGCACATTTTGACTGCTTTTTTAAAAACATCATTGTACATTGAAATTTCTGCTTGCGTATGCTTTAGAAGCAAGAATTAAGAGGACTACATTCATTATTTCAGCTGAAAAATGCTTAGTTTATGATTTATAGTCAACATTAATGAAATGTTCCAAACAAGCGTTTTCAGCCCGAGTGGAGCACATTTTGACCCTTTTTTTAAAAACATCATTGTACATTGAAATTTCTGCTTGCGTATGCTTTAGAAGCAAGAATTAAGAGGACTACATTCATTATTTCAGCTGAAAAATGCTTAGTTTATGATTTATAGTCAACATTAATGTCATGTCCCAAACAAGCGTTTTCAGCCCGAGTGGAGCACATTTTGACTGTTTTTTTAAAAACATCATTGTACATTGAAATTTCTGCTTGCGTATGCTTTAGAAGCAAGAATTAAGAGGACTACATTCATTATTTCAGCTGAAAAATGCTTAGTTTATGATTTATAGTCAACATTAATGAAATGTTCCAAACAAGCGTTTTCAGCCCGAGTGGAGCACATTTTGACCCTTTTTTTAAAAACATCATTGTACATTGAAATTTCTGCTTGCGTATGCTTTAGAAGCAAGAATTAAGAGGACTACATTCATTATTTCAGCTGAAAAATGCTTAGTTTTTGATTTGTAGTCAACATTAATGAAATGTCCCCAACAGCGTTTTCAGCCCGAGTGGAGCACATTTTGACTGTTTTTTTAAAAACATCATTTGTACATTGAAATTTCTGTTTGTGTATGCTTTAGAAGCAAGAATTAAGAGGACTACATTCATTATTTCAGCTGAAAAATGCTTAGTTTATGATTTACAGTCAACATTAATGAAATGTTCCAAACAAGCGTTTTCAGCCCGAGTGGAGCACATTTTGACCGTTTTTTTTAAAAACATCATTGTACATTGAAATTTCTGCTTGCGTATGCTTTAGAAGCAAGAATTAAGAGGACTACATTCATTATTTCAGCTGAAAAATGCTTAGTTTATGATTTATAGTCAACATTAATGTCATGTCCCAAACAAGCGTTTTCAGCCCGAGTGGAGCACATTTTGACTGTTTTTTTAAAAACATCATTGTACATTGAAATTTCTGCTTGCGTATGCTTTAGAAGCAAGAATTAAGAGGACTACATTCATTATTTCAGCTGAAAAATGCTTAGTTTATGATTTATAGTCAACATTAATGTCATGTCCCAAACAAGCGTTTTCAGCCCGAGTGGAGCACATTTTGACTGTATTTTTAAAAACATCATTGTACATTGAAATTTCTGCTTGCGTATGCTTTAGAAGCAAGAATTAAGAGGACTACATTCATTATTTCAGCTGAAAAATGCTTAGTTTATGATTTATAGTCAACATTAATGAAATGTCCCCAACAGCGTTTTCAGCCCGAGTGGAGCACATTTTGACTGTTTTTTTAAAAACATCATTGTACATTGAAATTTCTGCTTGCGTATGCTTTAGAAGCAAGAATTAAGAGGACTACATTCATTATTTCAGCTGAAAAATGCTTAGTTTATGATTTATAGTCAACATTAAGGAAATGTTCCGAACAAGCGTTTTCAGCCCGAGTGGAGCACATTTTGACCGTTTTTTAAAAAACATCATTGTACATTGAAATTTCTTTTTGCGTATGCTTTAGAAGCAAGAATTAAGAGGACTACATTCATTATTTCAGCTGAAAAATGCTTAGTTTATGATTTATAGTCAACATTAATGTCATGTCCCAAACAAGCGTTTTCAGCCCGAGTGGAGCACATTTTGACTGTTTTTTTAAAAACATCATTGTACATTGAAATTTCTGCTTGCGTATGCTTTAGAAGCAAGAATTAAGAGGACTACATTCATTATTTCAGCTGAAAAATGCTTAGTTTATGATTTATAGTCAACATTAATGAAATGTTCCAAACAAGCGTTTTCAGCCCGAGTGGAGCACATTTTGACCCTTTTTTTAAAAACATCATTGTACATTGAAATTTCTGCTTGCGTATGCTTTAGAAGCAAGAATTAAGAGGACTACATTCATTATTTCAGCTGAAAAATGCTTAGTTTTTGATTTGTAGTCAACATTAATGAAATGTCCCCAACAGCGTTTTCAGCCCGAGTGGAGCACATTTTGACTGTTTTTTTAAAAACATCATTTGTACATTGAAATTTCTGTTTGTGTATGCTTTAGAAGCAAGAATTAAGAGGACTACATTCATTATTTCAGCTGAAAAATGCTTAGTTTATGATTTACAGTCAACATTAATGAAATGTTCCAAACAAGCGTTTTCAGCCCGAGTGGAGCACATTTTGACCGTTTTTTTAAAAACATCATTGTACATTGAAATTTCTGCTTGCGTATGCTTTAGAAGCAAGAATTAAGAGGACTACATTCATTATTTCAGCTGAAAAATGCTTAGTTTATGATTTATAGTCAACATTAATGTCATGTCCCAAACAAGCGTTTTCAGCCCGAGTGGAGCACATTTTGACTGTTTTTTTAAAAACATCATTGTACATTGAAATTTCTGCTTGCGTATGCTTTAGAAGCAAGAATTAAGAGGACTACATTCATTATTTCAGCTGAAAAATGCTTAGTTTATGATTTATAGTCAACATTAATGTCATGTCCCAAACAAGCGTTTTCAGCCCGAGTGGAGCACATTTTGACTGTATTTTTAAAAACATCATTGTACATTGAAATTTCTGCTTGCGTATGCTTTAGAAGCAAGAATTAAGAGGACTACATTCATTATTTCAGCTGAAAAATGCTTAGTTTATGATTTATAGTCAACATTAATGAAATGTCCCCAACAGCGTTTTCAGCCCGAGTGGAGCACATTTTGACTGTTTTTTTAAAAACATCATTGTACATTGAAATTTCTGCTTGCGTATGCTTTAGAAGCAAGAATTAAGAGGACTACATTCATTATTTCAGCTGAAAAATGCTTAGTTTATGATTTATAGTCAACATTAAGGAAATGTTCCGAACAAGCGTTTTCAGCCCGAGTGGAGCACATTTTGACCGTTTTTTAAAAAACATCATTGTACATTGAAATTTCTTTTTGCGTATGCTTTAGAAGCAAGAATTAAGAGGACTACATTCATTATTTCAGCTGAAAAATGCTTAGTTTATGATTTATAGTCAACATTAATGTCATGTCCCAAACAAGCGTTTTCAGCCCGAGTGGAGCACATTTTGACTGTTTTTTTAAAAACATCATTGTACATTGAAATTTCTGCTTGCGTATGCTTTAGAAGCAAGAATTAAGAGGACTACATTCATTATTTCAGCTGAAAAATGCTTAGTTTATGATTTATAGTCAACATTAATGAAATGTTCCAAACAAGCGTTTTCAGCCCGAGTGGAGCACATTTTGACCCTTTTTTTAAAAACATCATTGTACATTGAAATTTCTGCTTGCGTATGCTTTAGAAGCAAGAATTAAGAGGACTACATTCATTATTTCAGCTGAAAAATGCTTAGTTTTTGATTTGTAGTCAACATTAATGAAATGTCCCCAACAGCGTTTTCAGCCCGAGTGGAGCGCATTTTGACTGTTTTTTTTAAAAACATCATTGTACATTGAAATTTCTGCTTGCGTATGCTTTAGAAGCAAGAATTAAGAGGACTACATTCATTATTTCAGCTGAAAAATGCTTAGTTTATGATTTATAGTCAACATTAAGGAAATGTTCCGAACAAGCGTTTTCAGCCCGAGTGGAGCACATTTTGACCGTTTTTTAAAAAACATCATTGTACATTGAAATTTCTTTTTGCGTATGCTTTAGAAGCAAGAATTAAGAGGACTACATTCATTATTTCAGCTGAAAAATGCTTAGTTTATGATTTATAGTCAACATTAATGTCATGTCCCAAACAAGCGTTTTCAGCCCGAGTGGAGCACATTTTGACTGCTTTTTTAAAAACATCATTGTACATTGAAATTTCTGCTTGCGTATGCTTTAGAAGCAAGAATTAAGAGGACTACATTCATTATTTCAGCTGAAAAATGCTTAGTTTATGATTTATAGTCAACATTAATGAAATGTTCCAAACAAGCGTTTTCAGCCCGAGTGGAGCACATTTTGACCCTTTTTTTAAAAACATCATTGTACATTGAAATTTCTGCTTGCGTATGCTTTAGAAGCAAGAATTAAGAGGACTACATTCATTATTTCAGCTGAAAAATGCTTAGTTTATGATTTATAGTCAACATTAATGTCATGTCCCAAACAAGCGTTTTCAGCCCGAGTGGAGCACATTTTGACTGTTTTTTTAAAAACATCATTGTACATTGAAATTTCTGCTTGCGTATGCTTTAGAAGCAAGAATTAAGAGGACTACATTCATTATTTCAGCTGAAAAATGCTTAGTTTATGATTTATAGTCAACATTAATGAAATGTTCCAAACAAGCGTTTTCAGCCCGAGTGGAGCACATTTTGACCCTTTTTTTAAAAACATCATTGTACATTGAAATTTCTGCTTGCGTATGCTTTAGAAGCAAGAATTAAGAGGACTACATTCATTATTTCAGCTGAAAAATGCTTAGTTTTTGATTTGTAGTCAACATTAATGAAATGTCCCCAACAGCGTTTTCAGCCCGAGTGGAGCACATTTTGACTGTTTTTTTAAAAACATCATTTGTACATTGAAATTTCTGTTTGTGTATGCTTTAGAAGCAAGATTTAAGAGGACTACATTCATTATTTCAGCTGAAAAATGCTTAGTTTATGATTTACAGTCAACATTAATGAAATGTTCCAAACAAGCGTTTTCAGCCCGAGTGGAGCACATTTTGACCGTTTTTTTAAAAACATCATTGTACATTGAAATTTCTGCTTGCGTATGCTTTAGAAGCAAGAATTAAGAGGACTACATTCATTATTTCAGCTGAAAAATGCTTAGTTTATGATTTATAGTCAACATTAATGTCATGTCCCAAACAAGCGTTTTCAGCCCGAGTGGAGCACATTTTGACTGTTTTTTTAAAAACATCATTGTACATTGAAATTTCTGCTTGCGTATGCTTTAGAAGCAAGAATTAAGAGGACTACATTCATTATTTCAGCTGAAAAATGCTTAGTTTATGATTTATAGTCAACATTAATGTCATGTCCCAAACAAGCGTTTTCAGCCCGAGTGGAGCACATTTTGACTGTATTTTTAAAAACATCATTGTACATTGAAATTTCTGCTTGCGTATGCTTTAGAAGCAAGAATTAAGAGGACTACATTCATTATTTCAGCTGAAAAATGCTTAGTTTATGATTTATAGTCAACATTAATGAAATGTTCCAAACAAGCGTTTTCAGCCCGAGTGGAGCACATTTTGACCCTTTTTTTAAAAACATCATTGTACATTGAAATTTCTGCTTGCGTATGCTTTAGAAGCAAGAATTAAGAGGACTACATTCATTATTTCAGCTGAAAAATGCTTAGTTTTTGATTTGTAGTCAACATTAATGAAATGTCCCCAACAGCGTTTTCAGCCCGAGTGGAGCGCATTTTGACTGTTTTTTTTAAAAACATCATTGTACATTGAAATTTCTTTTTGCGTATGCTTTAGAAGCAAGAATTAAGAGGACTACATTCATTATTTCAGCTGAAAAATGCTTAGTTTATGATTTATAGTCAACATTAATGTCATGTCCCAAACAAGCGTTTTCAGCCCGAGTGGAGCACATTTTGACTGCTTTTTTAAAAACATCATTGTACATTGAAATTTCTGCTTGCGTATGCTTTAGAAGCAAGAATTAAGAGGACTACATTCATTATTTCAGCTGAAAAATGCTTAGTTTATGATTTATAGTCAACATTAATGAAATGTTCCAAACAAGCGTTTTCAGCCCGAGTGGAGCACATTTTGACCCTTTTTTTAAAAACATCATTGTACATTGAAATTTCTGCTTGCGTATGCTTTAGAAGCAAGAATTAAGAGGACTACATTCATTATTTCAGCTGAAAAATGCTTAGTTTATGATTTATAGTCAACATTAATGTCATGTCCCAAACAAGCGTTTTCAGCCCGAGTGGAGCACATTTTGACTGTTTTTTTAAAAACATCATTGTACATTGAAATTTCTGCTTGCGTATGCTTTAGAAGCAAGAATTAAGAGGACTACATTCATTATTTCAGCTGAAAAATGCTTAGTTTATGATTTATAGTCAACATTAATGTAATGTCCCAAACAAGCGTTTTCAGCCCGAGTGGAGCACATTTTGACTGTTTTTTTAAAAACATCATTGTACATTGAAATTTCTGCTTGCGTATGCTTTAGAAGCAAGAATTAAGAGGACTACATTCATTATTTCAGCTGAAAAATGCTTAGTTTATGATTTATAGTCAACAATAATGAAATGTCCCCAACAGCGTTTTCAGCCCGAGTGGAGCACATTTTGACTGTTTTTTTAAAAACATCATTGTACATTGAAATTTCTGCTTGCGTATGCTTTAGAAGCAAGAATTAAGAGGACTACATTCATTATTTCAGCTGAAAAATGCTTAGTTTTTGATTTGTAGTCAACATTAATGAAATGTCCCCAACAGCGTTTTCAGCCCGAGTGGAGCACATTTTGACTGTTTTTTTTAAAAACATCATTGTACATTGAAATTTCTGCTTGCGTATGCTTTAGAAGCAAGAATTAAGAGGACTACATTCATTATTTCAGCTGAAAAATGCTTAGTTTATGATTTATAGTCAACATTAAGCAAATGTTCCGAACAAGCGTTTTCAGCCCGAGTGGAGCACATTTTGACCGTTTTTTTAAAAACATCATTGTACATTGAAATTTCTGCTTGCGTATGCTTTAGAAGCAAGAATTAAGAGGACTACATTCATTATTTCAGCTGAAAAATGCTTAGTTTATGATTTATAGTCAACATTAATGAAATGTCCCCAACAGCGTTTTCAGCCCGAGTGGAGCACATTTTGACTGTTTTTTTAAAAACATCATTGTACATTGAAATTTCTGCTTGCGTATGCTTTAGAAGCAAGAATTAAGAGGACTACATTCATTATTTCAGCTGAAAAATGCTTAGTTTTTGATTTGTAGTCAACATTAATGAAATGTCCCCAACAGCGTTTTCAGCCCGAGTGGAGCACATTTTGACCGTTTTTTTTAAAAACATCATTGTACATTGAAATTTCTGCTTGCGTATGCTTTAGAAGCAAGAATTAAGAGGACTACATACATTATTTCAGCTGAAAAATGCTTAGTTTATGATTTATAGTCAACATTAAGGAAATGTTCCGAACAAGCGTTTTCAGCCCGAGTGGAGCACATTTTGACTGTTTTTTTTTAAAAACATCATTGTACATTGAAATTTCTGCTTGCGTATGCTTTAGAAGCAAGAATTAAGAGGACTACATTCATTATTTCAGCTAAAAAATGCTTAGTTTATGATTTATAGTCAACATTAATGAAATGTCCCCAACAGCGTTTTCAGCCCGAGTGGAGCACATTTTGACTGTTTTTTTAAAAACATCATTGTACATTGAAATTTCTGCTTGCGTATGCTTTAGAAGCAAGAATTAAGAGGACTACATTCATTATTTCAGCTGAAAAATGCTTAGTTTATGATTTATAGTCAACATTAAGGAAATGTTCCGAACAAGCGTTTTCAGCCCGAGTGGAGCACATTTTGACCGTTTTTTAAAAAACATCATTGTACATTGAAATTTCTTTTTGCGTATGCTTTAGAAGCAAGAATTAAGAGGACTACATTCATTATTTCAGCTGAAAAATGCTTAGTTTATGATTTATAGTCAACATTAATGTCATGTCCCAAACAAGCGTTTTCAGCCCGAGTGGAGCACATTTTGACTGTTTTTTTAAAAACATCATTGTACATTGAAATTTCTGCTTGCGTATGCTTTAGAAGCAAGAATTAAGAGGACTACATTCATTATTTCAGCTGAAAAATGCTTAGTTTATGATTTATAGTCAACATTAATGAAATGTTCCAAACAAGCGTTTTCAGCCCGAGTGGAGCACATTTTGACCCTTTTTTTAAAAACATCATTGTACATTGAAATTTCTGCTTGCGTATGCTTTAGAAGCAAGAATTAAGAGGACTACATTCATTATTTCAGCTGAAAAATGCTTAGTTTTTGATTTGTAGTCAACATTAATGAAATGTCCCCAACAGCGTTTTCAGCCCGAGTGGAGCGCATTTTGACTGTTTTTTTTAAAAACATCATTGTACATTGAAATTTCTGCTTGCGTATGCTTTAGAAGCAAGAATTAAGAGGACTACATTCATTATTTCAGCTGAAAAATGCTTAGTTTATGATTTATAGTCAACATTAAGGAAATGTTCCGAACAAGCGTTTTCAGCCCGAGTGGAGCACATTTTGACCGTTTTTTAAAAAACATCATTGTACATTGAAATTTCTTTTTGCGTATGCTTTAGAAGCAAGAATTAAGAGGACTACATTCATTATTTCAGCTGAAAAATGCTTAGTTTATGATTTATAGTCAACATTAATGTCATGTCCCAAACAAGCGTTTTCAGCCCGAGTGGAGCACATTTTGACTGCTTTTTTAAAAACATCATTGTACATTGAAATTTCTGCTTGCGTATGCTTTAGAAGCAAGAATTAAGAGGACTACATTCATTATTTCAGCTGAAAAATGCTTAGTTTATGATTTATAGTCAACATTAATGAAATGTTCCAAACAAGCGTTTTCAGCCCGAGTGGAGCACATTTTGACCCTTTTTTTAAAAACATCATTGTACATTGAAATTTCTGCTTGCGTATGCTTTAGAAGCAAGAATTAAGAGGACTACATTCATTATTTCAGCTGAAAAATGCTTAGTTTATGATTTATAGTCAACATTAATGTCATGTCCCAAACAAGCGTTTTCAGCCCGAGTGGAGCACATTTTGACTGTTTTTTTAAAAACATCATTGTACATTGAAATTTCTGCTTGCGTATGCTTTAGAAGCAAGAATTAAGAGGACTACATTCATTATTTCAGCTGAAAAATGCTTAGTTTATGATTTATAGTCAACATTAATGAAATGTTCCAAACAAGCGTTTTCAGCCCGAGTGGAGCACATTTTGACCCTTTTTTTAAAAACATCATTGTACATTGAAATTTCTGCTTGCGTATGCTTTAGAAGCAAGAATTAAGAGGACTACATTCATTATTTCAGCTGAAAAATGCTTAGTTTTTGATTTGTAGTCAACATTAATGAAATGTCCCCAACAGCGTTTTCAGCCCGAGTGGAGCACATTTTGACTGTTTTTTTAAAAACATCATTTGTACATTGAAATTTCTGTTTGTGTATGCTTTAGAAGCAAGAATTAAGAGGACTACATTCATTATTTCAGCTGAAAAATGCTTAGTTTATGATTTAAAGTCAACATTAATGAAATGTTCCAAACAAGCGTTTTCAGCCCGAGTGGAGCACATTTTGACCGTTTTTTTAAAAACATCATTGTACATTGAAATTTCTGCTTGCGTATGCTTTAGAAGCAAGAATTAAGAGGACTACATTCATTATTTCAGCTGAAAAATGCTTAGTTTATGATTTATAGTCAACATTAATGTCATGTCCCAAACAAGCGTTTTCAGCCCGAGTGGAGCACATTTTGACTGTTTTTTTAAAAACATCATTGTACATTGAAATTTCTGCTTGCGTATGCTTTAGAAGCAAGAATTAAGAGGACTACATTCATTATTTCAGCTGAAAAATGCTTAGTTTATGATTTATAGTCAACATTAATGTCATGTCCCAAACAAGCGTTTTCAGCCCGAGTGGAGCACATTTTGACTGTATTTTTAAAAACATCATTGTACATTGAAATTTCTGCTTGCGTATGCTTTAGAAGCAAGAATTAAGAGGACTACATTCATTATTTCAGCTGAAAAATGCTTAGTTTATGATTTATAGTCAACATTAATGAAATGTCCCCAACAGCGTTTTCAGCCCGAGTGGAGCACATTTTGACTGTTTTTTTAAAAACATCATTGTACATTGAAATTTCTGCTTGCGTATGCTTTAGAAGCAAGAATTAAGAGGACTACATTCATTATTTCAGCTGAAAAATGCTTAGTTTATGATTTATAGTCAACATTAAGGAAATGTTCCGAACAAGCGTTTTCAGCCCGAGTGGAGCACATTTTGACCGTTTTTTAAAAAACATCATTGTACATTGAAATTTCTTTTTGCGTATGCTTTAGAAGCAAGAATTAAGAGGACTACATTCATTATTTCAGCTGAAAAATGCTTAGTTTATGATTTATAGTCAACATTAATGTCATGTCCCAAACAAGCGTTTTCAGCCCGAGTGGAGCACATTTTGACTGTTTTTTTAAAAACATCATTGTACATTGAAATTTCTGCTTGCGTATGCTTTAGAAGCAAGAATTAAGAGGACTACATTCATTATTTCAGCTGAAAAATGCTTAGTTTATGATTTATAGTCAACATTAATGAAATGTTCCAAACAAGCGTTTTCAGCCCGAGTGGAGCACATTTTGACCCTTTTTTTAAAAACATCATTGTACATTGAAATTTCTGCTTGCGTATGCTTTAGAAGCAAGAATTAAGAGGACTACATTCATTATTTCAGCTGAAAAATGCTTAGTTTTTGATTTGTAGTCAACATTAATGAAATGTCCCCAACAGCGTTTTCAGCCCGAGTGGAGCGCATTTTGACTGTTTTTTTTAAAAACATCATTGTACATTGAAATTTCTGCTTGCGTATGCTTTAGAAGCAAGAATTAAGAGGACTACATTCATTATTTCAGCTGAAAAATGCTTAGTTTATGATTTATAGTCAACATTAAGGAAATGTTCCGAACAAGCGTTTTCAGCCCGAGTGGAGCACATTTTGACCGTTTTTTAAAAAACATCATTGTACATTGAAATTTCTTTTTGCGTATGCTTTAGAAGCAAGAATTAAGAGGACTACATTCATTATTTCAGCTGAAAAATGCTTAGTTTATGATTTATAGTCAACATTAATGTCATGTCCCAAACAAGCGTTTTCAGCCCGAGTGGAGCACATTTTGACTGCTTTTTTAAAAACATCATTGTACATTGAAATTTCTGCTTGCGTATGCTTTAGAAGCAAGAATTAAGAGGACTACATTCATTATTTCAGCTGAAAAATGCTTAGTTTATGATTTATAGTCAACATTAATGAAATGTTCCAAACAAGCGTTTTCAGCCCGAGTGGAGCACATTTTGACCCTTTTTTTAAAAACATCATTGTACATTGAAATTTCTGCTTGCGTATGCTTTAGAAGCAAGAATTAAGAGGACTACATTCATTATTTCAGCTGAAAAATGCTTAGTTTATGATTTATAGTCAACATTAATGTCATGTCCCAAACAAGCGTTTTCAGCCCGAGTGGAGCACATTTTGACTGTTTTTTTAAAAACATCATTGTACATTGAAATTTCTGCTTGCGTATGCTTTAGAAGCAAGAATTAAGAGGACTACATTCATTATTTCAGCTGAAAAATGCTTAGTTTATGATTTATAGTCAACATTAATGAAATGTTCCAAACAAGCGTTTTCAGCCCGAGTGGAGCACATTTTGACCCTTTTTTTAAAAACATCATTGTACATTGAAATTTCTGCTTGCGTATGCTTTAGAAGCAAGAATTAAGAGGACTACATTCATTATTTCAGCTGAAAAATGCTTAGTTTTTGATTTGTAGTCAACATTAATGAAATGTCCCCAACAGCGTTTTCAGCCCGAGTGGAGCACATTTTGACTGTTTTTTTAAAAACATCATTTGTACATTGAAATTTCTGTTTGTGTATGCTTTAGAAGCAAGATTTAAGAGGACTACATTCATTATTTCAGCTGAAAAATGCTTAGTTTATGATTTACAGTCAACATTAATGAAATGTTCCAAACAAGCGTTTTCAGCCCGAGTGGAGCACATTTTGACCGTTTTTTTAAAAACATCATTGTACATTGAAATTTCTGCTTGCGTATGCTTTAGAAGCAAGAATTAAGAGGACTACATTCATTATTTCAGCTGAAAAATGCTTAGTTTATGATTTATAGTCAACATTAATGTCATGTCCCAAACAAGCGTTTTCAGCCCGAGTGGAGCACATTTTGACTGTTTTTTTAAAAACATCATTGTACATTGAAATTTCTGCTTGCGTATGCTTTAGAAGCAAGAATTAAGAGGACTACATTCATTATTTCAGCTGAAAAATGCTTAGTTTATGATTTATAGTCAACATTAATGTCATGTCCCAAACAAGCGTTTTCAGCCCGAGTGGAGCACATTTTGACTGTATTTTTAAAAACATCATTGTACATTGAAATTTCTGCTTGCGTATGCTTTAGAAGCAAGAATTAAGAGGACTACATTCATTATTTCAGCTGAAAAATGCTTAGTTTATGATTTATAGTCAACATTAATGAAATGTTCCAAACAAGCGTTTTCAGCCCGAGTGGAGCACATTTTGACCCTTTTTTTAAAAACATCATTGTACATTGAAATTTCTGCTTGCGTATGCTTTAGAAGCAAGAATTAAGAGGACTACATTCATTATTTCAGCTGAAAAATGCTTAGTTTTTGATTTGTAGTCAACATTAATGAAATGTCCCCAACAGCGTTTTCAGCCCGAGTGGAGCGCATTTTGACTGTTTTTTTTAAAAACATCATTGTACATTGAAATTTCTTTTTGCGTATGCTTTAGAAGCAAGAATTAAGAGGACTACATTCATTATTTCAGCTGAAAAATGCTTAGTTTATGATTTATAGTCAACATTAATGTCATGTCCCAAACAAGCGTTTTCAGCCCGAGTGGAGCACATTTTGACTGCTTTTTTAAAAACATCATTGTACATTGAAATTTCTGCTTGCGTATGCTTTAGAAGCAAGAATTAAGAGGACTACATTCATTATTTCAGCTGAAAAATGCTTAGTTTATGATTTATAGTCAACATTAATGAAATGTTCCAAACAAGCGTTTTCAGCCCGAGTGGAGCACATTTTGACCCTTTTTTTAAAAACATCATTGTACATTGAAATTTCTGCTTGCGTATGCTTTAGAAGCAAGAATTAAGAGGACTACATTCATTATTTCAGCTGAAAAATGCTTAGTTTATGATTTATAGTCAACATTAATGTCATGTCCCAAACAAGCGTTTTCAGCCCGAGTGGAGCACATTTTGACTGTTTTTTTAAAAACATCATTGTACATTGAAATTTCTGCTTGCGTATGCTTTAGAAGCAAGAATTAAGAGGACTACATTCATTATTTCAGCTGAAAAATGCTTAGTTTATGATTTATAGTCAACATTAATGAAATGTTCCAAACAAGCGTTTTCAGCCCGAGTGGAGCACATTTTGACCCTTTTTTTAAAAACATCATTGTACATTGAAATTTCTGCTTGCGTATGCTTTAGAAGCAAGAATTAAGAGGACTACATTCATTATTTCAGCTGAAAAATGCTTAGTTTTTGATTTGTAGTCAACATTAATGAAATGTCCCCAACAGCGTTTTCAGCCCGAGTGGAGCACATTTTGACTGTTTTTTTTAAAAACATCATTTGTACATTGAAATTTCTGTTTGTGTATGCTTTAGAAGCAAGAATTAAGAGGACTACATTCATTATTTCAGCTGAAAAATGCTTAGTTTATGATTTACAGTCAACATTAATGAAATGTTCCAAACAAGCGTTTTCAGCCCGAGTGGAGCACATTTTGACCGTTTTTTTAAAAACATCATTGTACATTGAAATTTCTGCTTGCGTATGCTTTAGAAGCAAGAATTAAGAGGACTACATTCATTATTTCAGCTGAAAAATGCTTAGTTTATGATTTATAGTCAACATTAATGTCATGTCCCAAACAAGCGTTTTCAGCCCGAGTGGAGCACATTTTGACTGTTTTTTTAAAAACATCATTGTACATTGAAATTTCTGCTTGCGTATGCTTTAGAAGCAAGAATTAAGAGGACTACATTCATTATTTCAGCTGAAAAATGCTTAGTTTATGATTTATAGTCAACATTAATGTCATGTCCCAAACAAGCGTTTTCAGCCCGAGTGGAGCACATTTTGACTGTATTTTTAAAAACATCATTGTACATTGAAATTTCTGCTTGCGTATGCTTTAGAAGCAAGAATTAAGAGGACTACATTCATTATTTCAGCTGAAAAATGCTTAGTTTATGATTTATAGTCAACATTAATGAAATGTTCCAAACAAGCGTTTTCAGCCCGAGTGGAGCACATTTTGACCCTTTTTTTAAAAACATCATTGTACATTGAAATTTCTGCTTGCGTATGCTTTAGAAGCAAGAATTAAGAGGACTACATTCATTATTTCAGCTGAAAAATGCTTAGTTTTTGATTTGTAGTCAACATTAATGAAATGTCCCCAACAGCGTTTTCAGCCCGAGTGGAGCGCATTTTGACTGTTTTTTTTAAAAACATCATTGTACATTGAAATTTCTGCTTGCGTATGCTTTAGAAGCAAGAATTTAGAGGACTACATTCATTATTTCAGCTGAAAAATGCTTAGTTTATGATTTATAGTCAACATTAAGGAAATGTTCCGAACAAGCGTTTTCAGCCCGAGTGGAGCAGATTTTGACCGTTTTTTAAAAAACATCATTGTACATTGAAATTTCTGCTTGCGTATGCTTTAGAAGCAAGAATTAAGAGGACTACATTCATTATTTCAGCTGAAAAATGCTTAGTTTATGATTTATAGTCAACATTAATGTAATGTCCCAAACAAGCGTTTTCAGCCCGAGTGGAGCACATTTTGACTGTTTTTTTAAAAACATCATTGTACATTGAAATTTCTGCTTGCGTATGCTTTAGAAGCAAGAATTAAGAGGACTACATTCATTATTTCAGCTGAAAAATGCTTAGTTTATGATTTATAGTCAACAATAATGAAATGTCCCCAACAGCGTTTTCAGCCCGAGTGGAGCACATTTTGACTGTTTTTTTAAAAACATCATTGTACATTGAAATTTCTGCTTGCGTATGCTTTAGAAGCAAGAATTAAGAGGACTACATTCATTATTTCAGCTGAAAAATGCTTAGTTTTTGATTTGTAGTCAACATTAATGAAATGTCCCCAACAGCGTTTTCAGCCCGAGTGGAGCACATTTTGACTGTTTTTTTTAAAAACATCATTGTACATTGAAATTTCTGCTTGCGTATGCTTTAGAAGCAAGAATTAAGAGGACTACATTCATTATTTCAGCTGAAAAATGCTTAGTTTATGATTTATAGTCAACATTAAGCAAATGTTCCGAACAAGCGTTTTCAGCCCGAGTGGAGCACATTTTGACCGTTTTTTTAAAAACATCATTGTACATTGAAATTTCTGCTTGCGTATGCTTTAGAAGCAAGAATTAAGAGGACTACATTCATTATTTCAGCTGAAAAATGCTTAGTTTATGATTTATAGTCAACATTAATGAAATGTCCCCAACAGCGTTTTCAGCCCGAGTGGAGCACATTTTGACTGTTTTTTTAAAAACATCATTGTACATTGAAATTTCTGCTTGCGTATGCTTTAGAAGCAAGAATTAAGAGGACTACATTCATTATTTCAGCTGAAAAATGCTTAGTTTATGATTTATAGTCAACATTAATGAAATGTTCCAAACAAGCGTTTTCAGCCCGAGTGGAGCACATTTTGACCGTTTTTTTAAAAACATCATTGTACATTGAAATTTCTGCTTGCGTATGCTTTAGAAGCAAGAATTAAGAGGACTACATTCATTATTTCAGCTGAAAAATGCTTAGTTTATGATTTATAGTCAACATTAATGTCATGTCCCAAACAAGCGTTTTCAGCCCGAGTGGAGCACATTTTGACTGTTTTTTTAAAAACATCATTGTACATTGAAATTTCTGCTTGCGTATGCTTTAGAAGCAAGAATTAAGAGGACTACATTCATTATTTCAGCTGAAAAATGCTTAGTTTATGATTTATAGTCAACATTAATGTCATGTCCCAAACAAGCGTTTTCAGCCCGAGTGGAGCACATTTTGACTGTATTTTTAAAAACATCATTGTACATTGAAATTTCTGCTTGCGTATGCTTTAGAAGCAAGAATTAAGAGGACTACATTCATTATTTCAGCTGAAAAATGCTTAGTTTATGATTTATAGTCAACATTAATGAAATGTTCCAAACAAGCGTTTTCAGCCCGAGTGGAGCACATTTTGACCCTTTTTTTAAAAACATCATTGTACATTGAAATTTCTGCTTGCGTATGCTTTAGAAGCAAGAATTAAGAGGACTACATTCATTATTTCAGCTGAAAAATGCTTAGTTTTTGATTTGTAGTCAACATTAATGAAATGTCCCCAACAGCGTTTTCAGCCCGAGTGGAGCGCATTTTGACTGTTTTTTTTAAAAACATCATTGTACATTGAAATTTCTTTTTGCGTATGCTTTAGAAGCAAGAATTAAGAGGACTACATTCATTATTTCAGCTGAAAAATGCTTAGTTTATGATTTATAGTCAACATTAATGTCATGTCCCAAACAAGCGTTTTCAGCCCGAGTGGAGCACATTTTGACTGCTTTTTTAAAAACATCATTGTACATTGAAATTTCTGCTTGCGTATGCTTTAGAAGCAAGAATTAAGAGGACTACATTCATTATTTCAGCTGAAAAATGCTTAGTTTATGATTTATAGTCAACATTAATGAAATGTTCCAAACAAGCGTTTTCAGCCCGAGTGGAGCACATTTTGACCCTTTTTTTAAAAACATCATTGTACATTGAAATTTCTGCTTGCGTATGCTTTAGAAGCAAGAATTAAGAGGACTACATTCATTATTTCAGCTGAAAAATGCTTAGTTTATGATTTATAGTCAACATTAATGTCATGTCCCAAACAAGCGTTTTCAGCCCGAGTGGAGCACATTTTGACTGTTTTTTTAAAAACATCATTGTACATTGAAATTTCTGCTTGCGTATGCTTTAGAAGCAAGAATTAAGAGGACTACATTCATTATTTCAGCTGAAAAATGCTTAGTTTATGATTTATAGTCAACATTAATGAAATGTTCCAAACAAGCGTTTTCAGCCCGAGTGGAGCACATTTTGACCCTTTTTTTAAAAACATCATTGTACATTGAAATTTCTGCTTGCGTATGCTTTAGAAGCAAGAATTAAGAGGACTACATTCATTATTTCAGCTGAAAAATGCTTAGTTTTTGATTTGTAGTCAACATTAATGAAATGTCCCCAACAGCGTTTTCAGCCCGAGTGGAGCACATTTTGACTGTTTTTTTAAAAACATCATTTGTACATTGAAATTTCTGTTTGTGTATGCTTTAGAAGCAAGATTTAAGAGGACTACATTCATTATTTCAGCTGAAAAATGCTTAGTTTATGATTTACAGTCAACATTAATGAAATGTTCCAAACAAGCGTTTTCAGCCCGAGTGGAGCACATTTTGACCGTTTTTTTAAAAACATCATTGTACATTGAAATTTCTGCTTGCGTATGCTTTAGAAGCAAGAATTAAGAGGACTACATTCATTATTTCAGCTGAAAAATGCTTAGTTTATGATTTATAGTCAACATTAATGTCATGTCCCAAACAAGCGTTTTCAGCCCGAGTGGAGCACATTTTGACTGTTTTTTTAAAAACATCATTGTACATTGAAATTTCTGCTTGCGTATGCTTTAGAAGCAAGAATTAAGAGGACTACATTCATTATTTCAGCTGAAAAATGCTTAGTTTATGATTTATAGTCAACATTAATGTCATGTCCCAAACAAGCGTTTTCAGCCCGAGTGGAGCACATTTTGACTGTATTTTTAAAAACATCATTGTACATTGAAATTTCTGCTTGCGTATGCTTTAGAAGCAAGAATTAAGAGGACTACATTCATTATTTCAGCTGAAAAATGCTTAGTTTATGATTTATAGTCAACATTAATGAAATGTTCCAAACAAGCGTTTTCAGCCCGAGTGGAGCACATTTTGACCCTTTTTTTAAAAACATCATTGTACATTGAAATTTCTGCTTGCGTATGCTTTAGAAGCAAGAATTAAGAGGACTACATTCATTATTTCAGCTGAAAAATGCTTAGTTTTTGATTTGTAGTCAACATTAATGAAATGTCCCCAACAGCGTTTTCAGCCCGAGTGGAGCGCATTTTGACTGTTTTTTTTAAAAACATCATTGTACATTGAAATTTCTGCTTGCGTATGCTTTAGAAGCAAGAATTTAGAGGACTACATTCATTATTTCAGCTGAAAAATGCTTAGTTTATGATTTATAGTCAACATTAAGGAAATGTTCCGAACAAGCGTTTTCAGCCCGAGTGGAGCAGATTTTGACCGTTTTTTAAAAAACATCATTGTACATTGAAATTTCTGCTTGCGTATGCTTTAGAAGCAAGAATTAAGAGGACTACATTCATTATTTCAGCTGAAAAATGCTTAGTTTATGATTTATAGTCAACATTAATGTAATGTCCCAAACAAGCGTTTTCAGCCCGAGTGGAGCACATTTTGACTGTTTTTTTAAAAACATCATTGTACATTGAAATTTCTGCTTGCGTATGCTTTAGAAGCAAGAATTAAGAGGACTACATTCATTATTTCAGCTGAAAAATGCTTAGTTTATGATTTATAGTCAACAATAATGAAATGTCCCCAACAGCGTTTTCAGCCCGAGTGGAGCACATTTTGACTGTTTTTTTAAAAACATCATTGTACATTGAAATTTCTGCTTGCGTATGCTTTAGAAGCAAGAATTAAGAGGACTACATTCATTATTTCAGCTGAAAAATGCTTAGTTTTTGATTTGTAGTCAACATTAATGAAATGTCCCCAACAGCGTTTTCAGCCCGAGTGGAGCACATTTTGACTGTTTTTTTTAAAAACATCATTGTACATTGAAATTTCTGCTTGCGTATGCTTTAGAAGCAAGAATTAAGAGGACTACATTCATTATTTCAGCTGAAAAATGCTTAGTTTATGATTTATAGTCAACATTAAGCAAATGTTCCGAACAAGCGTTTTCAGCCCGAGTGGAGCACATTTTGACCGTTTTTTTAAAAACATCATTGTACATTGAAATTTCTGTTTGCGTATGCTTTAGAAGCAAGAATTAAGAGGACTACATTCATTATTTCAGCTGAAAAATGCTTAGTTTATGATTTATAGTCAACATTAATGAAATGTCCCCAACAGCGTTTTCAGCCCGAGTGGAGCACATTTTGACTGTTTTTTTAAAAACATCATTGTACATTGAAATTTCTGCTTGCGTATGCTTTAGAAGCAAGAATTAAGAGGACTACATTCATTATTTCAGCTGAAAAATGCTTAGTTTTTGATTTGTAGTCAACATTAATGAAATGTCCCCAACAGCGTTTTCAGCCCGAGTGGAGCACATTTTGACCGTTTTTTTTAAAAACATCATTGTACATTGAAATTTCTGCTTGCGTATGCTTTAGAAGCAAGAATTAAGAGGACTACATACATTATTTCAGCTGAAAAATGCTTAGTTTATGATTTATAGTCAACATTAAGGAAATGTTCCGAACAAGCGTTTTCAGCCCGAGTGGAGCACATTTTGACTGTTTTTTTTTAAAAACATCATTGTACATTGAAATTTCTGCTTGCGTATGCTTTAGAAGCAAGAATTAAGAGGACTACATTCATTATTTCAGCTGAAAAATGCTTAGTTTATGATTTATAGTCAACATTAAGGAAATGTTCCGAACAAGCGTTTTCAGCCCGAGTGGAGCACATTTTGACCGTTTTTTAAAAAACATCATTGTACATTGAAATTTCTTTTTGCGTATGCTTTAGAAGCAAGAATTAAGAGGACTACATTCATTATTTCAGCTGAAAAATGCTTAGTTTATGATTTATAGTCAACATTAATGTCATGTCCCAAACAAGCGTTTTCAGCCCGAGTGGAGCACATTTTGACTGTTTTTTTAAAAACATCATTGTACATTGAAATTTCTGCTTCCGTATGCTTTAGAAGCAAGAATTAAGAGGACTACATTCATTATTTCAGCTGAAAAATGCTTAGTTTATGATTTATAGTCAACATTAATGAAATGTTCCAAACAAGCGTTTTCAGCCCGAGTGGAGCACATTTTGACCCTTTTTTTAAAAACATCATTGTACATTGAAATTTCTGCTTGCGTATGCTTTAGAAGCAAGAATTAAGAGGACTACATTCATTATTTCAGCTGAAAAATGCTTAGTTTTTGATTTGTAGTCAACATTAATGAAATGTCCCCAACAGCGTTTTCAGCCCGAGTGGAGCGCATTTTGACTGTTTTTTTTAAAAACATCATTGTACATTGAAATTTCTGCTTGCGTATGCTTTAGAAGCAAGAATTAAGAGGACTACATTCATTATTTCAGCTGAAAAATGCTTAGTTTATGATTTATAGTCAACATTAAGGAAATGTTCCGAACAAGCGTTTTCAGCCCGAGTGGAGCACATTTTGACCGTTTTTTAAAAAACATCATTGTACATTGAAATTTCTGTTTGCGTATGCTTTAGAAGCAAGAATTAAGAGGACTACATTCATTATTTCAGCTGAAAAATGCTTAGTTTATGATTTATAGTCAACATTAATGTAATGTCCCAAACAAGCGTTTTCAGCCCGAGTGGAGCACATTTTGACTGTTTTTTTAAAAACATCATTGTACATTGAAATTTCTGCTTGCGTATGCTTTAGAAGCAAGAATTAAGAGGACTACATTCATTATTTCAGCTGAAAAATGCTTAGTTTATGATTTATAGTCAACAATAATGAAATGTCCCCAACAGCGTTTTCAGCCCGAGTGGAGCACATTTTGACTGTTTTTTTAAAAACATCATTGTACATTGAAATTTCTGCTTGCGTATGCTTTAGAAGCAAGAATTAAGAGGACTACATTCATTATTTCAGCTGAAAAATGCTTAGTTTTTGATTTGTAGTCAACATTAATGAAATGTCCCCAACAGCGTTTTCAGCCCGAGTGGAGCACATTTTGACTGTTTTTTTTAAAAACATCATTGTACATTGAAATTTCTGCTTGCGTATGCTTTAGAAGCAAGAATTAAGAGGACTACATTCATTATTTCAGCTGAAAAATGCTTAGTTTATGATTTATAGTCAACATTAAGCAAATGTTCCGAACAAGCGTTTTCAGCCCGAGTGGAGCACATTTTGACCGTTTTTTTAAAAACATCATTGTACATTGAAATTTCTGCTTGCGTATGCTTTAGAAGCAAGAATTAAGAGGACTACATTCATTATTTCAGCTGAAAAATGCTTAGTTTATGATTTATAGTCAACATTAATGAAATGTCCCCAACAGCGTTTTCAGCCCGAGTGGAGCACATTTTGACTGTTTTTTTAAAAACATCATTGTACATTGAAATTTCTGCTTGCGTATGCTTTAGAAGCAAGAATTAAGAGGACTACATTCATTATTTCAGCTGAAAAATGCTTAGTTTTTGATTTGTAGTCAACATTAATGAAATGTCCCCAACAGCGTTTTCAGCCCGAGTGGAGCACATTTTGACCGTTTTTTTTAAAAACATCATTGTACATTGAAATTTCTGCTTGCGTATGCTTTAGAAGCAAGAATTAAGAGGACTACATACATTATTTCAGCTGAAAAATGCTTAGTTTATGATTTATAGTCAACATTAAGGAAATGTTCCGAACAAGCGTTTTCAGCCCGAGTGGAGCACATTTTGACTGTTTTTTTTTAAAAACATCATTGTACATTGAAATTTCTGCTTGCGTATGCTTTAGAAGCAAGAATTAAGAGGACTACATTCATTATTTCAGCTGAAAAATGCTTAGTTTATGATTTATAGTCAACATTAATGAAATGTCCCCAACAGCGTTTTCAGCCCGAGTGGAGCACATTTTGACTGTTTTTTTAAAAACATCATTGTACATTGAAATTTCTGCTTGCGTATGCTTTAGAAGCAAGAATTAAGAGGACTACATTCATTATTTCAGCTGAAAAATGCTTAGTTTATGATTTATAGTCAACATTAAGGAAATGTTCCGAACAAGCGTTTTCAGCCCGAGTGGAGCACATTTTGACCGTTTTTTAAAAAACATCATTGTACATTGAAATTTCTTTTTGCGTATGCTTTAGAAGCAAGAATTAAGAGGACTACATTCATTATTTCAGCTGAAAAATGCTTAGTTTATGATTTATAGTCAACATTAATGTCATGTCCCAAACAAGCGTTTTCAGCCCGAGTGGAGCACATTTTGACCGTTTTTTTTAAAAACATCATTGTACATTGAAATTTCTGCTTGCGTATGCTTTAGAAGCAAGAATTAAGAGGACTACATACATTATTTCAGCTGAAAAATGCTTAGTTTATGATTTATAGTCAACATTAAGGAAATGTTCCGAACAAGCGTTTTCAGCCCGAGTGGAGCACATTTTGACTGTTTTTTTTTAAAAACATCATTGTACATTGAAATTTCTGCTTGCGTATGCTTTAGAAGCAAGAATTAAGAGGACTACATTCATTATTTCAGCTGAAAAATGCTTAGTTTATGATTTATAGTCAACATTAATGAAATGTCCCCAACAGCGTTTTCAGCCCGAGTGGAGCACATTTTGACTGTTTTTTTAAAAACATCATTGTACATTGAAATTGCTGCTTGCGTATGCTTTAGAAGCAAGAATTAAGAGGACTACATTCATTATTTCAGCTGAAAAATGCTTAGTTTATGATTTATAGTCAACATTAAGGAAATGTTCCGAACAAGCGTTTTCAGCCCGAGTGGAGCACATTTTGACCGTTTTTTAAAAAACATCATTGTACATTGAAATTTCTTTTTGCGTATGCTTTAGAAGCAAGAATTAAGAGGACTACATTCATTATTTCAGCTGAAAAATGCTTAGTTTATGATTTATAGTCAACATTAATGTCATGTCCCAAACAAGCGTTTTCAGCCCGAGTGGAGCACATTTTGACTGTTTTTTTAAAAACATCATTGTACATTGAAATTTCTGCTTGCGTATGCTTTAGAAGCAAGAATTAAGAGGACTACATTCATTATTTCAGCTGAAAAATGCTTAGTTTATGATTTATAGTCAACATTAATGAAATGTTCCAAACAAGCGTTTTCAGCCCGAGTGGAGCACATTTTGACCCTTTTTTTAAAAACATCATTGTACATTGAAATTTCTGCTTGCGTATGCTTTAGAAGCAAGAATTAAGAGGACTACATTCATTATTTCAGCTGAAAAATGCTTAGTTTTTGATTTGTAGTCAACATTAATGAAATGTCCCCAACAGCGTTTTCAGCCCGAGTGGAGCGCATTTTGACTGTTTTTTTTAAAAACATCATTGTACATTGAAATTTCTGCTTGCGTATGCTTTAGAAGCAAGAATTAAGAGGACTACATTCATTATTTCAGCTGAAAAATGCTTAGTTTATGATTTATAGTCAACATTAAGGAAATGTTCCGAACAAGCGTTTTCAGCCCGAGTGGAGCACATTTTGACCGTTTTTTAAAAAACATCATTGTACATTGAAATTTCTTTTTGCGTATGCTTTAGAAGCAAGAATTAAGAGGACTACATTCATTATTTCAGCTGAAAAATGCTTAGTTTATGATTTATAGTCAACATTAATGTCATGTCCCAAACAAGCGTTTTCAGCCCGAGTGGAGCACATTTTGACTGCTTTTTTAAAAACATCATTGTACATTGAAATTTCTGCTTGCGTATGCTTTAGAAGCAAGAATTAAGAGGACTACATTCATTATTTCAGCTGAAAAATGCTTAGTTTATGATTTATAGTCAACATTAATGAAATGTTCCAAACAAGCGTTTTCAGCCCGAGTGGAGCACATTTTGACCCTTTTTTTAAAAACATCATTGTACATTGAAATTTCTGCTTGCGTATGCTTTAGAAGCAAGAATTAAGAGGACTACATTCATTATTTCAGCTGAAAAATGCTTAGTTTATGATTTATAGTCAACATTAATGTCATGTCCCAAACAAGCGTTTTCAGCCCGAGTGGAGCACATTTTGACTGTTTTTTTAAAAACATCATTGTACATTGAAATTTCTGCTTGCGTATGCTTTAGAAGCAAGAATTAAGAGGACTACATTCATTATTTCAGCTGAAAAATGCTTAGTTTATGATTTATAGTCAACATTAATGAAATGTTCCAAACAAGCGTTTTCAGCCCGAGTGGAGCACATTTTGACCCTTTTTTTAAAAACATCATTGTACATTGAAATTTCTGCTTGCGTATGCTTTAGAAGCAAGAATTAAGAGGACTACATTCATTATTTCAGCTGAAAAATGCTTAGTTTTTGATTTGTAGTCAACATTAATGAAATGTCCCCAACAGCGTTTTCAGCCCGAGTGGAGCACATTTTGACTGTTTTTTTAAAAACATCATTTGTACATTGAAATTTCTGTTTGTGTATGCTTTAGAAGCAAGATTTAAGAGGACTACATTCATTATTTCAGCTGAAAAATGCTTAGTTTATGATTTACAGTCAACATTAATGAAATGTTCCAAACAAGCGTTTTCAGCCCGAGTGGAGCACATTTTGACCGTTTTTTTAAAAACATCATTGTACATTGAAATTTCTGCTTGCGTATGCTTTAGAAGCAAGAATTAAGAGGACTACATTCATTATTTCAGCTGAAAAATGCTTAGTTTATGATTTATAGTCAACATTAATGTCATGTCCCAAACAAGCGTTTTCAGCCCGAGTGGAGCACATTTTGACTGTTTTTTTAAAAACATCATTGTACATTGAAATTTCTGCTTGCGTATGCTTTAGAAGCAAGAATTAAGAGGACTACATTCATTATTTCAGCTGAAAAATGCTTAGTTTATGATTTATAGTCAACATTAATGTCATGTCCCAAACAAGCGTTTTCAGCCCGAGTGGAGCACATTTTGACTGTATTTTTAAAAACATCATTGTACATTGAAATTTCTGCTTGCGTATGCTTTAGAAGCAAGAATTAAGAGGACTACATTCATTATTTCAGCTGAAAAATGCTTAGTTTATGATTTATAGTCAACATTAATGAAATGTTCCAAACAAGCGTTTTCAGCCCGAGTGGAGCACATTTTGACCCTTTTTTTAAAAACATCATTGTACATTGAAATTTCTGCTTGCGTATGCTTTAGAAGCAAGAATTAAGAGGACTACATTCATTATTTCAGCTGAAAAATGCTTAGTTTTTGATTTGTAGTCAACATTAATGAAATGTCCCCAACAGCGTTTTCAGCCCGAGTGGAGCGCATTTTGACTGTTTTTTTTAAAAACATCATTGTACATTGAAATTTCTTTTTGCGTATGCTTTAGAAGCAAGAATTAAGAGGACTACATTCATTATTTCAGCTGAAAAATGCTTAGTTTATGATTTATAGTCAACATTAATGTCATGTCCCAAACAAGCGTTTTCAGCCCGAGTGGAGCACATTTTGACTGCTTTTTTAAAAACATCATTGTACATTGAAATTTCTGCTTGCGTATGCTTTAGAAGCAAGAATTAAGAGGACTACATTCATTATTTCAGCTGAAAAATGCTTAGTTTATGATTTATAGTCAACATTAATGAAATGTTCCAAACAAGCGTTTTCAGCCCGAGTGGAGCACATTTTGACCCTTTTTTTAAAAACATCATTGTACATTGAAATTTCTGCTTGCGTATGCTTTAGAAGCAAGAATTAAGAGGACTACATTCATTATTTCAGCTGAAAAATGCTTAGTTTATGATTTATAGTCAACATTAATGTCATGTCCCAAACAAGCGTTTTCAGCCCGAGTGGAGCACATTTTGACTGTTTTTTTAAAAACATCATTGTACATTGAAATTTCTGCTTGCGTATGCTTTAGAAGCAAGAATTAAGAGGACTACATTCATTATTTCAGCTGAAAAATGCTTAGTTTATGATTTATAGTCAACATTAATGAAATGTTCCAAACAAGCGTTTTCAGCCCGAGTGGAGCACATTTTGACCCTTTTTTTAAAAACATCATTGTACATTGAAATTTCTGCTTGCGTATGCTTTAGAAGCAAGAATTAAGAGGACTACATTCATTATTTCAGCTGAAAAATGCTTAGTTTTTGATTTGTAGTCAACATTAATGAAATGTCCCCAACAGCGTTTTCAGCCCGAGTGGAGCACATTTTGACTGTTTTTTTTAAAAACATCATTTGTACATTGAAATTTCTGTTTGTGTATGCTTTAGAAGCAAGAATTAAGAGGACTACATTCATTATTTCAGCTGAAAAATGCTTAGTTTATGATTTACAGTCAACATTAATGAAATGTTCCAAACAAGCGTTTTCAGCCCGAGTGGAGCACATTTTGACCGTTTTTTTAAAAACATCATTGTACATTGAAATTTCTGCTTGCGTATGCTTTAGAAGCAAGAATTAAGAGGACTACATTCATTATTTCAGCTGAAAAATGCTTAGTTTATGATTTATAGTCAACATTAATGTCATGTCCCAAACAAGCGTTTTCAGCCCGAGTGGAGCACATTTTGACTGTTTTTTTAAAAACATCATTGTACATTGAAATTTCTGCTTGCGTATGCTTTAGAAGCAAGAATTAAGAGGACTACATTCATTATTTCAGCTGAAAAATGCTTAGTTTATGATTTATAGTCAACATTAATGTCATGTCCCAAACAAGCGTTTTCAGCCCGAGTGGAGCACATTTTGACTGTATTTTTAAAAACATCATTGTACATTGAAATTTCTGCTTGCGTATGCTTTAGAAGCAAGAATTAAGAGGACTACATTCATTATTTCAGCTGAAAAATGCTTAGTTTATGATTTATAGTCAACATTAATGAAATGTTCCAAACAAGCGTTTTCAGCCCGAGTGGAGCACATTTTGACCCTTTTTTTAAAAACATCATTGTACATTGAAATTTCTGCTTGCGTATGCTTTAGAAGCAAGAATTAAGAGGACTACATTCATTATTTCAGCTGAAAAATGCTTAGTTTTTGATTTGTAGTCAACATTAATGAAATGTCCCCAACAGCGTTTTCAGCCCGAGTGGAGCGCATTTTGACTGTTTTTTTTAAAAACATCATTGTACATTGAAATTTCTGCTTGCGTATGCTTTAGAAGCAAGAATTTAGAGGACTACATTCATTATTTCAGCTGAAAAATGCTTAGTTTATGATTTATAGTCAACATTAAGGAAATGTTCCGAACAAGCGTTTTCAGCCCGAGTGGAGCAGATTTTGACCGTTTTTTAAAAAACATCATTGTACATTGAAATTTCTGCTTGCGTATGCTTTAGAAGCAAGAATTAAGAGGACTACATTCATTATTTCAGCTGAAAAATGCTTAGTTTATGATTTATAGTCAACATTAATGTAATGTCCCAAACATGCGTTTTCAGCCCGAGTGGAGCACATTTTGACTGTTTTTTTAAAAACATCATTGTACATTGAAATTTCTGCTTGCGTATGCTTTAGAAGCAAGAATTAAGAGGACTACATTCATTATTTCAGCTGAAAAATGCTTAGTTTATGATTTATAGTCAACAATAATGAAATGTCCCCAACAGCGTTTTCAGCCCGAGTGGAGCACATTTTGACTGTTTTTTTAAAAACATCATTGTACATTGAAATTTCTGCTTGCGTATGCTTTAGAAGCAAGAATTAAGAGGACTACATTCATTATTTCAGCTGAAAAATGCTTAGTTTTTGATTTGTAGTCAACATTAATGAAATGTCCCCAACAGCGTTTTCAGCCCGAGTGGAGCACATTTTGACTGTTTTTTTTAAAAACATCATTGTACATTGAAATTTCTGCTTGCGTATGCTTTAGAAGCAAGAATTAAGAGGACTACATTCATTATTTCAGCTGAAAAATGCTTAGTTTATGATTTATAGTCAACATTAAGCAAATGTTCCGAACAAGCGTTTTCAGCCCGAGTGGAGCACATTTTGACCGTTTTTTTAAAAACATCATTGTACATTGAAATTTCTGCTTGCGTATGCTTTAGAAGCAAGAATTAAGAGGACTACATTCATTATTTCAGCTGAAAAATGCTTAGTTTATGATTTATAGTCAACATTAATGAAATGTCCCCAACAGCGTTTTCAGCCCGAGTGGAGCACATTTTGACTGTTTTTTTAAAAACATCATTGTACATTGAAATTTCTGCTTGCGTATGCTTTAGAAGCAAGAATTAAGAGGACTACATTCATTATTTCAGCTGAAAAATGCTTAGTTTATGATTTATAGTCAACATTAATGAAATGTTCCAAACAAGCGTTTTCAGCCCGAGTGGAGCACATTTTGACCGTTTTTTTAAAAACATCATTGTACATTGAAATTTCTGCTTGCGTATGCTTTAGAAGCAAGAATTAAGAGGACTACATTCATTATTTCAGCTGAAAAATGCTTAGTTTATGATTTATAGTCAACATTAATGTCATGTCCCAAACAAGCGTTTTCAGCCCGAGTGGAGCACATTTTGACTGTTTTTTTAAAAACATCATTGTACATTGAAATTTCTGCTTGCGTATGCTTTAGAAGCAAGAATTAAGAGGACTACATTCATTATTTCAGCTGAAAAATGCTTAGTTTATGATTTATAGTCAACATTAATGTCATGTCCCAAACAAGCGTTTTCAGCCCGAGTGGAGCACATTTTGACTGTATTTTTAAAAACATCATTGTACATTGAAATTTCTGCTTGCGTATGCTTTAGAAGCAAGAATTAAGAGGACTACATTCATTATTTCAGCTGAAAAATGCTTAGTTTATGATTTATAGTCAACATTAATGAAATGTTCCAAACAAGCGTTTTCAGCCCGAGTGGAGCACATTTTGACCCTTTTTTTAAAAACATCATTGTACATTGAAATTTCTGCTTGCGTATGCTTTAGAAGCAAGAATTAAGAGGACTACATTCATTATTTCAGCTGAAAAATGCTTAGTTTTTGATTTGTAGTCAACATTAATGAAATGTCCCCAACAGCGTTTTCAGCCCGAGTGGAGCGCATTTTGACTGTTTTTTTTAAAAACATCATTGTACATTGAAATTTCTTTTTGCGTATGCTTTAGAAGCAAGAATTAAGAGGACTACATTCATTATTTCAGCTGAAAAATGCTTAGTTTATGATTTATAGTCAACATTAATGTCATGTCCCAAACAAGCGTTTTCAGCCCGAGTGGAGCACATTTTGACTGCTTTTTTAAAAACATCATTGTACATTGAAATTTCTGCTTGCGTATGCTTTAGAAGCAAGAATTAAGAGGACTACATTCATTATTTCAGCTGAAAAATGCTTAGTTTATGATTTATAGTCAACATTAATGAAATGTTCCAAACAAGCGTTTTCAGCCCGAGTGGAGCACATTTTGACCCTTTTTTTAAAAACATCATTGTACATTGAAATTTCTGCTTGCGTATGCTTTAGAAGCAAGAATTAAGAGGACTACATTCATTATTTCAGCTGAAAAATGCTTAGTTTATGATTTATAGTCAACATTAATGTCATGTCCCAAACAAGCGTTTTCAGCCCGAGTGGAGCACATTTTGACTGTTTTTTTAAAAACATCATTGTACATTGAAATTTCTGCTTGCGTATGCTTTAGAAGCAAGAATTAAGAGGACTACATTCATTATTTCAGCTGAAAAATGCTTAGTTTATGATTTATAGTCAACATTAATGAAATGTTCCAAACAAGCGTTTTCAGCCCGAGTGGAGCACATTTTGACCCTTTTTTTAAAAACATCATTGTACATTGAAATTTCTGCTTGCGTATGCTTTAGAAGCAAGAATTAAGAGGACTACATTCATTATTTCAGCTGAAAAATGCTTAGTTTTTGATTTGTAGTCAACATTAATGAAATGTCCCCAACAGCGTTTTCAGCCCGAGTGGAGCACATTTTGACTGTTTTTTTAAAAACATCATTTGTACATTGAAATTTCTGTTTGTGTATGCTTTAGAAGCAAGATTTAAGAGGACTACATTCATTATTTCAGCTGAAAAATGCTTAGTTTATGATTTACAGTCAACATTAATGAAATGTTCCAAACAAGCGTTTTCAGCCCGAGTGGAGCACATTTTGACCGTTTTTTTAAAAACATCATTGTACATTGAAATTTCTGCTTGCGTATGCTTTAGAAGCAAGAATTAAGAGGACTACATTCATTATTTCAGCTGAAAAATGCTTAGTTTATGATTTATAGTCAACATTAATGTCATGTCCCAAACAAGCGTTTTCAGCCCGAGTGGAGCACATTTTGACTGTTTTTTTAAAAACATCATTGTACATTGAAATTTCTGCTTGCGTATGCTTTAGAAGCAAGAATTAAGAGGACTACATTCATTATTTCAGCTGAAAAATGCTTAGTTTATGATTTATAGTCAACATTAATGTCATGTCCCAAACAAGCGTTTTCAGCCCGAGTGGAGCACATTTTGACTGTATTTTTAAAAACATCATTGTACATTGAAATTTCTGCTTGCGTATGCTTTAGAAGCAAGAATTAAGAGGACTACATTCATTATTTCAGCTGAAAAATGCTTAGTTTATGATTTATAGTCAACATTAATGAAATGTTCCAAACAAGCGTTTTCAGCCCGAGTGGAGCACATTTTGACCCTTTTTTTAAAAACATCATTGTACATTGAAATTTCTGCTTGCGTATGCTTTAGAAGCAAGAATTAAGAGGACTACATTCATTATTTCAGCTGAAAAATGCTTAGTTTTTGATTTGTAGTCAACATTAATGAAATGTCCCCAACAGCGTTTTCAGCCCGAGTGGAGCGCATTTTGACTGTTTTTTTTAAAAACATCATTGTACATTGAAATTTCTGCTTGCGTATGCTTTAGAAGCAAGAATTTAGAGGACTACATTCATTATTTCAGCTGAAAAATGCTTAGTTTATGATTTATAGTCAACATTAAGGAAATGTTCCGAACAAGCGTTTTCAGCCCGAGTGGAGCAGATTTTGACCGTTTTTTAAAAAACATCATTGTACATTGAAATTTCTGCTTGCGTATGCTTTAGAAGCAAGAATTAAGAGGACTACATTCATTATTTCAGCTGAAAAATGCTTAGTTTATGATTTATAGTCAACATTAATGTAATGTCCCAAACAAGCGTTTTCAGCCCGAGTGGAGCACATTTTGACTGTTTTTTTAAAAACATCATTGTACATTGAAATTTCTGCTTGCGTATGCTTTAGAAGCAAGAATTAAGAGGACTACATTCATTATTTCAGCTGAAAAATGCTTAGTTTATGATTTATAGTCAACAATAATGAAATGTCCCCAACAGCGTTTTCAGCCCGAGTGGAGCACATTTTGACTGTTTTTTTAAAAACATCATTGTACATTGAAATTTCTGCTTGCGTATGCTTTAGAAGCAAGAATTAAGAGGACTACATTCATTATTTCAGCTGAAAAATGCTTAGTTTTTGATTTGTAGTCAACATTAATGAAATGTCCCCAACAGCGTTTTCAGCCCGAGTGGAGCACATTTTGACTGTTTTTTTTAAAAACATCATTGTACATTGAAATTTCTGCTTGCGTATGCTTTAGAAGCAAGAATTAAGAGGACTACATTCATTATTTCAGCTGAAAAATGCTTAGTTTATGATTTATAGTCAACATTAAGCAAATGTTCCGAACAAGCGTTTTCAGCCCGAGTGGAGCACATTTTGACCGTTTTTTTAAAAACATCATTGTACATTGAAATTTCTGTTTGCGTATGCTTTAGAAGCAAGAATTAAGAGGACTACATTCATTATTTCAGCTGAAAAATGCTTAGTTTATGATTTATAGTCAACATTAATGAAATGTCCCCAACAGCGTTTTCAGCCCGAGTGGAGCACATTTTGACTGTTTTTTTAAAAACATCATTGTACATTGAAATTTCTGCTTGCGTATGCTTTAGAAGCAAGAATTAAGAGGACTACATTCATTATTTCAGCTGAAAAATGCTTAGTTTTTGATTTGTAGTCAACATTAATGAAATGTCCCCAACAGCGTTTTCAGCCCGAGTGGAGCACATTTTGACCGTTTTTTTTAAAAACATCATTGTACATTGAAATTTCTGCTTGCGTATGCTTTAGAAGCAAGAATTAAGAGGACTACATACATTATTTCAGCTGAAAAATGCTTAGTTTATGATTTATAGTCAACATTAAGGAAATGTTCCGAACAAGCGTTTTCAGCCCGAGTGGAGCACATTTTGACTGTTTTTTTTTAAAAACATCATTGTACATTGAAATTTCTGCTTGCGTATGCTTTAGAAGCAAGAATTAAGAGGACTACATTCATTATTTCAGCTGAAAAATGCTTAGTTTATGATTTATAGTCAACATTAAGGAAATGTTCCGAACAAGCGTTTTCAGCCCGAGTGGAGCACATTTTGACCGTTTTTTAAAAAACATCATTGTACATTGAAATTTCTTTTTGCGTATGCTTTAGAAGCAAGAATTAAGAGGACTACATTCATTATTTCAGCTGAAAAATGCTTAGTTTATGATTTATAGTCAACATTAATGTCATGTCCCAAACAAGCGTTTTCAGCCCGAGTGGAGCACATTTTGACTGTTTTTTTAAAAACATCATTGTACATTGAAATTTCTGCTTCCGTATGCTTTAGAAGCAAGAATTAAGAGGACTACATTCATTATTTCAGCTGAAAAATGCTTAGTTTATGATTTATAGTCAACATTAATGAAATGTTCCAAACAAGCGTTTTCAGCCCGAGTGGAGCACATTTTGACCCTTTTTTTAAAAACATCATTGTACATTGAAATTTCTGCTTGCGTATGCTTTAGAAGCAAGAATTAAGAGGACTACATTCATTATTTCAGCTGAAAAATGCTTAGTTTTTGATTTGTAGTCAACATTAATGAAATGTCCCCAACAGCGTTTTCAGCCCGAGTGGAGCGCATTTTGACTGTTTTTTTTAAAAACATCATTGTACATTGAAATTTCTGCTTGCGTATGCTTTAGAAGCAAGAATTAAGAGGACTACATTCATTATTTCAGCTGAAAAATGCTTAGTTTATGATTTATAGTCAACATTAAGGAAATGTTCCGAACAAGCGTTTTCAGCCCGAGTGGAGCACATTTTGACCGTTTTTTAAAAAACATCATTGTACATTGAAATTTCTGTTTGCGTATGCTTTAGAAGCAAGAATTAAGAGGACTACATTCATTATTTCAGCTGAAAAATGCTTAGTTTATGATTTATAGTCAACATTAATGTAATGTCCCAAACAAGCGTTTTCAGCCCGAGTGGAGCACATTTTGACTGTTTTTTTAAAAACATCATTGTACATTGAAATTTCTGCTTGCGTATGCTTTAGAAGCAAGAATTAAGAGGACTACATTCATTATTTCAGCTGAAAAATGCTTAGTTTATGATTTATAGTCAACAATAATGAAATGTCCCCAACAGCGTTTTCAGCCCGAGTGGAGCACATTTTGACTGTTTTTTTAAAAACATCATTGTACATTGAAATTTCTGCTTGCGTATGCTTTAGAAGCAAGAATTAAGAGGACTACATTCATTATTTCAGCTGAAAAATGCTTAGTTTTTGATTTGTAGTCAACATTAATGAAATGTCCCCAACAGCGTTTTCAGCCCGAGTGGAGCACATTTTGACTGTTTTTTTTAAAAACATCATTGTACATTGAAATTTCTGCTTGCGTATGCTTTAGAAGCAAGAATTAAGAGGACTACATTCATTATTTCAGCTGAAAAATGCTTAGTTTATGATTTATAGTCAACATTAAGCAAATGTTCCGAACAAGCGTTTTCAGCCCGAGTGGAGCACATTTTGACCGTTTTTTTAAAAACATCATTGTACATTGAAATTTCTGCTTGCGTATGCTTTAGAAGCAAGAATTAAGAGGACTACATTCATTATTTCAGCTGAAAAATGCTTAGTTTATGATTTATAGTCAACATTAATGAAATGTCCCCAACAGCGTTTTCAGCCCGAGTGGAGCACATTTTGACTGTTTTTTTAAAAACATCATTGTACATTGAAATTTCTGCTTGCGTATGCTTTAGAAGCAAGAATTAAGAGGACTACATTCATTATTTCAGCTGAAAAATGCTTAGTTTTTGATTTGTAGTCAACATTAATGAAATGTCCCCAACAGCGTTTTCAGCCCGAGTGGAGCACATTTTGACCGTTTTTTTTAAAAACATCATTGTACATTGAAATTTCTGCTTGCGTATGCTTTAGAAGCAAGAATTAAGAGGACTACATACATTATTTCAGCTGAAAAATGCTTAGTTTATGATTTATAGTCAACATTAAGGAAATGTTCCGAACAAGCGTTTTCAGCCCGAGTGGAGCACATTTTGACTGTTTTTTTTTAAAAACATCATTGTACATTGAAATTTCTGCTTGCGTATGCTTTAGAAGCAAGAATTAAGAGGACTACATTCATTATTTCAGCTGAAAAATGCTTAGTTTATGATTTATAGTCAACATTAATGAAATGTCCCCAACAGCGTTTTCAGCCCGAGTGGAGCACATTTTGACTGTTTTTTTAAAAACATCATTGTACATTGAAATTTCTGCTTGCGTATGCTTTAGAAGCAAGAATTAAGAGGACTACATTCATTATTTCAGCTGAAAAATGCTTAGTTTATGATTTATAGTCAACATTAAGGAAATGTTCCGAACAAGCGTTTTCAGCCCGAGTGGAGCACATTTTGACCGTTTTTTAAAAAACATCATTGTACATTGAAATTTCTTTTTGCGTATGCTTTAGAAGCAAGAATTAAGAGGACTACATTCATTATTTCAGCTGAAAAATGCTTAGTTTATGATTTATAGTCAACATTAATGTCATGTCCCAAACAAGCGTTTTCAGCCCGAGTGGAGCACATTTTGACCGTTTTTTTTAAAAACATCATTGTACATTGAAATTTCTGCTTGCGTATGCTTTAGAAGCAAGAATTAAGAGGACTACATACATTATTTCAGCTGAAAAATGCTTAGTTTATGATTTATAGTCAACATTAAGGAAATGTTCCGAACAAGCGTTTTCAGCCCGAGTGGAGCACATTTTGACTGTTTTTTTTTAAAAACATCATTGTACATTGAAATTTCTGCTTGCGTATGCTTTAGAAGCAAGAATTAAGAGGACTACATTCATTATTTCAGCTGAAAAATGCTTAGTTTATGATTTATAGTCAACATTAATGAAATGTCCCCAACAGCGTTTTCAGCCCGAGTGGAGCACATTTTGACTGTTTTTTTAAAAACATCATTGTACATTGAAATTGCTGCTTGCGTATGCTTTAGAAGCAAGAATTAAGAGGACTACATTCATTATTTCAGCTGAAAAATGCTTAGTTTATGATTTATAGTCAACATTAAGGAAATGTTCCGAACAAGCGTTTTCAGCCCGAGTGGAGCACATTTTGACCGTTTTTTAAAAAACATCATTGTACATTGAAATTTCTTTTTGCGTATGCTTTAGAAGCAAGAATTAAGAGGACTACATTCATTATTTCAGCTGAAAAATGCTTAGTTTATGATTTATAGTCAACATTAATGTCATGTCCCAAACAAGCGTTTTCAGCCCGAGTGGAGCACATTTTGACTGTTTTTTTAAAAACATCATTGTACATTGAAATTTCTGCTTCCGTATGCTTTAGAAGCAAGAATTAAGAGGACTACATTCATTATTTCAGCTGAAAAATGCTTAGTTTATGATTTATAGTCAACATTAATGAAATGTTCCAAACAAGCGTTTTCAGCCCGAGTGGAGCACATTTTGACCCTTTTTTTAAAAACATCATTGTACATTGAAATTTCTGCTTGCGTATGCTTTAGAAGCAAGAATTAAGAGGACTACATTCATTATTTCAGCTGAAAAATGCTTAGTTTTTGATTTGTAGTCAACATTAATGAAATGTCCCCAACAGCGTTTTCAGCCCGAGTGGAGCGCATTTTGACTGTTTTTTTTAAAAACATCATTGTACATTGAAATTTCTGCTTGCGTATGCTTTAGAAGCAAGAATTAAGAGGACTACATTCATTATTTCAGCTGAAAAATGCTTAGTTTATGATTTATAGTCAACATTAAGGAAATGTTCCGAACAAGCGTTTTCAGCCCGAGTGGAGCACATTTTGACCGTTTTTTAAAAAACATCATTGTACATTGAAATTTCTGTTTGCGTATGCTTTAGAAGCAAGAATTAAGAGGACTACATTCATTATTTCAGCTGAAAAATGCTTAGTTTATGATTTATAGTCAACATTAATGTAATGTCCCAAACAAGCGTTTTCAGCCCGAGTGGAGCACATTTTGACTGTTTTTTTAAAAACATCATTGTACATTGAAATTTCTGCTTGCGTATGCTTTAGAAGCAAGAATTAAGAGGACTACATTCATTATTTCAGCTGAAAAATGCTTAGTTTATGATTTATAGTCAACAATAATGAAATGTCCCCAACAGTGTTTTCAGCCCGAGTGGAGCACATTTTGACTGTTTTTTTAAAAACATCATTGTACATTGAAATTTCTGCTTGCGTATGCTTTAGAAGCAAGAATTAAGAGGACTACATTCATTATTTCAGCTGAAAAATGCTTAGTTTTTGATTTGTAGTCAACATTAATGAAATGTCCCCAACAGCGTTTTCAGCCCGAGTGGAGCACATTTTGACTGTTTTTTTTAAAAACATCATTGTACATTGAAATTTCTGCTTGCGTATGCTTTAGAAGCAAGAATTAAGAGGACTACATTCATTATTTCAGCTGAAAAATGCTTAGTTTATGATTTATAGTCAACATTAAGCAAATGTTCCGAACAAGCGTTTTCAGCCCGAGTGGAGCACATTTTGACCGTTTTTTTAAAAACATCATTGTACATTGAAATTTCTGCTTGCGTATGCTTTAGAAGCAAGAATTAAGAGGACTACATTCATTATTTCAGCTGAAAAATGCTTAGTTTATGATTTATAGTCAACATTAATGAAATGTCCCCAACAGCGTTTTCAGCCCGAGTGGAGCACATTTTGACTGTTTTTTTAAAAACATCATTGTACATTGAAATTTCTGCTTGCGTATGCTTTAGAAGCAAGAATTAAGAGGACTACATTCATTATTTCAGCTGAAAAATGCTTAGTTTTTGATTTGTAGTCAACATTAATGAAATGTCCCCAACAGCGTTTTCAGCCCGAGTGGAGCACATTTTGACCGTTTTTTTTAAAAACATCATTGTACATTGAAATTTCTGCTTGCGTATGCTTTAGAAGCAAGAATTAAGAGGACTACATACATTATTTCAGCTGAAAAATGCTTAGTTTATGATTTATAGTCAACATTAAGGAAATGTTCCGAACAAGCGTTTTCAGCCCGAGTGGAGCACATTTTGACTGTTTTTTTTTAAAAACATCATTGTACATTGAAATTTCTGCTTGCGTATGCTTTAGAAGCAAGAATTAAGAGGACTACATTCATTATTTCAGCTGAAAAATGCTTAGTTTATGATTTATAGTCAACATTAATGAAATGTCCCCAACAGCGTTTTCAGCCCGAGTGGAGCACATTTTGACTGTTTTTTTAAAAACATCATTGTACATTGAAATTTCTGCTTGCGTATGCTTTAGAAGCAAGAATTAAGAGGACTACATTCATTATTTCAGCTGAAAAATGCTTAGTTTATGATTTATAGTCAACATTAAGGAAATGTTCCGAACAAGCGTTTTCAGCCCGAGTGGAGCACATTTTGACCGTTTTTTAAAAAACATCATTGTACATTGAAATTTCTTTTTGCGTATGCTTTAGAAGCAAGAATTAAGAGGACTACATTCATTATTTCAGCTGAAAAATGCTTAGTTTATGATTTATAGTCAACATTAATGTCATGTCCCAAACAAGCGTTTTCAGCCCGAGTGGAGCACATTTTGACCGTTTTTTTTAAAAACATCATTGTACATTGAAATTTCTGCTTGCGTATGCTTTAGAAGCAAGAATTAAGAGGACTGCATACATTATTTCAGCTGAAAAATGCTTAGTTTATGATTTATAGTCAACATTAAGGAAATGTTCCGAACAAGCGTTTTCAGCCCGAGTGGAGCACATTTTGACTGTTTTTTTTTAAAAACATCATTGTACATTGAAATTTCTGCTTGCGTATGCTTTAGAAGCAAGAATTAAGAGGACTACATTCATTATTTCAGCTGAAAAATGCTTAGTTTATGATTTATAGTCAACATTAATGAAATGTCCCCAACAGCGTTTTCAGCCCGAGTGGAGCACATTTTGACTGTTTTTTTAAAAACATCATTGTACATTGAAATTGCTGCTTGCGTATGCTTTAGAAGCAAGAATTAAGAGGACTACATTCATTATTTCAGCTGAAAAATGCTTAGTTTATGATTTATAGTCAACATTAAGGAAATGTTCCGAACAAGCGTTTTCAGCCCGAGTGGAGCACATTTTGACCGTTTTTTAAAAAACATCATTGTACATTGAAATTTCTTTTTGCGTATGCTTTAGAAGCAAGAATTAAGAGGACTACATTCATTATTTCAGCTGAAAAATGCTTAGTTTATGATTTATAGTCAACATTAATGTCATGTCCCAAACAAGCGTTTTCAGCCCGAGTGGAGCACATTTTGACTGTTTTTTTAAAAACATCATTGTACATTGAAATTTCTGCTTCCGTATGCTTTAGAAGCAAGAATTAAGAGGACTACATTCATTATTTCAGCTGAAAAATGCTTAGTTTATGATTTATAGTCAACATTAATGAAATGTTCCAAACAAGCGTTTTCAGCCCGAGTGGAGCACATTTTGACCCTTTTTTTAAAAACATCATTGTACATTGAAATTTCTGCTTGCGTATGCTTTAGAAGCAAGAATTAAGAGGACTACATTCATTATTTCAGCTGAAAAATGCTTAGTTTTTGATTTGTAGTCAACATTAATGAAATGTCCCCAACAGCGTTTTCAGCCCGAGTGGAGCGCATTTTGACTGTTTTTTTTAAAAACATCATTGTACATTGAAATTTCTGCTTGCGTATGCTTTAGAAGCAAGAATTAAGAGGACTACATTCATTATTTCAGCTGAAAAATGCTTAGTTTATGATTTATAGTCAACATTAAGGAAATGTCCCCAACAGCGTTTTCAGCCCGAGTGGAGCACATTTTGACTGTTTTTTTAAAAACATCATTGTACATTGAAATTGCTGCTTGCGTATGCTTTAGAAGCAAGAATTAAGAGGACTACATTCATTATTTCAGCTGAAAAATGCTTAGTTTATGATTTATAGTCAACATTAAGGAAATGTTCCGAACAAGCGTTTTCAGCCCGAGTGGAGCACATTTTGACCGTTTTTTAAAAAACATCATTGTACATTGAAATTTCTTTTTGCGTATGCTTTAGAAGCAAGAATTAAGAGGACTACATTCATTATTTCAGCTGAAAAATGCTTAGTTTATGATTTATAGTCAACATTAATGTCATGTCCCAAACAAGCGTTTTCAGCCCGAGTGGAGCACATTTTGACTGTTTTTTTAAAAACATCATTGTACATTGAAATTTCTGCTTCCGTATGCTTTAGAAGCAAGAATTAAGAGGACTACATTCATTATTTCAGCTGAAAAATGCTTAGTTTATGATTTATAGTCAACATTAATGAAATGTTCCAAACAAGCGTTTTCAGCCCGAGTGGAGCACATTTTGACCCTTTTTTTAAAAACATCATTGTACATTGAAATTTCTGCTTGCGTATGCTTTAGAAGCAAGAATTAAGAGGACTACATTCATTATTTCAGCTGAAAAATGCTTAGTTTTTGATTTGTAGTCAACATTAATGAAATGTCCCCAACAGCGTTTTCAGCCCGAGTGGAGCGCATTTTGACTGTTTTTTTTAAAAACATCATTGTACATTGAAATTTCTGCTTGCGTATGCTTTAGAAGCAAGAATTAAGAGGACTACATTCATTATTTCAGCTGAAAAATGCTTAGTTTATGATTTATAGTCAACATTAAGGAAATGTTCCGAACAAGCGTTTTCAGCCCGAGTGGAGCACATTTTGACCGTTTTTTAAAAAACATCATTGTACATTGAAATTTCTTTTTGCGTATGCTTTAGAAGCAAGAATTAAGAGGACTACATTCATTATTTCAGCTGAAAAATGCTTAGTTTATGATTTATAGTCAACATTAATGTAATGTCCCAAACAAGCGTTTTCAGCCCGAGTGGAGCACATTTTGACTGTTTTTTTAAAAACATCATTGTACATTGAAATTTCTGCTTGCGTATGCTTTAGAAGCAAGAATTAAGAGGACTACATTCATTATTTCAGCTGAAAAATGCTTAGTTTATGATTTATAGTCAACAATAATGAAATGTCCCCAACAGCGTTTTCAGCCCGAGTGGAGCACATTTTGACTGTTTTTTTAAAAACATCATTGTACATTGAAATTTCTGCTTGCGTATGCTTTAGAAGCAAGAATTAAGAGGACTACATTCATTATTTCAGCTGAAAAATGCTTAGTTTTTGATTTGTAGTCAACATTAATGAAATGTCCCCAACAGCGTTTTCAGCCCGAGTGGAGCACATTTTGACTGTTTTTTTTAAAAACATCATTGTACATTGAAATTTCTGCTTGCGTATGCTTTAGAAGCAAGAATTAAGAGGACTACATTCATTATTTCAGCTGAAAAATGCTTAGTTTATGATTTATAGTCAACATTAAGCAAATGTTCCGAACAAGCGTTTTCAGCCCGAGTGGAGCACATTTTGACCGTTTTTTTAAAAACATCATTGTACATTGAAATTTCTGCTTGCGTATGCTTTAGAAGCAAGAATTAAGAGGACTACATTCATTATTTCAGCTGAAAAATGCTTAGTTTATGATTTATAGTCAACATTAATGAAATGTCCCCAACAGCGTTTTCAGCCCGAGTGGAGCACATTTTGACTGTTTTTTTAAAAACATCATTGTACATTGAAATTTCTGCTTGCGTATGCTTTAGAAGCAAGAATTAAGAGGACTACATTCATTATTTCAGCTGAAAAATGCTTAGTTTTTGATTTGTAGTCAACATTAATGAAATGTCCCCAACAGCGTTTTCAGCCCGAGTGGAGCACATTTTGACCGTTTTTTTTAAAAACATCATTGTACATTGAAATTTCTGCTTGCGTATGCTTTAGAAGCAAGAATTAAGAGGACTACATACATTATTTCAGCTGAAAAATGCTTAGTTTATGATTTATAGTCAACATTAAGGAAATGTTCCGAACAAGCGTTTTCAGCCCGAGTGGAGCACATTTTGACTGTTTTTTTTTAAAAACATCATTGTACATTGAAATTTCTGCTTGCGTATGCTTTAGAAGCAAGAATTAAGAGGACTACATTCATTATTTCAGCTGAAAAATGCTTAGTTTATGATTTATAGTCAACATTAATGAAATGTCCCCAACAGCGTTTTCAGCCCGAGTGGAGCACATTTTGACTGTTTTTTTAAAAACATCATTGTACATTGAAATTTCTGCTTGCGTATGCTTTAGAAGCAAGAATTAAGAGGACTACATTCATTATTTCAGCTGAAAAATGCTTAGTTTATGATTTATAGTCAACATTAAGGAAATGTTCCGAACAAGCGTTTTCAGCCCGAGTGGAGCACATTTTGACCGTTTTTTAAAAAACATCATTGTACATTGAAATTTCTTTTTGCGTATGCTTTAGAAGCAAGAATTAAGAGGACTACATTCATTATTTCAGCTGAAAAATGCTTAGTTTATGATTTATAGTCAACATTAATGTCATGTCCCAAACAAGCGTTTTCAGCCCGAGTGGAGCACATTTTGACTGTTTTTTTAAAAACATCATTGTACATTGAAATTTCTGCTTGCGTATGCTTTAGAAGCAAGAATTAAGAGGACTACATTCATTATTTCAGCTGAAAAATGCTTAGTTTATGATTTATAGTCAACAATAATGAAATGTCCCCAACAGCGTTTTCAGCCCGAGTGGAGCACATTTTGACTGTTTTTTTAAAAACATCATTGTACATTGAAATTTCTGCTTGCGTATGCTTTAGAAGCAAGAATTAAGAGGACTACATTCATTATTTCAGCTGAAAAATGCTTAGTTTTTGATTTGTAGTCAACATTAATGAAATGTCCCCAACAGCGTTTTCAGCCCGAGTGGAGCGCATTTTGACTGTTTTTTTTAAAAACATCATTGTACATTGAAATTTCTGCTTGCGTATGCTTTAAAGCAAGAATTAAGAGGACTACATTCATTATTTCAGCTGAAAAATGCTTAGTTTATGATTTATAGTCAACATTAAGGAAATGTTCCGAACAAGCGTTTTCAGCCCGAGTGGAGCACATTTTGACCGTTTTTTAAAAAACATCATTGTACATTGAAATTTCTTTTTGCGTATGCTTTAGAAGCAAGAATTAAGAGGACTACATTCATTATTTCAGCTGAAAAATGCTTAGTTTATGATTTATAGTCAACATTAATGTCATGTCCCAAACAAGCGTTTTCAGCCCGAGTGGAGCACATTTTGACTGTTTTTTTAAAAACATCATTGTACATTGAAATTTCTGCTTGCGTATGCTTTAGAAGCAAGAATTAAGAGGACTACATTCATTATTTCAGCTGAAAAATGCTTAGTTTATGATTTATAGTCAACATTAATGAAATGTTCCAAACAAGCGTTTTCAGCCCGAGTGGAGCACATTTTGACCCTTTTTTTAAAAACATCATTGTACATTGAAATTTCTGCTTGCGTATGCTTTAGAAGCAAGAATTAAGAGGACTACATTCATTATTTCAGCTGAAAAATGCTTAGTTTTTGATTTGTAGTCAACATTAATGAAATGTCCCCAACAGCGTTTTCAGCCCGAGTGGAGCGCATTTTGACTGTTTTTTTTAAAAACATCATTGTACATTGAAATTTCTGCTTGCGTATGCTTTAGAAGCAAGAATTAAGAGGACTACATTCATTATTTCAGCTGAAAAATGCTTAGTTTATGATTTATAGTCAACATTAAGGAAATGTTCCGAACAAGCGTTTTCAGCCCGAGTGGAGCACATTTTGACCGTTTTTTAAAAAACATCATTGTACATTGAAATTTCTTTTTGCGTATGCTTTAGAAGCAAGAATTAAGAGGACTACATTCATTATTTCAGCTGAAAAATGCTTAGTTTATGATTTATAGTCAACATTAATGTCATGTCCCAAACAAGCGTTTTCAGCCCGAGTGGAGCACATTTTGACTGCTTTTTTAAAAACATCATTGTACATTGAAATTTCTGCTTGCGTATGCTTTAGAAGCAAGAATTAAGAGGACTACATTCATTATTTCAGCTGAAAAATGCTTAGTTTATGATTTATAGTCAACATTAATGAAATGTTCCAAACAAGCGTTTTCAGCCCGAGTGGAGCACATTTTGACCCTTTTTTTAAAAACATCATTGTACATTGAAATTTCTGCTTGCGTATGCTTTAGAAGCAAGAATTAAGAGGACTACATTCATTATTTCAGCTGAAAAATGCTTAGTTTATGATTTATAGTCAACATTAATGTCATGTCCCAAACAAGCGTTTTCAGCCCGAGTGGAGCACATTTTGACTGTTTTTTTAAAAACATCATTGTACATTGAAATTTCTGCTTGCGTATGCTTTAGAAGCAAGAATTAAGAGGACTACATTCATTATTTCAGCTGAAAAATGCTTAGTTTATGATTTATAGTCAACATTAATGAAATGTTCCAAACAAGCGTTTTCAGCCCGAGTGGAGCACATTTTGACCCTTTTTTTAAAAACATCATTGTACATTGAAATTTCTGCTTGCGTATGCTTTAGAAGCAAGAATTAAGAGGACTACATTCATTATTTCAGCTGAAAAATGCTTAGTTTTTGATTTGTAGTCAACATTAATGAAATGTCCCCAACAGCGTTTTCAGCCCGAGTGGAGCACATTTTGACTGTTTTTTTAAAAACATCATTTGTACATTGAAATTTCTGTTTGTGTATGCTTTAGAAGCAAGAATTAAGAGGACTACATTCATTATTTCAGCTGAAAAATGCTTAGTTTATGATTTACAGTCAACATTAATGAAATGTTCCAAACAAGCGTTTTCAGCCCGAGTGGAGCACATTTTGACCGTTTTTTTAAAAACATCATTGTACATTGAAATTTCTGCTTGCGTATGCTTTAGAAGCAAGAATTAAGAGGACTACATTCATTATTTCAGCTGAAAAATGCTTAGTTTATGATTTATAGTCAACATTAATGTCATGTCCCAAACAAGCGTTTTCAGCCCGAGTGGAGCACATTTTGACTGTTTTTTTAAAAACATCATTGTACATTGAAATTTCTGCTTGCGTATGCTTTAGAAGCAAGAATTAAGAGGACTACATTCATTATTTCAGCTGAAAAATGCTTAGTTTATGATTTATAGTCAACATTAATGTCATGTCCCAAACAAGCGTTTTCAGCCCGAGTGGAGCACATTTTGACTGTATTTTTAAAAACATCATTGTACATTGAAATTTCTGCTTGCGTATGCTTTAGAAGCAAGAATTAAGAGGACTACATTCATTATTTCAGCTGAAAAATGCTTAGTTTATGATTTATAGTCAACATTAATGAAATGTCCCCAACAGCGTTTTCAGCCCGAGTGGAGCACATTTTGACTGTTTTTTTAAAAACATCATTGTACATTGAAATTTCTGCTTGCGTATGCTTTAGAAGCAAGAATTAAGAGGACTACATTCATTATTTCAGCTGAAAAATGCTTAGTTTATGATTTATAGTCAACATTAATGTCATGTCCCAAACAAGCGTTTTCAGCCCGAGTGGAGCACATTTTGACTGCTTTTTTAAAAACATCATTGTACATTGAAATTTCTGCTTGCGTATGCTTTAGAAGCAAGAATTAAGAGGACTACATTCATTATTTCAGCTGAAAAATGCTTAGTTTATGATTTATAGTCAACATTAAGGAAATGTTCCGAACAAGCGTTTTCAGCCCGAGTGGAGCACATTTTGACCGTTTTTTAAAAAACATCATTGTACATTGAAATTTCTTTTTGCGTATGCTTTAGAAGCAAGAATTAAGAGGACTACATTCATTATTTCAGCTGAAAAATGCTTAGTTTATGATTTATAGTCAACATTAATGTCATGTCCCAAACAAGCGTTTTCAGCCCGAGTGGAGCACATTTTGACTGCTTTTTTAAAAACATCATTGTACATTGAAATTTCTGCTTGCGTATGCTTTAGAAGCAAGAATTAAGAGGACTACATTCATTATTTCAGCTGAAAAATGCTTAGTTTATGATTTATAGTCAACATTAATGAAATGTTCCAAACAAGCGTTTTCAGCCCGAGTGGAGCACATTTTGACCCTTTTTTTAAAAACATCATTGTACATTGAAATTTCTGCTTGCGTATGCTTTAGAAGCAAGAATTAAGAGGACTACATTCATTATTTCAGCTGAAAAATGCTTAGTTTATGATTTATAGTCAACATTAATGTCATGTCCCAAACAAGCGTTTTCAGCCCGAGTGGAGCACATTTTGACTGTTTTTTTAAAAACATCATTGTACATTGAAATTTCTGCTTGCGTATGCTTTAGAAGCAAGAATTAAGAGGACTACATTCATTATTTCAGCTGAAAAATGCTTAGTTTATGATTTATAGTCAACATTAATGAAATGTTCCAAACAAGCGTTTTCAGCCCGAGTGGAGCACATTTTGACCCTTTTTTTAAAAACATCATTGTACATTGAAATTTCTGCTTGCGTATGCTTTAGAAGCAAGAATTAAGAGGACTACATTCATTATTTCAGCTGAAAAATGCTTAGTTTTTGATTTGTAGTCAACATTAATGAAATGTCCCCAACAGCGTTTTCAGCCCGAGTGGAGCACATTTTGACTGTTTTTTTAAAAACATCATTTGTACATTGAAATTTCTGTTTGTGTATGCTTTAGAAGCAAGAATTAAGAGGACTACATTCATTATTTCAGCTGAAAAATGCTTAGTTTATGATTTACAGTCAACATTAATGAAATGTTCCAAACAAGCGTTTTCAGCCCGAGTGGAGCACATTTTGACCGTTTTTTTAAAAACATCATTGTACATTGAAATTTCTGCTTGCGTATGCTTTAGAAGCAAGAATTAAGAGGACTACATTCATTATTTCAGCTGAAAAATGCTTAGTTTATGATTTATAGTCAACATTAATGTCATGTCCCAAACAAGCGTTTTCAGCCCGAGTGGAGCACATTTTGACTGTTTTTTTAAAAACATCATTGTACATTGAAATTTCTGCTTGCGTATGCTTTAGAAGCAAGAATTAAGAGGACTACATTCATTATTTCAGCTGAAAAATGCTTAGTTTATGATTTATAGTCAACATTAATGTCATGTCCCAAACAAGCGTTTTCAGCCCGAGTGGAGCACATTTTGACTGTATTTTTAAAAACATCATTGTACATTGAAATTTCTGCTTGCGTATGCTTTAGAAGCAAGAATTAAGAGGACTACATTCATTATTTCAGCTGAAAAATGCTTAGTTTATGATTTATAGTCAACATTAATGAAATGTTCCAAACAAGCGTTTTCAGCCCGAGTGGAGCACATTTTGACCCTTTTTTTAAAAACATCATTGTACATTGAAATTTCTGCTTGCGTATGCTTTAGAAGCAAGAATTAAGAGGACTACATTCATTATTTCAGCTGAAAAATGCTTAGTTTTTGATTTGTAGTCAACATTAATGAAATGTCCCCAACAGCGTTTTCAGCCCGAGTGGAGCGCATTTTGACTGTTTTTTTTAAAAACATCATTGTACATTGAAATTTCTGCTTGCGTATGCTTTAGAAGCAAGAATTTAGAGGACTACATTCATTATTTCAGCTGAAAAATGCTTAGTTTATGATTTATAGTCAACATTAAGGAAATGTTCCGAACAAGCGTTTTCAGCCCGAGTGGAGCAGATTTTGACCGTTTTTTAAAAAACATCATTGTACATTGAAATTTCTGTTTGCGTATGCTTTAGAAGCAAGAATTAAGAGGACTACATTCATTATTTCAGCTGAAAAATGCTTAGTTTATGATTTATAGTCAACATTAATGTAATGTCCCAAACAAGCGTTTTCAGCCCGAGTGGAGCACATTTTGACTGTTTTTTTAAAAACATCATTGTACATTGAAATTTCTGCTTGCGTATGCTTTAGAAGCAAGAATTAAGAGGACTACATTCATTATTTCAGCTGAAAAATGCTTAGTTTATGATTTATAGTCAACAATAATGAAATGTCCCCAACAGCGTTTTCAGCCCGAGTGGAGCACATTTTGACTGTTTTTTTAAAAACATCATTGTACATTGAAATTTCTGCTTGCGTATGCTTTAGAAGCAAGAATTAAGAGGACTACATTCATTATTTCAGCTGAAAAATGCTTAGTTTTTGATTTGTAGTCAACATTAATGAAATGTCCCCAACAGCGTTTTCAGCCCGAGTGGAGCACATTTTGACTGTTTTTTTTAAAAACATCATTGTACATTGAAATTTCTGCTTGCGTATGCTTTAGAAGCAAGAATTAAGAGGACTACATTCATTATTTCAGCTGAAAAATGCTTAGTTTATGATTTATAGTCAACATTAAGCAAATGTTCCGAACAAGCGTTTTCAGCCCGAGTGGAGCACATTTTGACCGTTTTTTTAAAAACATCATTGTACATTGAAATTTCTGCTTGCGTATGCTTTAGAAGCAAGAATTAAGAGGACTACATTCATTATTTCAGCTGAAAAATGCTTAGTTTATGATTTATAGTCAACATTAATGAAATGTCCCCAACAGCGTTTTCAGCCCGAGTGGAGCACATTTTGACTGTTTTTTTAAAAACATCATTGTACATTGAAATTTCTGCTTGCGTATGCTTTAGAAGCAAGAATTAAGAGGACTACATTCATTATTTCAGCTGAAAAATGCTTAGTTTTTGATTTGTAGTCAACATTAATGAAATGTCCCCAACAGCGTTTTCAGCCCGAGTGGAGCACATTTTGACCGTTTTTTTTAAAAACATCATTGTACATTGAAATTTCTGCTTGCGTATGCTTTAGAAGCAAGAATTAAGAGGACTACATACATTATTTCAGCTGAAAAATGCTTAGTTTATGATTTATAGTCAACATTAAGGAAATGTTCCGAACAAGCGTTTTCAGCCCGAGTGGAGCACATTTTGACTGTTTTTTTTTAAAAACATCATTGTACATTGAAATTTCTGCTTGCGTATGCTTTAGAAGCAAGAATTAAGAGGACTACATTCATTATTTCAGCTGAAAAATGCTTAGTTTATGATTTATAGTCAACATTAATGAAATGTCCCCAACAGCGTTTTCAGCCCGAGTGGAGCACATTTTGACTGTTTTTTTAAAAACATCATTGTACATTGAAATTTCTGCTTGCGTATGCTTTAGAAGCAAGAATTAAGAGGACTACATTCATTATTTCAGCTGAAAAATGCTTAGTTTATGATTTATAGTCAACATTAAGGAAATGTTCCGAACAAGCGTTTTCAGCCCGAGTGGAGCACATTTTGACCGTTTTTTAAAAAACATCATTGTACATTGAAATTTCTTTTTGCGTATGCTTTAGAAGCAAGAATTAAGAGGACTACATTCATTATTTCAGCTGAAAAATGCTTAGTTTATGATTTATAGTCAACATTAATGTCATGTCCCAAACAAGCGTTTTCAGCCCGAGTGGAGCACATTTTGACTGTTTTTTTAAAAACATCATTGTACATTGAAATTTCTGCTTGCGTATGCTTTAGAAGCAAGAATTAAGAGGACTACATTCATTATTTCAGCTGAAAAATGCTTAGTTTATGATTTATAGTCAACATTAATGAAATGTTCCAAACAAGCGTTTTCAGCCCGAGTGGAGCACATTTTGACCCTTTTTTTAAAAACATCATTGTACATTGAAATTTCTGCTTGCGTATGCTTTAGAAGCAAGAATTAAGAGGACTACATTCATTATTTCAGCTGAAAAATGCTTAGTTTTTGATTTGTAGTCAACATTAATGAAATGTCCCCAACAGCGTTTTCAGCCCGAGTGGAGCGCATTTTGACTGTTTTTTTTAAAAACATCATTGTACATTGAAATTTCTGCTTGCGTATGCTTTAGAAGCAAGAATTAAGAGGACTACATTCATTATTTCAGCTGAAAAATGCTTAGTTTATGATTTATAGTCAACATTAAGGAAATGTTCCGAACAAGCGTTTTCAGCCCGAGTGGAGCACATTTTGACCGTTTTTTAAAAAACATCATTGTACATTGAAATTTCTTTTTGCGTATGCTTTAGAAGCAAGAATTAAGAGGACTACATTCATTATTTCAGCTGAAAAATGCTTAGTTTATGATTTATAGTCAACATTAATGTCATGTCCCAAACAAGCGTTTTCAGCCCGAGTGGAGCACATTTTGACTGCTTTTTTAAAAACATCATTGTACATTGAAATTTCTGCTTGCGTATGCTTTAGAAGCAAGAATTAAGAGGACTACATACATTATTTCAGCTGAAAAATGCTTAGTTTATGATTTATAGTCAACATTAAGGAAATGTTCCGAACAAGCGTTTTCAGCCCGAGTGGAGCACATTTTGACTGTTTTTTTTTAAAAACATCATTGTACATTGAAATTTCTGCTTGCGTATGCTTTAGAAGCAAGAATTAAGAGGACTACATTCATTATTTCAGCTGAAAAATGCTTAGTTTATGATTTATAGTCAACATTAATGAAATGTCCCCAACAGCGTTTTCAGCCCGAGTGGAGCACATTTTGACTGTTTTTTTAAAAACATCATTGTACATTGAAATTTCTGCTTGCGTATGCTTTAGAAGCAAGAATTAAGAGGACTACATTCATTATTTCAGCTGAAAAATGCTTAGTTTATGATTTATAGTCAACATTAAGGAAATGTTCCGAACAAGCGTTTTCAGCCCGAGTGGAGCACATTTTGACCGTTTTTTAAAAAACATCATTGTACATTGAAATTTCTTTTTGCGTATGCTTTAGAAGCAAGAATTAAGAGGACTACATTCATTATTTCAGCTGAAAAATGCTTAGTTTATGATTTATAGTCAACATTAATGTCATGTCCCAAACAAGCGTTTTCAGCCCGAGTGGAGCACATTTTGACTGTTTTTTTAAAAACATCATTGTACATTGAAATTTCTGCTTGCGTATGCTTTAGAAGCAAGAATTAAGAGGACTACATTCATTATTTCAGCTGAAAAATGCTTAGTTTATGATTTATAGTCAACATTAATGAAATGTTCCAAACAAGCGTTTTCAGCCCGAGTGGAGCACATTTTGACCCTTTTTTTAAAAACATCATTGTACATTGAAATTTCTGCTTGCGTATGCTTTAGAAGCAAGAATTAAGAGGACTACATTCATTATTTCAGCTGAAAAATGCTTAGTTTTTGATTTGTAGTCAACATTAATGAAATGTCCCCAACAGCGTTTTCAGCCCGAGTGGAGCGCATTTTGACTGTTTTTTTTAAAAACATCATTGTACATTGAAATTTCTGCTTGCGTATGCTTTAGAAGCAAGAATTAAGAGGACTACATTCATTATTTCAGCTGAAAAATGCTTAGTTTATGATTTATAGTCAACATTAAGGAAATGTTCCGAACAAGCGTTTTCAGCCCGAGTGGAGCACATTTTGACCGTTTTTTAAAAAACATCATTGTACATTGAAATTTCTTTTTGCGTATGCTTTAGAAGCAAGAATTAAGAGGACTACATTCATTATTTCAGCTGAAAAATGCTTAGTTTATGATTTATAGTCAACATTAATGTCATGTCCCAAACAAGCGTTTTCAGCCCGAGTGGAGCACATTTTGACTGCTTTTTTAAAAACATCATTGTACATTGAAATTTCTGCTTGCGTATGCTTTAGAAGCAAGAATTAAGAGGACTACATTCATTATTTCAGCTGAAAAATGCTTAGTTTATGATTTATAGTCAACATTAATGAAATGTTCCAAACAAGCGTTTTCAGCCCGAGTGGAGCACATTTTGACCCTTTTTTTAAAAACATCATTGTACATTGAAATTTCTGCTTGCGTATGCTTTAGAAGCAAGAATTAAGAGGACTACATTCATTATTTCAGCTGAAAAATGCTTAGTTTATGATTTATAGTCAACATTAATGTCATGTCCCAAACAAGCGTTTTCAGCCCGAGTGGAGCACATTTTGACTGTTTTTTTAAAAACATCATTGTACATTGAAATTTCTGCTTGCGTATGCTTTAGAAGCAAGAATTAAGAGGACTACATTCATTATTTCAGCTGAAAAATGCTTAGTTTATGATTTATAGTCAACATTAATGAAATGTTCCAAACAAGCGTTTTCAGCCCGAGTGGAGCACATTTTGACCCTTTTTTTAAAAACATCATTGTACATTGAAATTTCTGCTTGCGTATGCTTTAGAAGCAAGAATTAAGAGGACTACATTCATTATTTCAGCTGAAAAATGCTTAGTTTTTGATTTGTAGTCAACATTAATGAAATGTCCCCAACAGCGTTTTCAGCCCGAGTGGAGCGCATTTTGACTGTTTTTTTTAAAAACATCATTGTACATTGAAATTTCTGCTTGCGTATGCTTTAGAAGCAAGAATTTAGAGGACTACATTCATTATTTCAGCTGAAAAATGCTTAGTTTATGATTTATAGTCAACATTAAGGAAATGTTCCGAACAAGCGTTTTCAGCCCGAGTGGAGCAGATTTTGACCGTTTTTTAAAAAACATCATTGTACATTGAAATTTCTGTTTGCGTATGCTTTAGAAGCAAGAATTAAGAGGACTACATTCATTATTTCAGCTGAAAAATGCTTAGTTTATGATTTATAGTCAACATTAATGTAATGTCCCAAACAAGCGTTTTCAGCCCGAGTGGAGCACATTTTGACTGTTTTTTTAAAAACATCATTGTACATTGAAATTTCTGCTTGCGTATGCTTTAGAAGCAAGAATTAAGAGGACTACATTCATTATTTCAGCTGAAAAATGCTTAGTTTTTGATTTGTAGTCAACATTAATGAAATGTCCCCAACAGCGTTTTCAGCCCGAGTGGAGCGCATTTTGACTGTTTTTTTTAAAAACATCATTGTACATTGAAATTTCTGCTTGCGTATGCTTTAGAAGCAAGAATTAAGAGGACTACATTCATTATTTCAGCTGAAAAATGCTTAGTTTATGATTTATAGTCAACATTAAGGAAATGTTCCGAACAAGCGTTTTCAGCCCGAGTGGAGCACATTTTGACCGTTTTTTAAAAAACATCATTGTACATTGAAATTTCTTTTTGCGTATGCTTTAGAAGCAAGAATTAAGAGGACTACATTCATTATTTCAGCTGAAAAATGCTTAGTTTATGATTTATAGTCAACATTAATGTCATGTCCCAAACAAGCGTTTTCAGCCCGAGTGGAGCACATTTTGACTGCTTTTTTAAAAACATCATTGTACATTGAAATTTCTGCTTGCGTATGCTTTAGAAGCAAGAATTAAGAGGACTACATTCATTATTTCAGCTGAAAAATGCTTAGTTTATGATTTATAGTCAACATTAATGAAATGTTCCAAACAAGCGTTTTCAGCCCGAGTGGAGCACATTTTGACCCTTTTTTTAAAAACATCATTGTACATTGAAATTTCTGCTTGCGTATGCTTTAGAAGCAAGAATTAAGAGGACTACATTCATTATTTCAGCTGAAAAATGCTTAGTTTATGATTTATAGTCAACATTAATGTCATGTCCCAAACAAGCGTTTTCAGCCCGAGTGGAGCACATTTTGACTGTTTTTTTAAAAACATCATTGTACATTGAAATTTCTGCTTGCGTATGCTTTAGAAGCAAGAATTAAGAGGACTACATTCATTATTTCAGCTGAAAAATGCTTAGTTTATGATTTATAGTCAACATTAATGAAATGTTCCAAACAAGCGTTTTCAGCCCGAGTGGAGCACATTTTGACCCTTTTTTTAAAAACATCATTGTACATTGAAATTTCTGCTTGCGTATGCTTTAGAAGCAAGAATTAAGAGGACTACATTCATTATTTCAGCTGAAAAATGCTTAGTTTTTGATTTGTAGTCAACATTAATGAAATGTCCCCAACAGCGTTTTCAGCCCGAGTGGAGCGCATTTTGACTGTTTTTTTTAAAAACATCATTGTACATTGAAATTTCTGCTTGCGTATGCTTTAGAAGCAAGAATTTAGAGGACTACATTCATTATTTCAGCTGAAAAATGCTTAGTTTATGATTTATAGTCAACATTAAGGAAATGTTCCGAACAAGCGTTTTCAGCCCGAGTGGAGCAGATTTTGACCGTTTTTTTAAAAACATCATTGTACATTGAAATTTCTGCTTGCGTATGCTTTAGAAGCAAGAATTAAGAGGACTACATTCATTATTTCAGCTGAAAAATGCTTAGTTTATGATTTATAGTCAACAATAATGAAATGTCCCCAACAGCGTTTTCAGCCCGAGTGGAGCACATTTTGACTGTTTTTTTAAAAACATCATTGTACATTGAAATTTCTGCTTGCGTATGCTTTAGAAGCAAGAATTAAGAGGACTACATTCATTATTTCAGCTGAAAAATGCTTAGTTTTTGATTTGTAGTCAACATTAATGAAATGTCCCCAACAGCGTTTTCAGCCCGAGTGGAGCACATTTTGACTGTTTTTTTTAAAAACATCATTGTACATTGAAATTTCTGCTTGCGTATGCTTTAGAAGCAAGAATTAAGAGGACTACATTCATTATTTCAGCTGAAAAATGCTTAGTTTATGATTTATAGTCAACATTAAGCAAATGTTCCGAACAAGCGTTTTCAGCCCGAGTGGAGCACATTTTGACCGTTTTTTTAAAAACATCATTGTACATTGAAATTTCTGCTTGCGTATGCTTTAGAAGCAAGAATTAAGAGGACTACATTCATTATTTCAGCTGAAAAATGCTTAGTTTATGATTTATAGTCAACATTAATGAAATGTCCCCAACAGCGTTTTCAGCCCGAGTGGAGCACATTTTGACTGTTTTTTTAAAAACATCATTGTACATTGAAATTTCTGCTTGCGTATGCTTTAGAAGCAAGAATTAAGAGGACTACATTCATTATTTCAGCTGAAAAATGCTTAGTTTTTGATTTGTAGTCAACATTAATGAAATGTCCCCAACAGCGTTTTCAGCCCGAGTGGAGCACATTTTGACCGTTTTTTTTAAAAACATCATTGTACATTGAAATTTCTGCTTGCGTATGCTTTAGAAGCAAGAATTAAGAGGACTACATACATTATTTCAGCTGAAAAATGCTTAGTTTATGATTTATAGTCAACATTAAGGAAATGTTCCGAACAAGCGTTTTCAGCCCGAGTGGAGCACATTTTGACTGTTTTTTTTTAAAAACATCATTGTACATTGAAATTTCTGCTTGCGTATGCTTTAGAAGCAAGAATTAAGAGGACTACATTCATTATTTCAGCTGAAAAATGCTTAGTTTATGATTTATAGTCAACATTAATGAAATGTCCCCAACAGCGTTTTCAGCCCGAGTGGAGCACATTTTGACTGTTTTTTTAAAAACATCATTGTACATTGAAATTTCTGCTTGCGTATGCTTTAGAAGCAAGAATTAAGAGGACTACATTCATTATTTCAGCTGAAAAATGCTTAGTTTATGATTTATAGTCAACATTAAGGAAATGTTCCGAACAAGCGTTTTCAGCCCGAGTGGAGCACATTTTGACCGTTTTTTAAAAAACATCATTGTACATTGAAATTTCTTTTTGCGTATGCTTTAGAAGCAAGAATTAAGAGGACTACATTCATTATTTCAGCTGAAAAATGCTTAGTTTATGATTTATAGTCAACATTAATGTCATGTCCCAAACAAGCGTTTTCAGCCCGAGTGGAGCACATTTTGACTGTTTTTTTAAAAACATCATTGTACATTGAAATTTCTGCTTGCGTATGCTTTAGAAGCAAGAATTAAGAGGACTACATTCATTATTTCAGCTGAAAAATGCTTAGTTTATGATTTATAGTCAACATTAATGAAATGTTCCAAACAAGCGTTTTCAGCCCGAGTGGAGCACATTTTGACCCTTTTTTTAAAAACATCATTGTACATTGAAATTTCTGCTTGCGTATGCTTTAGAAGCAAGAATTAAGAGGACTACATTCATTATTTCAGCTGAAAAATGCTTAGTTTTTGATTTGTAGTCAACATTAATGAAATGTCCCCAACAGCGTTTTCAGGCCGAGTGGAGCGCATTTTGACTGTTTTTTTTAAAAACATCATTGTACATTGAAATTTCTGCTTGCGTATGCTTTAGAAGCAAGAATTAAGAGGACTACATTCATTATTTCAGCTGAAAAATGCTTAGTTTATGATTTATAGTCAACATTAAGGAAATGTTCCGAACAAGCGTTTTCAGCCCGAGTGGAGCACATTTTGACCGTTTTTTAAAAAACATCATTGTACATTGAAATTTCTTTTTGCGTATGCTTTAGAAGCAAGAATTAAGAGGACTACATTCATTATTTCAGCTGAAAAATGCTTAGTTTATGATTTATAGTCAACATTAATGTCATGTCCCAAACAAGCGTTTTCAGCCCGAGTGGAGCACATTTTGACTGCTTTTTTAAAAACATCATTGTACATTGAAATTTCTGCTTGCGTATGCTTTAGAAGCAAGAATTAAGAGGACTACATTCATTATTTCAGCTGAAAAATGCTTAGTTTATGATTTATAGTCAACATTAATGAAATGTTCCAAACAAGCGTTTTCAGCCCGAGTGGAGCACATTTTGACCCTTTTTTTAAAAACATCATTGTACATTGAAATTTCTGCTTGCGTATGCTTTAGAAGCAAGAATTAAGAGGACTACATTCATTATTTCAGCTGAAAAATGCTTAGTTTATGATTTATAGTCAACATTAATGTCATGTCCCAAACAAGCGTTTTCAGCCCGAGTGGAGCACATTTTGACTGTTTTTTTAAAAACATCATTGTACATTGAAATTTCTGCTTGCGTATGCTTTAGAAGCAAGAATTAAGAGGACTACATTCATTATTTCAGCTGAAAAATGCTTAGTTTATGATTTATAGTCAACATTAATGAAATGTTCCAAACAAGCGTTTTCAGCCCGAGTGGAGCACATTTTGACCCTTTTTTTAAAAACATCATTGTACATTGAAATTTCTGCTTGCGTATGCTTTAGAAGCAAGAATTAAGAGGACTACATTCATTATTTCAGCTGAAAAATGCTTAGTTTTTGATTTGTAGTCAACATTAATGAAATGTCCCCAACAGCGTTTTCAGCCCGAGTGGAGCACATTTTGACTGTTTTTTTAAAAACATCATTTGTACATTGAAATTTCTGTTTGTGTATGCTTTAGAAGCAAGAATTAAGAGGACTACATTCATTATTTCAGCTGAAAAATGCTTAGTTTATGATTTACAGTCAACATTAATGAAATGTTCCAAACAAGCGTTTTCAGCCCGAGTGGAGCACATTTTGACCGTTTTTTTAAAAACATCATTGTACATTGAAATTTCTGCTTGCGTATGCTTTAGAAGCAAGAATTAAGAGGACTACATTCATTATTTCAGCTGAAAAATGCTTAGTTTATGATTTATAGTCAACATTAATGTCATGTCCCAAACAAGCGTTTTCAGCCCGAGTGGAGCACATTTTGACTGTTTTTTTAAAAACATCATTGTACATTGAAATTTCTGCTTGCGTATGCTTTAGAAGCAAGAATTAAGAGGACTACATTCATTATTTCAGCTGAAAAATGCTTAGTTTATGATTTATAGTCAACATTAATGTCATGTCCCAAACAAGCGTTTTCAGCCCGAGTGGAGCACATTTTGACTGTATTTTTAAAAACATCATTGTACATTGAAATTTCTGCTTGCGTATGCTTTAGAAGCAAGAATTAAGAGGACTACATTCATTATTTCAGCTGAAAAATGCTTAGTTTATGATTTATAGTCAACATTAATGAAATGTTCCAAACAAGCGTTTTCAGCCCGAGTGGAGCACATTTTGACCCTTTTTTTAAAAACATCATTGTACATTGAAATTTCTGCTTGCGTATGCTTTAGAAGCAAGAATTAAGAGGACTACATTCATTATTTCAGCTGAAAAATGCTTAGTTTTTGATTTGTAGTCAACATTAATGAAATGTCCCCAACAGCGTTTTCAGCCCGAGTGGAGCGCATTTTGACTGTTTTTTTTAAAAACATCATTGTACATTGAAATTTCTGCTTGCGTATGCTTTAGAAGCAAGAATTTAGAGGACTACATTCATTATTTCAGCTGAAAAATGCTTAGTTTATGATTTATAGTCAACATTAAGGAAATGTTCCGAACAAGCGTTTTCAGCCCGAGTGGAGCAGATTTTGACCGTTTTTTAAAAAACATCATTGTACATTGAAATTTCTGTTTGCGTATGCTTTAGAAGCAAGAATTAAGAGGACTACATTCATTATTTCAGCTGAAAAATGCTTAGTTTATGATTTATAGTCAACATTAATGTAATGTCCCAAACAAGCGTTTTCAGCCCGAGTGGAGCACATTTTGACTGTTTTTTTAAAAACATCATTGTACATTGAAATTTCTGCTTGCGTATGCTTTAGAAGCAAGAATTAAGAGGACTACATTCATTATTTCAGCTGAAAAATGCTTAGTTTATGATTTATAGTCAACAATAATGAAATGTCCCCAACAGCGTTTTCAGCCCGAGTGGAGCACATTTTGACTGTTTTTTTAAAAACATCATTGTACATTGAAATTTCTGCTTGCGTATGCTTTAGAAGCAAGAATTAAGAGGACTACATTCATTATTTCAGCTGAAAAATGCTTAGTTTTTGATTTGTAGTCAACATTAATGAAATGTCCCCAACAGCGTTTTCAGCCCGAGTGGAGCACATTTTGACTGTTTTTTTTAAAAACATCATTGTACATTGAAATTTCTGCTTGCGTATGCTTTAGAAGCAAGAATTAAGAGGACTACATTCATTATTTCAGCTGAAAAATGCTTAGTTTATGATTTATAGTCAACATTAAGCAAATGTTCCGAACAAGCGTTTTCAGCCCGAGTGGAGCACATTTTGACCGTTTTTTTAAAAACATCATTGTACATTGAAATTTCTGCTTGCGTATGCTTTAGAAGCAAGAATTAAGAGGACTACATTCATTATTTCAGCTGAAAAATGCTTAGTTTATGATTTATAGTCAACATTAATGAAATGTCCCCAACAGCGTTTTCAGCCCGAGTGGAGCACATTTTGACTGTTTTTTTAAAAACATCATTGTACATTGAAATTTCTGCTTGCGTATGCTTTAGAAGCAAGAATTAAGAGGACTACATTCATTATTTCAGCTGAAAAATGCTTAGTTTATGATTTATAGTCAACATTAATGAAATGTTCCAAACAAGCGTTTTCAGCCCGAGTGGAGCACATTTTGACCCTTTTTTTAAAAACATCATTGTACATTGAAATTTCTGCTTGCGTATGCTTTAGAAGCAAGAATTAAGAGGACTACATTCATTATTTCAGCTGAAAAATGCTTAGTTTTTGATTTGTAGTCAACATTAATGAAATGTCCCCAACAGCGTTTTCAGCCCGAGTGGAGCGCATTTTGACTGTTTTTTTTAAAAACATCATTGTACATTGAAATTTCTGCTTGCGTATGCTTTAGAAGCAAGAATTAAGAGGACTACATTCATTATTTCAGCTGAAAAATGCTTAGTTTATGATTTATAGTCAACATTAAGGAAATGTTCCGAACAAGCGTTTTCAGCCCGAGTGGAGCACATTTTGACCGTTTTTTAAAAAACATCATTGTACATTGAAATTTCTTTTTGCGTATGCTTTAGAAGCAAGAATTAAGAGGACTACATTCATTATTTCAGCTGAAAAATGCTTAGTTTATGATTTATAGTCAACATTAATGTCATGTCCCAAACAAGCGTTTTCAGCCCGAGTGGAGCACATTTTGACTGCTTTTTTAAAAACATCATTGTACATTGAAATTTCTGCTTGCGTATGCTTTAGAAGCAAGAATTAAGAGGACTACATTCATTATTTCAGCTGAAAAATGCTTAGTTTATGATTTATAGTCAACATTAATGAAATGTTCCAAACAAGCGTTTTCAGCCCGAGTGGAGCACATTTTGACCCTTTTTTTAAAAACATCATTGTACATTGAAATTTCTGCTTGCGTATGCTTTAGAAGCAAGAATTAAGAGGACTACATTCATTATTTCAGCTGAAAAATGCTTAGTTTATGATTTATAGTCAACATTAATGTCATGTCCCAAACAAGCGTTTTCAGCCCGAGTGGAGCACATTTTGACTGTTTTTTTAAAAACATCATTGTACATTGAAATTTCTGCTTGCGTATGCTTTAGAAGCAAGAATTAAGAGGACTACATTCATTATTTCAGCTGAAAAATGCTTAGTTTATGATTTATAGTCAACATTAATGAAATGTTCCAAACAAGCGTTTTCAGCCCGAGTGGAGCACATTTTGACCCTTTTTTTAAAAACATCATTGTACATTGAAATTTCTGCTTGCGTATGCTTTAGAAGCAAGAATTAAGAGGACTACATTCATTATTTCAGCTGAAAAATGCTTAGTTTTTGATTTGTAGTCAACATTAATGAAATGTCCCCAACAGCGTTTTCAGCCCGAGTGGAGCGCATTTTGACTGTTTTTTTTAAAAACATCATTGTACATTGAAATTTCTGCTTGCGTATGCTTTAGAAGCAAGAATTAAGAGGACTACATTCATTATTTCAGCTGAAAAATGCTTAGTTTATGATTTATAGTCAACATTAATGAAATGTCCCCAACAGCGTTTTCAGCCCGAGTGGAGCACATTTTGACTGTTTTTTTAAAAACATCATTGTACATTGAAATTTCTGCTTGCGTATGCTTTAGAAGCAAGAATTAAGAGGACTACATTCATTATTTCAGCTGAAAAATGCTTAGTTTATGATTTATAGTCAACATTAATGAAATGTTCCAAACAAGCGTTTTCAGCCCGAGTGGAGCACATTTTGACCCTTTTTTTAAAAACATCATTGTACATTGAAATTTCTGCTTGCGTATGCTTTAGAAGCAAGAATTAAGAGGACTACATTCATTATTTCAGCTGAAAAATGCTTAGTTTTTGATTTGTAGTCAACATTAATGAAATGTCCCCAACAGCGTTTTCAGCCCGAGTGGAGCGCATTTTGACTGTTTTTTTTAAAAACATCATTGTACATTGAAATTTCTGCTTGCGTATGCTTTAGAAGCAAGAATTAAGAGGACTACATTCATTATTTCAGCTGAAAAATGCTTAGTTTATGATTTATAGTCAACATTAAGGAAATGTTCCGAACAAGCGTTTTCAGCCCGAGTGGAGCACATTTTGACCGTTTTTTAAAAAACATCATTGTACATTGAAATTTCTTTTTGCGTATGCTTTAGAAGCAAGAATTAAGAGGACTACATTCATTATTTCAGCTGAAAAATGCTTAGTTTATGATTTATAGTCAACATTAATGTCATGTCCCAAACAAGCGTTTTCAGCCCGAGTGGAGCACATTTTGACTGCTTTTTTAAAAACATCATTGTACATTGAAATTTCTGCTTGCGTATGCTTTAGAAGCAAGAATTAAGAGGACTACATTCATTATTTCAGCTGAAAAATGCTTAGTTTATGATTTATAGTCAACATTAATGAAATGTTCCAAACAAGCGTTTTCAGCCCGAGTGGAGCACATTTTGACCCTTTTTTTAAAAACATCATTGTACATTGAAATTTCTGCTTGCGTATGCTTTAGAAGCAAGAATTAAGAGGACTACATTCATTATTTCAGCTGAAAAATGCTTAGTTTATGATTTATAGTCAACATTAATGTCATGTCCCAAACAAGCGTTTTCAGCCCGAGTGGAGCACATTTTGACTGTTTTTTTAAAAACATCATTGTACATTGAAATTTCTGCTTGCGTATGCTTTAGAAGCAAGAATTAAGAGGACTACATTCATTATTTCAGCTGAAAAATGCTTAGTTTATGATTTATAGTCAACATTAATGAAATGTTCCAAACAAGCGTTTTCAGCCCGAGTGGAGCACATTTTGACCCTTTTTTTAAAAACATCATTGTACATTGAAATTTCTGCTTGCGTATGCTTTAGAAGCAAGAATTAAGAGGACTACATTCATTATTTCAGCTGAAAAATGCTTAGTTTTTGATTTGTAGTCAACATTAATGAAATGTCCCCAACAGCGTTTTCAGCCCGAGTGGAGCGCATTTTGACTGTTTTTTTTAAAAACATCATTGTACATTGAAATTTCTGCTTGCGTATGCTTTAGAAGCAAGAATTTAGAGGACTACATTCATTATTTCAGCTGAAAAATGCTTAGTTTATGATTTATAGTCAACATTAAGGAAATGTTCCGAACAAGCGTTTTCAGCCCGAGTGGAGCAGATTTTGACCGTTTTTTAAAAAACATCATTGTACATTGAAATTTCTGTTTGCGTATGCTTTAGAAGCAAGAATTAAGAGGACTACATTCATTATTTCAGCTGAAAAATGCTTAGTTTATGATTTATAGTCAACATTAATGTAATGTCCCAAACAAGCGTTTTCAGCCCGAGTGGAGCACATTTTGACTGTTTTTTTAAAAACATCATTGTACATTGAAATTTCTGCTTGCGTATGCTTTAGAAGCAAGAATTAAGAGGACTACATTCATTATTTCAGCTGAAAAATGCTTAGTTTTTGATTTGTAGTCAACATTAATGAAATGTCCCCAACAGCGTTTTCAGCCCGAGTGGAGCGCATTTTGACTGTTTTTTTTAAAAACATCATTGTACATTGAAATTTCTGCTTGCGTATGCTTTAGAAGCAAGAATTAAGAGGACTACATTCATTATTTCAGCTGAAAAATGCTTAGTTTATGATTTATAGTCAACATTAAGGAAATGTTCCGAACAAGCGTTTTCAGCCCGAGTGGAGCACATTTTGACCGTTTTTTAAAAAACATCATTGTACATTGAAATTTCTTTTTGCGTATGCTTTAGAAGCAAGAATTAAGAGGACTACATTCATTATTTCAGCTGAAAAATGCTTAGTTTATGATTTATAGTCAACATTAATGTCATGTCCCAAACAAGCGTTTTCAGCCCGAGTGGAGCACATTTTGACTGCTTTTTTAAAAACATCATTGTACATTGAAATTTCTGCTTGCGTATGCTTTAGAAGCAAGAATTAAGAGGACTACATTCATTATTTCAGCTGAAAAATGCTTAGTTTATGATTTATAGTCAACATTAATGAAATGTTCCAAACAAGCGTTTTCAGCCCGAGTGGAGCACATTTTGACCCTTTTTTTAAAAACATCATTGTACATTGAAATTTCTGCTTGCGTATGCTTTAGAAGCAAGAATTAAGAGGACTACATTCATTATTTCAGCTGAAAAATGCTTAGTTTATGATTTATAGTCAACATTAATGTCATGTCCCAAACAAGCGTTTTCAGCCCGAGTGGAGCACATTTTGACTGTTTTTTTAAAAACATCATTGTACATTGAAATTTCTGCTTGCGTATGCTTTAGAAGCAAGAATTAAGAGGACTACATTCATTATTTCAGCTGAAAAATGCTTAGTTTATGATTTATAGTCAACATTAATGAAATGTTCCAAACAAGCGTTTTCAGCCCGAGTGGAGCACATTTTGACCCTTTTTTTAAAAACATCATTGTACATTGAAATTTCTGCTTGCGTATGCTTTAGAAGCAAGAATTAAGAGGACTACATTCATTATTTCAGCTGAAAAATGCTTAGTTTTTGATTTGTAGTCAACATTAATGAAATGTCCCCAACAGCGTTTTCAGCCCGAGTGGAGCACATTTTGACTGTTTTTTTAAAAACATCATTTGTACATTGAAATTTCTGTTTGTGTATGCTTTAGAAGCAAGAATTAAGAGGACTACATTCATTATTTCAGCTGAAAAATGCTTAGTTTATGATTTACAGTCAACATTAATGAAATGTTCCAAACAAGCGTTTTCAGCCCGAGTGGAGCACATTTTGACCGTTTTTTTAAAAACATCATTGTACATTGAAATTTCTGCTTGCGTATGCTTTAGAAGCAAGAATTAAGAGGACTACATTCATTATTTCAGCTGAAAAATGCTTAGTTTATGATTTATAGTCAACATTAATGTCATGTCCCAAACAAGCGTTTTCAGCCCGAGTGGAGCACATTTTGACTGTTTTTTTAAAAACATCATTGTACATTGAAATTTCTGCTTGCGTATGCTTTAGAAGCAAGAATTAAGAGGACTACATTCATTATTTCAGCTGAAAAATGCTTAGTTTTTGATTTGTAGTCAACATTAATGAAATGTCCCCAACAGCGTTTTCAGCCCGAGTGGAGCACATTTTGACCGTTTTTTTTAAAAACATCATTGTACATTGAAATTTCTGCTTGCGTATGCTTTAGAAGCAAGAATTAAGAGGACTACATACATTATTTCAGCTGAAAAATGCTTAGTTTATGATTTATAGTCAACATTAAGGAAATGTTCCGAACAAGCGTTTTCAGCCCGAGTGGAGCACATTTTGACTGTTTTTTTTTAAAAACATCATTGTACATTGAAATTTCTGCTTGCGTATGCTTTAGAAGCAAGAATTAAGAGGACTACATTCATTATTTCAGCTGAAAAATGCTTAGTTTATGATTTATAGTCAACATTAATGAAATGTCCCCAACAGCGTTTTCAGCCCGAGTGGAGCACATTTTGACTGTTTTTTTAAAAACATCATTGTACATTGAAATTTCTGCTTGCGTATGCTTTAGAAGCAAGAATTAAGAGGACTACATTCATTATTTCAGCTGAAAAATGCTTAGTTTATGATTTATAGTCAACATTAAGGAAATGTTCCGAACAAGCGTTTTCAGCCCGAGTGGAGCACATTTTGACCGTTTTTTAAAAAACATCATTGTACATTGAAATTTCTTTTTGCGTATGCTTTAGAAGCAAGAATTAAGAGGACTACATTCATTATTTCAGCTGAAAAATGCTTAGTTTATGATTTATAGTCAACATTAATGTCATGTCCCAAACAAGCGTTTTCAGCCCGAGTGGAGCACATTTTGACTGTTTTTTTAAAAACATCATTGTACATTGAAATTTCTGCTTGCGTATGCTTTAGAAGCAAGAATTAAGAGGACTACATTCATTATTTCAGCTGAAAAATGCTTAGTTTATGATTTATAGTCAACATTAATGAAATGTTCCAAACAAGCGTTTTCAGCCCGAGTGGAGCACATTTTGACTGTTTTTTTAAAAACATCATTGTACATTGAAATTTCTGCTTGCGTATGCTTTAGAAGCAAGAATTAAGAGGACTACATTCATTATTTCAGCTGAAAAATGCTTAGTTTATGATTTATAGTCAACATTAAGGAAATGTTCCGAACAAGCGTTTTCAGCCCGAGTGGAGCACATTTTGACCGTTTTTTAAAAAACATCATTGTACATTGAAATTTCTTTTTGCGTATGCTTTAGAAGCAAGAATTAAGAGGACTACATTCATTATTTCAGCTGAAAAATGCTTAGTTTATGATTTATAGTCAACATTAATGAAATGTTCCAAACAAGCGTTTTCAGCCCGAGTGGAGCACATTTTGACCCTTTTTTTAAAAACATCATTGTACATTGAAATTTCTGCTTGCGTATGCTTTAGAAGCAAGAATTAAGAGGACTACATTCATTATTTCAGCTGAAAAATGCTTAGTTTTTGATTTGTAGTCAACATTAATGAAATGTCCCCAACAGCGTTTTCAGCCCGAGTGGAGCGCATTTTGACTGTTTTTTTTAAAAACATCATTGTACATTGAAATTTCTGCTTGCGTATGCTTTAGAAGCAAGAATTAAGAGGACTACATTCATTATTTCAGCTGAAAAATGCTTAGTTTATGATTTATAGTCAACATTAAGGAAATGTTCCGAACAAGCGTTTTCAGCCCGAGTGGAGCACATTTTGACCGTTTTTTAAAAAACATCATTGTACATTGAAATTTCTTTTTGCGTATGCTTTAGAAGCAAGAATTAAGAGGACTACATTCATTATTTCAGCTGAAAAATGCTTAGTTTATGATTTATAGTCAACATTAATGTAATGTCCCAAACAAGCGTTTTCAGCCCGAGTGGAGCACATTTTGACTGTTTTTTTAAAAACATCATTGTACATTGAAATTTCTGCTTGCGTATGCTTTAGAAGCAAGAATTAAGAGGACTACATTCATTATTTCAGCTGAAAAATGCTTAGTTTATGATTTATAGTCAACAATAATGAAATGTCCCCAACAGCGTTTTCAGCCCGAGTGGAGCACATTTTGACTGTTTTTTTAAAAACATCATTGTACATTGAAATTTCTGCTTGCGTATGCTTTAGAAGCAAGAATTAAGAGGACTACATTCATTATTTCAGCTGAAAAATGCTTAGTTTTTGATTTGTAGTCAACATTAATGAAATGTCCCCAACAGCGTTTTCAGCCCGAGTGGAGCACATTTTGACTGTTTTTTTTAAAAACATCATTGTACATTGAAATTTCTGCTTGCGTATGCTTTAGAAGCAAGAATTAAGAGGACTACATTCATTATTTCAGCTGAAAAATGCTTAGTTTATGATTTATAGTCAACATTAAGCAAATGTTCCGAACAAGCGTTTTCAGCCCGAGTGGAGCACATTTTGACCGTTTTTTTAAAAACATCATTGTACATTGAAATTTCTGCTTGCGTATGCTTTAGAAGCAAGAATTAAGAGGACTACATTCATTATTTCAGCTGAAAAATGCTTAGTTTATGATTTATAGTCAACATTAATGAAATGTCCCCAACAGCGTTTTCAGCCCGAGTGGAGCACATTTTGACTGTTTTTTTAAAAACATCATTGTACATTGAAATTTCTGCTTGCGTATGCTTTAGAAGCAAGAATTAAGAGGACTACATTCATTATTTCAGCTGAAAAATGCTTAGTTTTTGATTTGTAGTCAACATTAATGAAATGTCCCCAACAGCGTTTTCAGCCCGAGTGGAGCACATTTTGACCGTTTTTTTTAAAAACATCATTGTACATTGAAATTTCTGCTTGCGTATGCTTTAGAAGCAAGAATTAAGAGGACTACATACATTATTTCAGCTGAAAAATGCTTAGTTTATGATTTATAGTCAACATTAAGGAAATGTTCCGAACAAGCGTTTTCAGCCCGAGTGGAGCACATTTTGACTGTTTTTTTTTAAAAACATCATTGTACATTGAAATTTCTGCTTGCGTATGCTTTAGAAGCAAGAATTAAGAGGACTACATTCATTATTTCAGCTGAAAAATGCTTAGTTTATGATTTATAGTCAACATTAATGAAATGTCCCCAACAGCGTTTTCAGCCCGAGTGGAGCACATTTTGACTGTTTTTTTAAAAACATCATTGTACATTGAAATTTCTGCTTGCGTATGCTTTAGAAGCAAGAATTAAGAGGACTACATTCATTATTTCAGCTGAAAAATGCTTAGTTTATGATTTATAGTCAACATTAAGGAAATGTTCCGAACAAGCGTTTTCAGCCCGAGTGGAGCACATTTTGACCGTTTTTTAAAAAACATCATTGTACATTGAAATTTCTTTTTGCGTATGCTTTAGAAGCAAGAATTAAGAGGACTACATTCATTATTTCAGCTGAAAAATGCTTAGTTTATGATTTATAGTCAACATTAATGTCATGTCCCAAACAAGCGTTTTCAGCCCGAGTGGAGCACATTTTGACTGTTTTTTTAAAAACATCATTGTACATTGAAATTTCTGCTTGCGTATGCTTTAGAAGCAAGAATTAAGAGGACTACATTCATTATTTCAGCTGAAAAATGCTTAGTTTATGATTTATAGTCAACAATAATGAAATGTCCCCAACAGCGTTTTCAGCCCGAGTGGAGCACATTTTGACTGTTTTTTTAAAAACATCATTGTACATTGAAATTTCTGCTTGCGTATGCTTTAGAAGCAAGAATTAAGAGGACTACATTCATTATTTCAGCTGAAAAATGCTTAGTTTTTGATTTGTAGTCAACATTAATGAAATGTCCCCAACAGCGTTTTCAGCCCGAGTGGAGCACATTTTGACTGTTTTTTTTAAAAACATCATTGTACATTGAAATTTCTGCTTGCGTATGCTTTAGAAGCAAGAATTAAGAGGACTACATTCATTATTTCAGCTGAAAAATGCTTAGTTTATGATTTATAGTCAACATTAAGCAAATGTTCCGAACAAGCGTTTTCAGCCCGAGTGGAGCACATTTTGACCGTTTTTTTAAAAACATCATTGTACATTGAAATTTCTGCTTGCGTATGCTTTAGAAGCAAGAATTAAGAGGACTACATTCATTATTTCAGCTGAAAAATGCTTAGTTTATGATTTATAGTCAACATTAATGAAATGTCCCCAACAGCGTTTTCAGCCCGAGTGGAGCACATTTTGACTGTTTTTTTAAAAACATCATTGTACATTGAAATTTCTGCTTGCGTATGCTTTAGAAGCAAGAATTAAGAGGACTACATTCATTATTTCAGCTGAAAAATGCTTAGTTTTTGATTTGTAGTCAACATTAATGAAATGTCCCCAACAGCGTTTTCAGCCCGAGTGGAGCACATTTTGACCGTTTTTTTTAAAAACATCATTGTACATTGAAATTTCTGCTTGCGTATGCTTTAGAAGCAAGAATTAAGAGGACTACATACATTATTTCAGCTGAAAAATGCTTAGTTTATGATTTATAGTCAACATTAAGGAAATGTTCCGAACAAGCGTTTTCAGCCCGAGTGGAGCACATTTTGACTGTTTTTTTTTAAAAACATCATTGTACATTGAAATTTCTGCTTGCGTATGCTTTAGAAGCAAGAATTAAGAGGACTACATTCATTATTTCAGCTGAAAAATGCTTAGTTTATGATTTATAGTCAACATTAATGAAATGTCCCCAACAGCGTTTTCAGCCCGAGTGGAGCACATTTTGACTGTTTTTTTAAAAACATCATTGTACATTGAAATTTCTGCTTGCGTATGCTTTAGAAGCAAGAATTAAGAGGACTACATTCATTATTTCAGCTGAAAAATGCTTAGTTTATGATTTATAGTCAACATTAAGGAAATGTTCCGAACAAGCGTTTTCAGCCCGAGTGGAGCACATTTTGACCGTTTTTTAAAAAACATCATTGTACATTGAAATTTCTTTTTGCGTATGCTTTAGAAGCAAGAATTAAGAGGACTACATTCATTATTTCAGCTGAAAAATGCTTAGTTTATGATTTATAGTCAACATTAATGTCATGTCCCAAACAAGCGTTTTCAGCCCGAGTGGAGCACATTTTGACTGTTTTTTTAAAAACATCATTGTACATTGAAATTTCTGCTTGCGTATGCTTTAGAAGCAAGAATTAAGAGGACTACATTCATTATTTCAGCTGAAAAATGCTTAGTTTATGATTTATAGTCAACATTAATGAAATGTTCCAAACAAGCGTTTTCAGCCCGAGTGGAGCACATTTTGACTGTTTTTTTAAAAACATCATTGTACATTGAAATTTCTGCTTGCGTATGCTTTAGAAGCAAGAATTAAGAGGACTACATTCATTATTTCAGCTGAAAAATGCTTAGTTTATGATTTATAGTCAACATTAAGGAAATGTTCCGAACAAGCGTTTTCAGCCCGAGTGGAGCACATTTTGACCGTTTTTTAAAAAACATCATTGTACATTGAAATTTCTTTTTGCGTATGCTTTAGAAGCAAGAATTAAGAGGACTACATTCATTATTTCAGCTGAAAAATGCTTAGTTTATGATTTATAGTCAACATTAATGAAATGTTCCAAACAAGCGTTTTCAGCCCGAGTGGAGCACATTTTGACCCTTTTTTTAAAAACATCATTGTACATTGAAATTTCTGCTTGCGTATGCTTTAGAAGCAAGAATTAAGAGGACTACATTCATTATTTCAGCTGAAAAATGCTTAGTTTTTGATTTGTAGTCAACATTAATGAAATGTCCCCAACAGCGTTTTCAGCCCGAGTGGAGCGCATTTTGACTGTTTTTTTTAAAAACATCATTGTACATTGAAATTTCTGCTTGCGTATGCTTTAGAAGCAAGAATTAAGAGGACTACATTCATTATTTCAGCTGAAAAATGCTTAGTTTATGATTTATAGTCAACATTAAGGAAATGTTCCGAACAAGCGTTTTCAGCCCGAGTGGAGCACATTTTGACCGTTTTTTAAAAAACATCATTGTACATTGAAATTTCTTTTTGCGTATGCTTTAGAAGCAAGAATTAAGAGGACTACATTCATTATTTCAGCTGAAAAATGCTTAGTTTATGATTTATAGTCAACATTAATGTAATGTCCCAAACAAGCGTTTTCAGCCCGAGTGGAGCACATTTTGACTGTTTTTTTAAAAACATCATTGTACATTGAAATTTCTGCTTGCGTATGCTTTAGAAGCAAGAATTAAGAGGACTACATTCATTATTTCAGCTGAAAAATGCTTAGTTTATGATTTATAGTCAACAATAATGAAATGTCCCCAACAGCGTTTTCAGCCCGAGTGGAGCACATTTTGACTGTTTTTTTAAAAACATCATTGTACATTGAAATTTCTGCTTGCGTATGCTTTAGAAGCAAGAATTAAGAGGACTACATTCATTATTTCAGCTGAAAAATGCTTAGTTTTTGATTTGTAGTCAACATTAATGAAATGTCCCCAACAGCGTTTTCAGCCCGAGTGGAGCACATTTTGACTGTTTTTTTTAAAAACATCATTGTACATTGAAATTTCTGCTTGCGTATGCTTTAGAAGCAAGAATTAAGAGGACTACATTCATTATTTCAGCTGAAAAATGCTTAGTTTATGATTTATAGTCAACATTAAGCAAATGTTCCGAACAAGCGTTTTCAGCCCGAGTGGAGCACATTTTGACCGTTTTTTTAAAAACATCATTGTACATTGAAATTTCTGCTTGCGTATGCTTTAGAAGCAAGAATTAAGAGGACTACATTCATTATTTCAGCTGAAAAATGCTTAGTTTATGATTTATAGTCAACATTAATGAAATGTCCCCAACAGCGTTTTCAGCCCGAGTGGAGCACATTTTGACTGTTTTTTTAAAAACATCATTGTACATTGAAATTTCTGCTTGCGTATGCTTTAGAAGCAAGAATTAAGAGGACTACATTCATTATTTCAGCTGAAAAATGCTTAGTTTTTGATTTGTAGTCAACATTAATGAAATGTCCCCAACAGCGTTTTCAGCCCGAGTGGAGCACATTTTGACCGTTTTTTTTAAAAACATCATTGTACATTGAAATTTCTGCTTGCGTATGCTTTAGAAGCAAGAATTAAGAGGACTACATACATTATTTCAGCTGAAAAATGCTTAGTTTATGATTTATAGTCAACATTAAGGAAATGTTCCGAACAAGCGTTTTCAGCCCGAGTGGAGCACATTTTGACTGTTTTTTTTTAAAAACATCATTGTACATTGAAATTTCTGCTTGCGTATGCTTTAGAAGCAAGAATTAAGAGGACTACATTCATTATTTCAGCTGAAAAATGCTTAGTTTATGATTTATAGTCAACATTAATGAAATGTCCCCAACAGCGTTTTCAGCCCGAGTGGAGCACATTTTGACTGTTTTTTTAAAAACATCATTGTACATTGAAATTTCTGCTTGCGTATGCTTTAGAAGCAAGAATTAAGAGGACTACATTCATTATTTCAGCTGAAAAATGCTTAGTTTATGATTTATAGTCAACATTAAGGAAATGTTCCGAACAAGCGTTTTCAGCCCGAGTGGAGCACATTTTGACCGTTTTTTAAAAAACATCATTGTACATTGAAATTTCTTTTTGCGTATGCTTTAGAAGCAAGAATTAAGAGGACTACATTCATTATTTCAGCTGAAAAATGCTTAGTTTATGATTTATAGTCAACATTAATGTCATGTCCCAAACAAGCGTTTTCAGCCCGAGTGGAGCACATTTTGACTGTTTTTTTAAAAACATCATTGTACATTGAAATTTCTGCTTGCGTATGCTTTAGAAGCAAGAATTAAGAGGACTACATTCATTATTTCAGCTGAAAAATGCTTAGTTTATGATTTATAGTCAACATTAATGAAATGTTCCAAACAAGCGTTTTCAGCCCGAGTGGAGCACATTTTGACCCTTTTTTTAAAAACATCATTGTACATTGAAATTTCTGCTTGCGTATGCTTTAGAAGCAAGAATTAAGAGGACTACATTCATTATTTCAGCTGAAAAATGCTTAGTTTTTGATTTGTAGTCAACATTAATGAAATGTCCCCAACAGCGTTTTCAGCCCGAGTGGAGCGCATTTTGACTGTTTTTTTTAAAAACATCATTGTACATTGAAATTTCTGCTTGCGTATGCTTTAGAAGCAAGAATTAAGAGGACTACATTCATTATTTCAGCTGAAAAATGCTTAGTTTATGATTTATAGTCAACATTAAGGAAATGTTCCGAACAAGCGTTTTCAGCCCGAGTGGAGCACATTTTGACCGTTTTTTAAAAAACATCATTGTACATTGAAATTTCTTTTTGCGTATGCTTTAGAAGCAAGAATTAAGAGGACTACATTCATTATTTCAGCTGAAAAATGCTTAGTTTATGATTTATAGTCAACATTAATGTCATGTCCCAAACAAGCGTTTTCAGCCCGAGTGGAGCACATTTTGACTGCTTTTTTAAAAACATCATTGTACATTGAAATTTCTGCTTGCGTATGCTTTAGAAGCAAGAATTAAGAGGACTACATTCATTATTTCAGCTGAAAAATGCTTAGTTTATGATTTATAGTCAACATTAATGAAATGTTCCAAACAAGCGTTTTCAGCCCGAGTGGAGCACATTTTGACCCTTTTTTTAAAAACATCATTGTACATTGAAATTTCTGCTTGCGTATGCTTTAGAAGCAAGAATTAAGAGGACTACATTCATTATTTCAGCTGAAAAATGCTTAGTTTATGATTTATAGTCAACATTAATGTCATGTCCCAAACAAGCGTTTTCAGCCCGAGTGGAGCACATTTTGACTGTTTTTTTAAAAACATCATTGTACATTGAAATTTCTGCTTGCGTATGCTTTAGAAGCAAGAATTAAGAGGACTACATTCATTATTTCAGCTGAAAAATGCTTAGTTTATGATTTATAGTCAACATTAATGAAATGTTCCAAACAAGCGTTTTCAGCCCGAGTGGAGCACATTTTGACCCTTTTTTCAAAAACATCATTGTACATTGAAATTTCTGCTTGCGTATGCTTTAGAAGCAAGAATTAAGAGGACTACATTCATTATTTCAGCTGAAAAATGCTTAGTTTTTGATTTGTAGTCAACATTAATGAAATGTCCCCAACAGCGTTTTCAGCCCGAGTGGAGCGCATTTTGACTGTTTTTTTTAAAAACATCATTGTACATTGAAATTTCTGCTTGCGTATGCTTTAGAAGCAAGAATTTAGAGGACTACATTCATTATTTCAGCTGAAAAATGCTTAGTTTATGATTTATAGTCAACATTAAGGAAATGTTCCGAACAAGCGTTTTCAGCCCGAGTGGAGCAGATTTTGACCGTTTTTTAAAAAACATCATTGTACATTGAAATTTCTGTTTGCGTATGCTTTAGAAGCAAGAATTAAGAGGACTACATTCATTATTTCAGCTGAAAAATGCTTAGTTTATGATTTATAGTCAACATTAATGTAATGTCCCAAACAAGCGTTTTCAGCCCGAGTGGAGCACATTTTGACTGTTTTTTTAAAAACATCATTGTACATTGAAATTTCTGCTTGCGTATGCTTTAGAAGCAAGAATTAAGAGGACTACATTCATTATTTCAGCTGAAAAATGCTTAGTTTTTGATTTGTAGTCAACATTAATGAAATGTCCCCAACAGCGTTTTCAGCCCGAGTGGAGCGCATTTTGACTGTTTTTTTTAAAAACATCATTGTACATTGAAATTTCTGCTTGCGTATGCTTTAGAAGCAAGAATTAAGAGGACTACATTCATTATTTCAGCTGAAAAATGCTTAGTTTATGATTTATAGTCAACATTAAGGAAATGTTCCGAACAAGCGTTTTCAGCCCGAGTGGAGCACATTTTGACCGTTTTTTAAAAAACATCATTGTACATTGAAATTTCTTTTTGCGTATGCTTTAGAAGCAAGAATTAAGAGGACTACATTCATTATTTCAGCTGAAAAATGCTTAGTTTATGATTTATAGTCAACATTAATGTCATGTCCCAAACAAGCGTTTTCAGCCCGAGTGGAGCACATTTTGACTGCTTTTTTAAAAACATCATTGTACATTGAAATTTCTGCTTGCGTATGCTTTAGAAGCAAGAATTAAGAGGACTACATTCATTATTTCAGCTGAAAAATGCTTAGTTTATGATTTATAGTCAACATTAATGAAATGTTCCAAACAAGCGTTTTCAGCCCGAGTGGAGCACATTTTGACCCTTTTTTTAAAAACATCATTGTACATTGAAATTTCTGCTTGCGTATGCTTTAGAAGCAAGAATTAAGAGGACTACATTCATTATTTCAGCTGAAAAATGCTTAGTTTTTGATTTGTAGTCAACATTAATGAAATGTCCCCAACAGCGTTTTCAGCCCGAGTGGAGCGCATTTTGACTGTTTTTTTTAAAAACATCATTGTACATTGAAATTTCTGCTTGCGTATGCTTTAGAAGCAAGAATTAAGAGGACTACATTCATTATTTCAGCTGAAAAATGCTTAGTTTATGATTTATAGTCAACATTAAGGAAATGTTCCGAACAAGCGTTTTCAGCCCGAGTGGAGCACATTTTGACCGTTTTTTAAAAAACATCATTGTACATTGAAATTTCTTTTTGCGTATGCTTTAGAAGCAAGAATTAAGAGGACTACATTCATTATTTCAGCTGAAAAATGCTTAGTTTATGATTTATAGTCAACATTAATGTCATGTCCCAAACAAGCGTTTTCAGCCCGAGTGGAGCACATTTTGACTGTTTTTTTAAAAACATCATTGTACATTGAAAATTCTGCTTGCATATGCTTTAGAAGCAAGAATTAAGAGGACTACATTCATTATTTCAGCTGAAAAATGCTTAGTTTATGATTTATAGTCAACATTAATGAAATGTTCCAAACAAGCGTTTTCAGCCCGAGTGGAGCACATTTTGACCCTTTTTTTAAAAACATCATTGTACATTGAAATTTCTGCTTGCGTATGCTTTAGAAGCAAGAATTAAGAGGACTACATTCATTATTTCAGCTGAAAAATGCTTAGTTTTTGATTTGTAGTCAACATTAATGAAATGTCCCCAACAGCGTTTTCAGCCCGAGTGGAGCGCATTTTGACTGTTTTTTTTAAAAACATCATTGTACATTGAAATTTCTGCTTGCGTATGCTTTAGAAGCAAGAATTAAGAGGACTACATTCATTATTTCAGCTGAAAAATGCTTAGTTTTTGATTTGTAGTCAACATTAATGAAATGTCCCCAACAGCGTTTTCAGCCCGAGTGGAGCACATTTTGACTGTTTTTTTAAAAACATCATTTGTACATTGAAATTTCTGTTTGTGTATGCTTTAGAAGCAAGAATTAAGAGGACTACATTCATTATTTCAGCTGAAAAATGCTTAGTTTATGATTTACAGTCAACATTAATGAAATGTTCCAAACAAGCGTTTTCAGCCCGAGTGGAGCACATTTTGACCGTTTTTTTAAAAACATCATTGTACATTGAAATTTCTGCTTGCGTATGCTTTAGAAGCAAGAATTAAGAGGACTACATTCATTATTTCAGCTGAAAAATGCTTAGTTTATGATTTATAGTCAACATTAATGTCATGTCCCAAACAAGCGTTTTCAGCCCGAGTGGAGCACATTTTGACTGTTTTTTTAAAAACATCATTGTACATTGAAATTTCTGCTTGCGTATGCTTTAGAAGCAAGAATTAAGAGGACTACATTCATTATTTCAGCTGAAAAATGCTTAGTTTTTGATTTGTAGTCAACATTAATGAAATGTCCCCAACAGCGTTTTCAGCCCGAGTGGAGCACATTTTGACCGTTTTTTTTAAAAACATCATTGTACATTGAAATTTCTGCTTGCGTATGCTTTAGAAGCAAGAATTAAGAGGACTACATACATTATTTCAGCTGAAAAATGCTTAGTTTATGATTTATAGTCAACATTAAGGAAATGTTCCGAACAAGCGTTTTCAGCCCGAGTGGAGCACATTTTGACTGTTTTTTTTTAAAAACATCATTGTACATTGAAATTTCTGCTTGCGTATGCTTTAGAAGCAAGAATTAAGAGGACTACATTCATTATTTCAGCTGAAAAATGCTTAGTTTATGATTTATAGTCAACATTAAGGAAATGTTCCGAACAAGCGTTTTCAGCCCGAGTGGAGCACATTTTGACCGTTTTTTAAAAAACATCATTGTACATTGAAATTTCTTTTTGCGTATGCTTTAGAAGCAAGAATTAAGAGGACTACATTCATTATTTCAGCTGAAAAATGCTTAGTTTATGATTTATAGTCAACATTAATGTCATGTCCCAAACAAGCGTTTTCAGCCCGAGTGGAGCACATTTTGACTGTTTTTTTAAAAACATCATTGTACATTGAAATTTCTGCTTGCGTATGCTTTAGAAGCAAGAATTAAGAGGACTACATTCATTATTTCAGCTGAAAAATGCTTAGTTTATGATTTATAGTCAACATTAATGAAATGTTCCAAACAAGCGTTTTCAGCCCGAGTGGAGCACATTTTGACCCTTTTTTTAAAAACATCATTGTACATTGAAATTTCTGCTTGCGTATGCTTTAGAAGCAAGAATTAAGAGGACTACATTCATTATTTCAGCTGAAAAATGCTTAGTTTTTGATTTGTAGTCAACATTAATGAAATGTCCCCAACAGCGTTTTCAGCCCGAGTGGAGCACATTTTGACTGTTTTTTTAAAAACATCATTTGTACATTGAAATTTCTGTTTGTGTATGCTTTAGAAGCAAGAATTAAGAGGACTACATTCATTATTTCAGCTGAAAAATGCTTAGTTTATGATTTACAGTCAACATTAATGAAATGTTCCAAACAAGCGTTTTCAGCCCGAGTGGAGCACATTTTGACCGTTTTTTTAAAAACATCATTGTACATTGAAATTTCTGCTTGCGTATGCTTTAGAAGCAAGAATTAAGAGGACTACATTCATTATTTCAGCTGAAAAATGCTTAGTTTATGATTTATAGTCAACATTAATGTCATGTCCCAAACAAGCGTTTTCAGCCCGAGTGGAGCACATTTTGACTGTTTTTTTAAAAACATCATTGTACATTGAAATTTCTGCTTGCGTATGCTTTAGAAGCAAGAATTAAGAGGACTACATTCATTATTTCAGCTGAAAAATGCTTAGTTTTTGATTTGTAGTCAACATTAATGAAATGTCCCCAACAGCGTTTTCAGCCCGAGTGGAGCACATTTTGACCGTTTTTTTTAAAAACATCATTGTACATTGAAATTTCTGCTTGCGTATGCTTTAGAAGCAAGAATTAAGAGGACTACATACATTATTTCAGCTGAAAAATGCTTAGTTTATGATTTATAGTCAACATTAAGGAAATGTTCCGAACAAGCGTTTTCAGCCCGAGTGGAGCACATTTTGACTGTTTTTTTTTAAAAACATCATTGTACATTGAAATTTCTGCTTGCGTATGCTTTAGAAGCAAGAATTAAGAGGACTACATTCATTATTTCAGCTGAAAAATGCTTAGTTTATGATTTATAGTCAACATTAATGAAATGTCCCCAACAGCGTTTTCAGCCCGAGTGGAGCACATTTTGACTGTTTTTTTAAAAACATCATTGTACATTGAAATTTCTGCTTGCGTATGCTTTAGAAGCAAGAATTAAGAGGACTACATTCATTATTTCAGCTGAAAAATGCTTAGTTTATGATTTATAGTCAACATTAAGGAAATGTTCCGAACAAGCGTTTTCAGCCCGAGTGGAGCACATTTTGACCGTTTTTTAAAAAACATCATTGTACATTGAAATTTCTTTTTGCGTATGCTTTAGAAGCAAGAATTAAGAGGACTACATTCATTATTTCAGCTGAAAAATGCTTAGTTTATGATTTATAGTCAACATTAATGTCATGTCCCAAACAAGCGTTTTCAGCCCGAGTGGAGCACATTTTGACTGTTTTTTTAAAAACATCATTGTACATTGAAATTTCTGCTTGCGTATGCTTTAGAAGCAAGAATTAAGAGGACTACATTCATTATTTCAGCTGAAAAATGCTTAGTTTATGATTTATAGTCAACATTAATGAAATGTTCCAAACAAGCGTTTTCAGCCCGAGTGGAGCACATTTTGACTGTTTTTTTAAAAACATCATTGTACATTGAAATTTCTGCTTGCGTATGCTTTAGAAGCAAGAATTAAGAGGACTACATTCATTATTTCAGCTGAAAAATGCTTAGTTTATGATTTATAGTCAACATTAAGGAAATGTTCCGAACAAGCGTTTTCAGCCCGAGTGGAGCACATTTTGACCGTTTTTTAAAAAACATCATTGTACATTGAAATTTCTTTTTGCGTATGCTTTAGAAGCAAGAATTAAGAGGACTACATTCATTATTTCAGCTGAAAAATGCTTAGTTTATGATTTATAGTCAACATTAATGAAATGTTCCAAACAAGCGTTTTCAGCCCGAGTGGAGCACATTTTGACCCTTTTTTTAAAAACATCATTGTACATTGAAATTTCTGCTTGCGTATGCTTTAGAAGCAAGAATTAAGAGGACTACATTCATTATTTCAGCTGAAAAATGCTTAGTTTTTGATTTGTAGTCAACATTAATGAAATGTCCCCAACAGCGTTTTCAGCCCGAGTGGAGCGCATTTTGACTGTTTTTTTTAAAAACATCATTGTACATTGAAATTTCTGCTTGCGTATGCTTTAGAAGCAAGAATTAAGAGGACTACATTCATTATTTCAGCTGAAAAATGCTTAGTTTATGATTTATAGTCAACATTAAGGAAATGTTCCGAACAAGCGTTTTCAGCCCGAGTGGAGCACATTTTGACCGTTTTTTAAAAAACATCATTGTACATTGAAATTTCTTTTTGCGTATGCTTTAGAAGCAAGAATTAAGAGGACTACATTCATTATTTCAGCTGAAAAATGCTTAGTTTATGATTTATAGTCAACATTAATGTAATGTCCCAAACAAGCGTTTTCAGCCCGAGTGGAGCACATTTTGACTGTTTTTTTAAAAACATCATTGTACATTGAAATTTCTGCTTGCGTATGCTTTAGAAGCAAGAATTAAGAGGACTACATTCATTATTTCAGCTGAAAAATGCTTAGTTTATGATTTATAGTCAACAATAATGAAATGTCCCCAACAGCGTTTTCAGCCCGAGTGGAGCACATTTTGACTGTTTTTTTAAAAACATCATTGTACATTGAAATTTCTGCTTGCGTATGCTTTAGAAGCAAGAATTAAGAGGACTACATTCATTATTTCAGCTGAAAAATGCTTAGTTTTTGATTTGTAGTCAACATTAATGAAATGTCCCCAACAGCGTTTTCAGCCCGAGTGGAGCACATTTTGACTGTTTTTTTTAAAAACATCATTGTACATTGAAATTTCTGCTTGCGTATGCTTTAGAAGCAAGAATTAAGAGGACTACATTCATTATTTCAGCTGAAAAATGCTTAGTTTATGATTTATAGTCAACATTAAGCAAATGTTCCGAACAAGCGTTTTCAGCCCGAGTGGAGCACATTTTGACCGTTTTTTTAAAAACATCATTGTACATTGAAATTTCTGCTTGCGTATGCTTTAGAAGCAAGAATTAAGAGGACTACATTCATTATTTCAGCTGAAAAATGCTTAGTTTATGATTTATAGTCAACATTAATGAAATGTCCCCAACAGCGTTTTCAGCCCGAGTGGAGCACATTTTGACTGTTTTTTTAAAAACATCATTGTACATTGAAATTTCTGCTTGCGTATGCTTTAGAAGCAAGAATTAAGAGGACTACATTCATTATTTCAGCTGAAAAATGCTTAGTTTTTGATTTGTAGTCAACATTAATGAAATGTCCCCAACAGCGTTTTCAGCCCGAGTGGAGCACATTTTGACCGTTTTTTTTAAAAACATCATTGTACATTGAAATTTCTGCTTGCGTATGCTTTAGAAGCAAGAATTAAGAGGACTACATACATTATTTCAGCTGAAAAATGCTTAGTTTATGATTTATAGTCAACATTAAGGAAATGTTCCGAACAAGCGTTTTCAGCCCGAGTGGAGCACATTTTGACTGTTTTTTTTTAAAAACATCATTGTACATTGAAATTTCTGCTTGCGTATGCTTTAGAAGCAAGAATTAAGAGGACTACATTCATTATTTCAGCTGAAAAATGCTTAGTTTATGATTTATAGTCAACATTAATGAAATGTCCCCAACAGCGTTTTCAGCCCGAGTGGAGCACATTTTGACTGTTTTTTTAAAAACATCATTGTACATTGAAATTTCTGCTTGCGTATGCTTTAGAAGCAAGAATTAAGAGGACTACATTCATTATTTCAGCTGAAAAATGCTTAGTTTATGATTTATAGTCAACATTAAGGAAATGTTCCGAACAAGCGTTTTCAGCCCGAGTGGAGCACATTTTGACCGTTTTTTAAAAAACATCATTGTACATTGAAATTTCTTTTTGCGTATGCTTTAGAAGCAAGAATTAAGAGGACTACATTCATTATTTCAGCTGAAAAATGCTTAGTTTATGATTTATAGTCAACATTAATGTCATGTCCCAAACAAGCGTTTTCAGCCCGAGTGGAGCACATTTTGACTGTTTTTTTAAAAACATCATTGTACATTGAAATTTCTGCTTGCGTATGCTTTAGAAGCAAGAATTAAGAGGACTACATTCATTATTTCAGCTGAAAAATGCTTAGTTTATGATTTATAGTCAACAATAATGAAATGTCCCCAACAGCGTTTTCAGCCCGAGTGGAGCACATTTTGACTGTTTTTTTAAAAACATCATTGTACATTGAAATTTCTGCTTGCGTATGCTTTAGAAGCAAGAATTAAGAGGACTACATTCATTATTTCAGCTGAAAAATGCTTAGTTTTTGATTTGTAGTCAACATTAATGAAATGTCCCCAACAGCGTTTTCAGCCCGAGTGGAGCACATTTTGACTGTTTTTTTTAAAAACATCATTGTACATTGAAATTTCTGCTTGCGTATGCTTTAGAAGCAAGAATTAAGAGGACTACATTCATTATTTCAGCTGAAAAATGCTTAGTTTATGATTTATAGTCAACATTAAGCAAATGTTCCGAACAAGCGTTTTCAGCCCGAGTGGAGCACATTTTGACCGTTTTTTTAAAAACATCATTGTACATTGAAATTTCTGCTTGCGTATGCTTTAGAAGCAAGAATTAAGAGGACTACATTCATTATTTCAGCTGAAAAATGCTTAGTTTATGATTTATAGTCAACATTAATGAAATGTCCCCAACAGCGTTTTCAGCCCGAGTGGAGCACATTTTGACTGTTTTTTTAAAAACATCATTGTACATTGAAATTTCTGCTTGCGTATGCTTTAGAAGCAAGAATTAAGAGGACTACATTCATTATTTCAGCTGAAAAATGCTTAGTTTTTGATTTGTAGTCAACATTAATGAAATGTCCCCAACAGCGTTTTCAGCCCGAGTGGAGCACATTTTGACCGTTTTTTTTAAAAACATCATTGTACATTGAAATTTCTGCTTGCGTATGCTTTAGAAGCAAGAATTAAGAGGACTACATACATTATTTCAGCTGAAAAATGCTTAGTTTATGATTTATAGTCAACATTAAGGAAATGTTCCGAACAAGCGTTTTCAGCCCGAGTGGAGCACATTTTGACTGTTTTTTTTTAAAAACATCATTGTACATTGAAATTTCTGCTTGCGTATGCTTTAGAAGCAAGAATTAAGAGGACTACATTCATTATTTCAGCTGAAAAATGCTTAGTTTATGATTTATAGTCAACATTAATGAAATGTCCCCAACAGCGTTTTCAGCCCGAGTGGAGCACATTTTGACTGTTTTTTTAAAAACATCATTGTACATTGAAATTTCTGCTTGCGTATGCTTTAGAAGCAAGAATTAAGAGGACTACATTCATTATTTCAGCTGAAAAATGCTTAGTTTATGATTTATAGTCAACATTAAGGAAATGTTCCGAACAAGCGTTTTCAGCCCGAGTGGAGCACATTTTGACCGTTTTTTAAAAAACATCATTGTACATTGAAATTTCTTTTTGCGTATGCTTTAGAAGCAAGAATTAAGAGGACTACATTCATTATTTCAGCTGAAAAATGCTTAGTTTATGATTTATAGTCAACATTAATGTCATGTCCCAAACAAGCGTTTTCAGCCCGAGTGGAGCACATTTTGACTGTTTTTTTAAAAACATCATTGTACATTGAAATTTCTGCTTGCGTATGCTTTAGAAGCAAGAATTAAGAGGACTACATTCATTATTTCAGCTGAAAAATGCTTAGTTTATGATTTATAGTCAACATTAATGAAATGTTCCAAACAAGCGTTTTCAGCCCGAGTGGAGCACATTTTGACTGTTTTTTTAAAAACATCATTGTACATTGAAATTTCTGCTTGCGTATGCTTTAGAAGCAAGAATTAAGAGGACTACATTCATTATTTCAGCTGAAAAATGCTTAGTTTATGATTTATAGTCAACATTAAGGAAATGTTCCGAACAAGCGTTTTCAGCCCGAGTGGAGCACATTTTGACCGTTTTTTAAAAAACATCATTGTACATTGAAATTTCTTTTTGCGTATGCTTTAGAAGCAAGAATTAAGAGGACTACATTCATTATTTCAGCTGAAAAATGCTTAGTTTATGATTTATAGTCAACATTAATGAAATGTTCCAAACAAGCGTTTTCAGCCCGAGTGGAGCACATTTTGACCCTTTTTTTAAAAACATCATTGTACATTGAAATTTCTGCTTGCGTATGCTTTAGAAGCAAGAATTAAGAGGACTACATTCATTATTTCAGCTGAAAAATGCTTAGTTTTTGATTTGTAGTCAACATTAATGAAATGTCCCCAACAGCGTTTTCAGCCCGAGTGGAGCGCATTTTGACTGTTTTTTTTAAAAACATCATTGTACATTGAAATTTCTGCTTGCGTATGCTTTAGAAGCAAGAATTAAGAGGACTACATTCATTATTTCAGCTGAAAAATGCTTAGTTTATGATTTATAGTCAACATTAAGGAAATGTTCCGAACAAGCGTTTTCAGCCCGAGTGGAGCACATTTTGACCGTTTTTTAAAAAACATCATTGTACATTGAAATTTCTTTTTGCGTATGCTTTAGAAGCAAGAATTAAGAGGACTACATTCATTATTTCAGCTGAAAAATGCTTAGTTTATGATTTATAGTCAACATTAATGTAATGTCCCAAACAAGCGTTTTCAGCCCGAGTGGAGCACATTTTGACTGTTTTTTTAAAAACATCATTGTACATTGAAATTTCTGCTTGCGTATGCTTTAGAAGCAAGAATTAAGAGGACTACATTCATTATTTCAGCTGAAAAATGCTTAGTTTATGATTTATAGTCAACAATAATGAAATGTCCCCAACAGCGTTTTCAGCCCGAGTGGAGCACATTTTGACTGTTTTTTTAAAAACATCATTGTACATTGAAATTTCTGCTTGCGTATGCTTTAGAAGCAAGAATTAAGAGGACTACATTCATTATTTCAGCTGAAAAATGCTTAGTTTTTGATTTGTAGTCAACATTAATGAAATGTCCCCAACAGCGTTTTCAGCCCGAGTGGAGCACATTTTGACTGTTTTTTTTAAAAACATCATTGTACATTGAAATTTCTGCTTGCGTATGCTTTAGAAGCAAGAATTAAGAGGACTACATTCATTATTTCAGCTGAAAAATGCTTAGTTTATGATTTATAGTCAACATTAAGCAAATGTTCCGAACAAGCGTTTTCAGCCCGAGTGGAGCACATTTTGACCGTTTTTTTAAAAACATCATTGTACATTGAAATTTCTGCTTGCGTATGCTTTAGAAGCAAGAATTAAGAGGACTACATTCATTATTTCAGCTGAAAAATGCTTAGTTTATGATTTATAGTCAACATTAATGAAATGTCCCCAACAGCGTTTTCAGCCCGAGTGGAGCACATTTTGACTGTTTTTTTAAAAACATCATTGTACATTGAAATTTCTGCTTGCGTATGCTTTAGAAGCAAGAATTAAGAGGACTACATTCATTATTTCAGCTGAAAAATGCTTAGTTTTTGATTTGTAGTCAACATTAATGAAATGTCCCCAACAGCGTTTTCAGCCCGAGTGGAGCACATTTTGACCGTTTTTTTTAAAAACATCATTGTACATTGAAATTTCTGCTTGCGTATGCTTTAGAAGCAAGAATTAAGAGGACTACATACATTATTTCAGCTGAAAAATGCTTAGTTTATGATTTATAGTCAACATTAAGGAAATGTTCCGAACAAGCGTTTTCAGCCCGAGTGGAGCACATTTTGACTGTTTTTTTTTAAAAACATCATTGTACATTGAAATTTCTGCTTGCGTATGCTTTAGAAGCAAGAATTAAGAGGACTACATTCATTATTTCAGCTGAAAAATGCTTAGTTTATGATTTATAGTCAACATTAATGAAATGTCCCCAACAGCGTTTTCAGCCCGAGTGGAGCACATTTTGACTGTTTTTTTAAAAACATCATTGTACATTGAAATTTCTGCTTGCGTATGCTTTAGAAGCAAGAATTAAGAGGACTACATTCATTATTTCAGCTGAAAAATGCTTAGTTTATGATTTATAGTCAACATTAAGGAAATGTTCCGAACAAGCGTTTTCAGCCCGAGTGGAGCACATTTTGACCGTTTTTTAAAAAACATCATTGTACATTGAAATTTCTTTTTGCGTATGCTTTAGAAGCAAGAATTAAGAGGACTACATTCATTATTTCAGCTGAAAAATGCTTAGTTTATGATTTATAGTCAACATTAATGTCATGTCCCAAACAAGCGTTTTCAGCCCGAGTGGAGCACATTTTGACTGTTTTTTTAAAAACATCATTGTACATTGAAATTTCTGCTTGCGTATGCTTTAGAAGCAAGAATTAAGAGGACTACATTCATTATTTCAGCTGAAAAATGCTTAGTTTATGATTTATAGTCAACATTAATGAAATGTTCCAAACAAGCGTTTTCAGCCCGAGTGGAGCACATTTTGACCCTTTTTTTAAAAACATCATTGTACATTGAAATTTCTGCTTGCGTATGCTTTAGAAGCAAGAATTAAGAGGACTACATTCATTATTTCAGCTGAAAAATGCTTAGTTTTTGATTTGTAGTCAACATTAATGAAATGTCCCCAACAGCGTTTTCAGCCCGAGTGGAGCGCATTTTGACTGTTTTTTTTAAAAACATCATTGTACATTGAAATTTCTGCTTGCGTATGCTTTAGAAGCAAGAATTAAGAGGACTACATTCATTATTTCAGCTGAAAAATGCTTAGTTTATGATTTATAGTCAACATTAAGGAAATGTTCCGAACAAGCGTTTTCAGCCCGAGTGGAGCACATTTTGACCGTTTTTTAAAAAACATCATTGTACATTGAAATTTCTTTTTGCGTATGCTTTAGAAGCAAGAATTAAGAGGACTACATTCATTATTTCAGCTGAAAAATGCTTAGTTTATGATTTATAGTCAACATTAATGTCATGTCCCAAACAAGCGTTTTCAGCCCGAGTGGAGCACATTTTGACTGCTTTTTTAAAAACATCATTGTACATTGAAATTTCTGCTTGCGTATGCTTTAGAAGCAAGAATTAAGAGGACTACATTCATTATTTCAGCTGAAAAATGCTTAGTTTATGATTTATAGTCAACATTAATGAAATGTTCCAAACAAGCGTTTTCAGCCCGAGTGGAGCACATTTTGACCCTTTTTTTAAAAACATCATTGTACATTGAAATTTCTGCTTGCGTATGCTTTAGAAGCAAGAATTAAGAGGACTACATTCATTATTTCAGCTGAAAAATGCTTAGTTTATGATTTATAGTCAACATTAATGTCATGTCCCAAACAAGCGTTTTCAGCCCGAGTGGAGCACATTTTGACTGTTTTTTTAAAAACATCATTGTACATTGAAATTTCTGCTTGCGTATGCTTTAGAAGCAAGAATTAAGAGGACTACATTCATTATTTCAGCTGAAAAATGCTTAGTTTATGATTTATAGTCAACATTAATGAAATGTTCCAAACAAGCGTTTTCAGCCCGAGTGGAGCACATTTTGACCCTTTTTTCAAAAACATCATTGTACATTGAAATTTCTGCTTGCGTATGCTTTAGAAGCAAGAATTAAGAGGACTACATTCATTATTTCAGCTGAAAAATGCTTAGTTTTTGATTTGTAGTCAACATTAATGAAATGTCCCCAACAGCGTTTTCAGCCCGAGTGGAGCGCATTTTGACTGTTTTTTTTAAAAACATCATTGTACATTGAAATTTCTGCTTGCGTATGCTTTAGAAGCAAGAATTTAGAGGACTACATTCATTATTTCAGCTGAAAAATGCTTAGTTTATGATTTATAGTCAACATTAAGGAAATGTTCCGAACAAGCGTTTTCAGCCCGAGTGGAGCAGATTTTGACCGTTTTTTAAAAAACATCATTGTACATTGAAATTTCTGTTTGCGTATGCTTTAGAAGCAAGAATTAAGAGGACTACATTCATTATTTCAGCTGAAAAATGCTTAGTTTATGATTTATAGTCAACATTAATGTCATGTCCCAAACAAGCGTTTTCAGCCCGAGTGGAGCACATTTTGACTGTTTTTTTAAAAACATCATTGTACATTGAAATTTCTGCTTGCGTATGCTTTAGAAGCAAGAATTAAGAGGACTACATTCATTATTTCAGCTGAAAAATGCTTAGTTTATGATTTATAGTCAACATTAATGAAATGTTCCAAACAAGCGTTTTCAGCCCGAGTGGAGCACATTTTGACCCTTTTTTTAAAAACATCATTGTACATTGAAATTTCTGCTTGCGTATGCTTTAGAAGCAAGAATTAAGAGGACTACATTCATTATTTCAGCTGAAAAATGCTTAGTTTTTGATTTGTAGTCAACATTAATGAAATGTCCCCAACAGCGTTTTCAGCCCGAGTGGAGCACATTTTGACTGTTTTTTTAAAAACATCATTTGTACATTGAAATTTCTGTTTGTGTATGCTTTAGAAGCAAGAATTAAGAGGACTACATTCATTATTTCAGCTGAAAAATGCTTAGTTTATGATTTACAGTCAACATTAATGAAATGTTCCAAACAAGCGTTTTCAGCCCGAGTGGAGCACATTTTGACCGTTTTTTTAAAAACATCATTGTACATTGAAATTTCTGCTTGCGTATGCTTTAGAAGCAAGAATTAAGAGGACTACATTCATTATTTCAGCTGAAAAATGCTTAGTTTATGATTTATAGTCAACATTAATGTCATGTCCCAAACAAGCGTTTTCAGCCCGAGTGGAGCACATTTTGACTGTTTTTTTAAAAACATCATTGTACATTGAAATTTCTGCTTGCGTATGCTTTAGAAGCAAGAATTAAGAGGACTACATTCATTATTTCAGCTGAAAAATGCTTAGTTTTTGATTTGTAGTCAACATTAATGAAATGTCCCCAACAGCGTTTTCAGCCCGAGTGGAGCACATTTTGACCGTTTTTTTTAAAAACATCATTGTACATTGAAATTTCTGCTTGCGTATGCTTTAGAAGCAAGAATTAAGAGGACTACATACATTATTTCAGCTGAAAAATGCTTAGTTTATGATTTATAGTCAACATTAAGGAAATGTTCCGAACAAGCGTTTTCAGCCCGAGTGGAGCACATTTTGACTGTTTTTTTTTAAAAACATCATTGTACATTGAAATTTCTGCTTGCGTATGCTTTAGAAGCAAGAATTAAGAGGACTACATTCATTATTTCAGCTGAAAAATGCTTAGTTTATGATTTATAGTCAACATTAATGAAATGTCCCCAACAGCGTTTTCAGCCCGAGTGGAGCACATTTTGACTGTTTTTTTAAAAACATCATTGTACATTGAAATTTCTGCTTGCGTATGCTTTAGAAGCAAGAATTAAGAGGACTACATTCATTATTTCAGCTGAAAAATGCTTAGTTTATGATTTATAGTCAACATTAAGGAAATGTTCCGAACAAGCGTTTTCAGCCCGAGTGGAGCACATTTTGACCGTTTTTTAAAAAACATCATTGTACATTGAAATTTCTTTTTGCGTATGCTTTAGAAGCAAGAATTAAGAGGACTACATTCATTATTTCAGCTGAAAAATGCTTAGTTTATGATTTATAGTCAACATTAATGTCATGTCCCAAACAAGCGTTTTCAGCCCGAGTGGAGCACATTTTGACTGTTTTTTTAAAAACATCATTGTACATTGAAATTTCTGCTTGCGTATGCTTTAGAAGCAAGAATTAAGAGGACTACATTCATTATTTCAGCTGAAAAATGCTTAGTTTATGATTTATAGTCAACATTAATGAAATGTTCCAAACAAGCGTTTTCAGCCCGAGTGGAGCACATTTTGACTGTTTTTTTAAAAACATCATTGTACATTGAAATTTCTGCTTGCGTATGCTTTAGAAGCAAGAATTAAGAGGACTACATTCATTATTTCAGCTGAAAAATGCTTAGTTTATGATTTATAGTCAACATTAAGGAAATGTTCCGAACAAGCGTTTTCAGCCCGAGTGGAGCACATTTTGACCGTTTTTTAAAAAACATCATTGTACATTGAAATTTCTTTTTGCGTATGCTTTAGAAGCAAGAATTAAGAGGACTACATTCATTATTTCAGCTGAAAAATGCTTAGTTTATGATTTATAGTCAACATTAATGAAATGTTCCAAACAAGCGTTTTCAGCCCGAGTGGAGCACATTTTGACCCTTTTTTTAAAAACATCATTGTACATTGAAATTTCTGCTTGCGTATGCTTTAGAAGCAAGAATTAAGAGGACTACATTCATTATTTCAGCTGAAAAATGCTTAGTTTTTGATTTGTAGTCAACATTAATGAAATGTCCCCAACAGCGTTTTCAGCCCGAGTGGAGCGCATTTTGACTGTTTTTTTTAAAAACATCATTGTACATTGAAATTTCTGCTTGCGTATGCTTTAAAGCAAGAATTAAGAGGACTACATTCATTATTTCAGCTGAAAAATGCTTAGTTTATGATTTATAGTCAACATTAAGGAAATGTTCCGAACAAGCGTTTTCAGCCCGAGTGGAGCACATTTTGACCGTTTTTTAAAAAACATCATTGTACATTGAAATTTCTTTTTGCGTATGCTTTAGAAGCAAGAATTAAGAGGACTACATTCATTATTTCAGCTGAAAAATGCTTAGTTTATGATTTATAGTCAACATTAATGTAATGTCCCAAACAAGCGTTTTCAGCCCGAGTGGAGCACATTTTGACTGTTTTTTTAAAAACATCATTGTACATTGAAATTTCTGCTTGCGTATGCTTTAGAAGCAAGAATTAAGAGGACTACATTCATTATTTCAGCTGAAAAATGCTTAGTTTATGATTTATAGTCAACAATAATGAAATGTCCCCAACAGCGTTTTCAGCCCGAGTGGAGCACATTTTGACTGTTTTTTTAAAAACATCATTGTACATTGAAATTTCTGCTTGCGTATGCTTTAGAAGCAAGAATTAAGAGGACTACATTCATTATTTCAGCTGAAAAATGCTTAGTTTTTGATTTGTAGTCAACATTAATGAAATGTCCCCAACAGCGTTTTCAGCCCGAGTGGAGCACATTTTGACTGTTTTTTTTAAAAACATCATTGTACATTGAAATTTCTGCTTGCGTATGCTTTAGAAGCAAGAATTAAGAGGACTACATTCATTATTTCAGCTGAAAAATGCTTAGTTTATGATTTATAGTCAACATTAAGCAAATGTTCCGAACAAGCGTTTTCAGCCCGAGTGGAGCACATTTTGACCGTTTTTTTAAAAACATCATTGTACATTGAAATTTCTGCTTGCGTATGCTTTAGAAGCAAGAATTAAGAGGACTACATTCATTATTTCAGCTGAAAAATGCTTAGTTTATGATTTATAGTCAACATTAATGAAATGTCCCCAACAGCGTTTTCAGCCCGAGTGGAGCACATTTTGACTGTTTTTTTAAAAACATCATTGTACATTGAAATTTCTGCTTGCGTATGCTTTAGAAGCAAGAATTAAGAGGACTACATTCATTATTTCAGCTGAAAAATGCTTAGTTTTTGATTTGTAGTCAACATTAATGAAATGTCCCCAACAGCGTTTTCAGCCCGAGTGGAGCACATTTTGACCGTTTTTTTTAAAAACATCATTGTACATTGAAATTTCTGCTTGCGTATGCTTTAGAAGCAAGAATTAAGAGGACTACATACATTATTTCAGCTGAAAAATGCTTAGTTTATGATTTATAGTCAACATTAAGGAAATGTTCCGAACAAGCGTTTTCAGCCCGAGTGGAGCACATTTTGACTGTTTTTTTTTAAAAACATCATTGTACATTGAAATTTCTGCTTGCGTATGCTTTAGAAGCAAGAATTAAGAGGACTACATTCATTATTTCAGCTGAAAAATGCTTAGTTTATGATTTATAGTCAACATTAATGAAATGTCCCCAACAGCGTTTTCAGCCCGAGTGGAGCACATTTTGACTGTTTTTTTAAAAACATCATTGTACATTGAAATTTCTGCTTGCGTATGCTTTAGAAGCAAGAATTAAGAGGACTACATTCATTATTTCAGCTGAAAAATGCTTAGTTTATGATTTATAGTCAACATTAAGGAAATGTTCCGAACAAGCGTTTTCAGCCCGAGTGGAGCACATTTTGACCGTTTTTTAAAAAACATCATTGTACATTGAAATTTCTTTTTGCGTATGCTTTAGAAGCAAGAATTAAGAGGACTACATTCATTATTTCAGCTGAAAAATGCTTAGTTTATGATTTATAGTCAACATTAATGTCATGTCCCAAACAAGCGTTTTCAGCCCGAGTGGAGCACATTTTGACTGTTTTTTTAAAAACATCATTGTACATTGAAATTTCTGCTTGCGTATGCTTTAGAAGCAAGAATTAAGAGGACTACATTCATTATTTCAGCTGAAAAATGCTTAGTTTATGATTTATAGTCAACATTAATGAAATGTTCCAAACAAGCGTTTTCAGCCCGAGTGGAGCACATTTTGACCCTTTTTTTAAAAACATCATTGTACATTGAAATTTCTGCTTGCGTATGCTTTAGAAGCAAGAATTAAGAGGACTACATTCATTATTTCAGCTGAAAAATGCTTAGTTTTTGATTTGTAGTCAACATTAATGAAATGTCCCCAACAGCGTTTTCAGGCCGAGTGGAGCGCATTTTGACTGTTTTTTTTAAAAACATCATTGTACATTGAAATTTCTGCTTGCGTATGCTTTAGAAGCAAGAATTAAGAGGACTACATTCATTATTTCAGCTGAAAAATGCTTAGTTTATGATTTATAGTCAACATTAAGGAAATGTTCCGAACAAGCGTTTTCAGCCCGAGTGGAGCACATTTTGACCGTTTTTTAAAAAACATCATTGTACATTGAAATTTCTTTTTGCGTATGCTTTAGAAGCAAGAATTAAGAGGACTACATTCATTATTTCAGCTGAAAAATGCTTAGTTTATGATTTATAGTCAACATTAATATTCATGTCCCAAACAAGCGTTTTCAGCCCGAGTGGAGCACATTTTGACTGCTTTTTTAAAAACATCATTGTACATTGAAATTTCTGCTTGCGTATGCTTTAGAAGCAAGAATTAAGAGGACTACATTCATTATTTCAGCTGAAAAATGCTTAGTTTATGATTTATAGTCAACATTAATGAAATGTTCCAAACAAGCGTTTTCAGCCCGAGTGGAGCACATTTTGACCCTTTTTTTAAAAACATCATTGTACATTGAAATTTCTGCTTGCGTATGCTTTAGAAGCAAGAATTAAGAGGACTACATTCATTATTTCAGCTGAAAAATGCTTAGTTTATGATTTATAGTCAACATTAATGTCATGTCCCAAACAAGCGTTTTCAGCCCGAGTGGAGCACATTTTGACTGTTTTTTTAAAAACATCATTGTACATTGAAATTTCTGCTTGCGTATGCTTTAGAAGCAAGAATTAAGAGGACTACATTCATTATTTCAGCTGAAAAATGCTTAGTTTATGATTTATAGTCAACATTAATGAAATGTTCCAAACAAGCGTTTTCAGCCCGAGTGGAGCACATTTTGACCCTTTTTTTAAAAACATCATTGTACATTGAAATTTCTGCTTGCGTATGCTTTAGAAGCAAGAATTAAGAGGACTACATTCATTATTTCAGCTGAAAAATGCTTAGTTTTTGATTTGTAGTCAACATTAATGAAATGTCCCCAACAGCGTTTTCAGCCCGAGTGGAGCACATTTTGACTGTTTTTTTAAAAACATCATTTGTACATTGAAATTTCTGTTTGTGTATGCTTTAGAAGCAAGAATTAAGAGGACTACATTCATTATTTCAGCTGAAAAATGCTTAGTTTATGATTTACAGTCAACATTAATGAAATGTTCCAAACAAGCGTTTTCAGCCCGAGTGGAGCACATTTTGACCGTTTTTTTAAAAACATCATTGTACATTGAAATTTCTGCTTGCGTATGCTTTAGAAGCAAGAATTAAGAGGACTACATTCATTATTTCAGCTGAAAAATGCTTAGTTTATGATTTATAGTCAACATTAATGTCATGTCCCAAACAAGCGTTTTCAGCCCGAGTGGAGCACATTTTGACTGTTTTTTTAAAAACATCATTGTACATTGAAATTTCTGCTTGCGTATGCTTTAGAAGCAAGAATTAAGAGGACTACATTCATTATTTCAGCTGAAAAATGCTTAGTTTATGATTTATAGTCAACATTAATGTCATGTCCCAAACAAGCGTTTTCAGCCCGAGTGGAGCACATTTTGACTGTATTTTTAAAAACATCATTGTACATTGAAATTTCTGCTTGCGTATGCTTTAGAAGCAAGAATTAAGAGGACTACATTCATTATTTCAGCTGAAAAATGCTTAGTTTATGATTTATAGTCAACATTAATGAAATGTTCCAAACAAGCGTTTTCAGCCCGAGTGGAGCACATTTTGACCCTTTTTTTAAAAACATCATTGTACATTGAAATTTCTGCTTGCGTATGCTTTAGAAGCAAGAATTAAGAGGACTACATTCATTATTTCAGCTGAAAAATGCTTAGTTTTTGATTTGTAGTCAACATTAATGAAATGTCCCCAACAGCGTTTTCAGCCCGAGTGGAGCGCATTTTGACTGTTTTTTTTAAAAACATCATTGTACATTGAAATTTCTGCTTGCGTATGCTTTAGAAGCAAGAATTTAGAGGACTACATTCATTATTTCAGCTGAAAAATGCTTAGTTTATGATTTATAGTCAACATTAAGGAAATGTTCCGAACAAGCGTTTTCAGCCCGAGTGGAGCAGATTTTGACCGTTTTTTAAAAAACATCATTGTACATTGAAATTTCTGTTTGCGTATGCTTTAGAAGCAAGAATTAAGAGGACTACATTCATTATTTCAGCTGAAAAATGCTTAGTTTATGATTTATAGTCAACATTAATGTAATGTCCCAAACAAGCGTTTTCAGCCCGAGTGGAGCACATTTTGACTGTTTTTTTAAAAACATCATTGTACATTGAAATTTCTGCTTGCGTATGCTTTAGAAGCAAGAATTAAGAGGACTACATTCATTATTTCAGCTGAAAAATGCTTAGTTTATGATTTATAGTCAACAATAATGAAATGTCCCCAACAGCGTTTTCAGCCCGAGTGGAGCACATTTTGACTGTTTTTTTAAAAACATCATTGTACATTGAAATTTCTGCTTGCGTATGCTTTAGAAGCAAGAATTAAGAGGACTACATTCATTATTTCAGCTGAAAAATGCTTAGTTTTTGATTTGTAGTCAACATTAATGAAATGTCCCCAACAGCGTTTTCAGCCCGAGTGGAGCACATTTTGACTGTTTTTTTTAAAAACATCATTGTACATTGAAATTTCTGCTTGCGTATGCTTTAGAAGCAAGAATTAAGAGGACTACATTCATTATTTCAGCTGAAAAATGCTTAGTTTATGATTTATAGTCAACATTAAGCAAATGTTCCGAACAAGCGTTTTCAGCCCGAGTGGAGCACATTTTGACCGTTTTTTTAAAAACATCATTGTACATTGAAATTTCTGCTTGCGTATGCTTTAGAAGCAAGAATTAAGAGGACTACATTCATTATTTCAGCTGAAAAATGCTTAGTTTATGATTTATAGTCAACATTAATGAAATGTCCCCAACAGCGTTTTCAGCCCGAGTGGAGCACATTTTGACTGTTTTTTTAAAAACATCATTGTACATTGAAATTTCTGCTTGCGTATGCTTTAGAAGCAAGAATTAAGAGGACTACATTCATTATTTCAGCTGAAAAATGCTTAGTTTTTGATTTGTAGTCAACATTAATGAAATGTCCCCAACAGCGTTTTCAGCCCGAGTGGAGCACATTTTGACCGTTTTTTTTAAAAACATCATTGTACATTGAAATTTCTGCTTGCGTATGCTTTAGAAGCAAGAATTAAGAGGACTACATACATTATTTCAGCTGAAAAATGCTTAGTTTATGATTTATAGTCAACATTAAGGAAATGTTCCGAACAAGCGTTTTCAGCCCGAGTGGAGCACATTTTGACTGTTTTTTTTAAAAACATCATTGTACATTGAAATTTCTGCTTGCGTATGCTTTAGAAGCAAGAATTAAGAGGACTACATTCATTATTTCAGCTGAAAAATGCTTAGTTTATGATTTATAGTCAACATTAATGAAATGTCCCCAACAGCGTTTTCAGCCCGAGTGGAGCACATTTTGACTGTTTTTTTAAAAACATCATTGTACATTGAAATTTCTGCTTGCGTATGCTTTAGAAGCAAGAATTAAGAGGACTACATTCATTATTTCAGCTGAAAAATGCTTAGTTTATGATTTATAGTCAACATTAAGGAAATGTTCCGAACAAGCGTTTTCAGCCCGAGTGGAGCACATTTTGACCGTTTTTTAAAAAACATCATTGTACATTGAAATTTCTTTTTGCGTATGCTTTAGAAGCAAGAATTAAGAGGACTACATTCATTATTTCAGCTGAAAAATGCTTAGTTTATGATTTATAGTCAACATTAATGTCATGTCCCAAACAAGCGTTTTCAGCCCGAGTGGAGCACATTTTGACTGTTTTTTTAAAAACATCATTGTACATTGAAATTTCTGCTTGCGTATGCTTTAGAAGCAAGAATTAAGAGGACTACATTCATTATTTCAGCTGAAAAATGCTTAGTTTATGATTTATAGTCAACATTAATGAAATGTTCCAAACAAGCGTTTTCAGCCCGAGTGGAGCACATTTTGACCCTTTTTTTAAAAACATCATTGTACATTGAAATTTCTGCTTGCGTATGCTTTAGAAGCAAGAATTAAGAGGACTACATTCATTATTTCAGCTGAAAAATGCTTAGTTTTTGATTTGTAGTCAACATTAATGAAATGTCCCCAACAGCGTTTTCAGCCCGAGTGGAGCGCATTTTGACTGTTTTTTATAAAAACATCATTGTACATTGAAATTTCTGCTTGCGTATGCTTTAGAAGCAAGAATTAAGAGGACTACATTCATTATTTCAGCTGAAAAATGCTTAGTTTATGATTTATAGTCAACATTAAGGAAATGTTCCGAACAAGCGTTTTCAGCCCGAGTGGAGCACATTTTGACCGTTTTTTAAAAAACATCATTGTACATTGAAATTTCTTTTTGCGTATGCTTTAGAAGCAAGAATTAAGAGGACTACATTCATTATTTCAGCTGAAAAATGCTTAGTTTATGATTTATAGTCAACATTAATGTCATGTCCCAAACAAGCGTTTTCAGCCCGAGTGGAGCACATTTTGACTGCTTTTTTAAAAACATCATTGTACATTGAAATTTCTGCTTGCGTATGCTTTAGAAGCAAGAATTAAGAGGACTACATTCATTATTTCAGCTGAAAAATGCTTAGTTTATGATTTATAGTCAACATTAATGAAATGTTCCAAACAAGCGTTTTCAGCCCGAGTGGAGCACATTTTGACCCTTTTTTTAAAAACATCATTGTACATTGAAATTTCTGCTTGCGTATGCTTTAGAAGCAAGAATTAAGAGGACTACATTCATTATTTCAGCTGAAAAATGCTTAGTTTATGATTTATAGTCAACATTAATGTCATGTCCCAAACAAGCGTTTTCAGCCCGAGTGGAGCACATTTTGACTGTTTTTTTAAAAACATCATTGTACATTGAAATTTCTGCTTGCGTATGCTTTAGAAGCAAGAATTAAGAGGACTACATTCATTATTTCAGCTGAAAAATGCTTAGTTTTTGATTTGTAGTCAACATTAATGAAATGTCCCCAACAGCGTTTTCAGCCCGAGTGGAGCGCATTTTGACTGTTTTTTTTAAAAACATCATTGTACATTGAAATTTCTGCTTGCGTATGCTTTAGAAGCAAGAATTAAGAGGACTACATTCATTATTTCAGCTGAAAAATGCTTAGTTTTTGATTTGTAGTCAACATTAATGAAATGTCCCCAACAGCGTTTTCAGCCCGAGTGGAGCGCATTTTGACTGTTTTTTTTAAAAACATCATTGTACATTGAAATTTCTGCTTGCGTATGCTTTAGAAGCAAGAATTTAGAGGACTACATTCATTATTTCAGCTGAAAAATGCTTAGTTTATGATTTATAGTCAACATTAAGGAAATGTTCCGAACAAGCGTTTTCAGCCCGAGTGGAGCAGATTTTGACCGTTTTTTAAAAAACATCATTGTACATTGAAATTTCTGTTTGCGTATGCTTTAGAAGCAAGAATTAAGAGGACTACATTCATTATTTCAGCTGAAAAATGCTTAGTTTATGATTTATAGTCAACATTAATGTAATGTCCCAAACAAGCGTTTTCAGCCCGAGTGGAGCACATTTTGACTGTTTTTTTTAAAAACATCATTGTACATTGAAATTTCTGCTTGCGTATGCTTTAGAAGCAAGAATTAAGAGGACTACATTCATTATTTCAGCTGAAAAATGCTTAGTTTATGATTTATAGTCAACAATAATGAAATGTCCCCAACAGCGTTTTCAGCCCGAGTGGAGCACATTTTGACTGTTTTTTTAAAAACATCATTGTACATTGAAATTTCTGCTTGCGTATGCTTTAGAAGCAAGAATTAAGAGGACTACATTCATTATTTCAGCTGAAAAATGCTTAGTTTTTGATTTGTAGTCAACATTAATGAAATGTCCCCAACAGCGTTTTCAGCCCGAGTGGAGCACATTTTGACTGTTTTTTTTAAAAACATCATTGTACATTGAAATTTCTGCTTGCGTATGCTTTAGAAGCAAGAATTAAGAGGACTACATTCATTATTTCAGCTGAAAAATGCTTAGTTTTTGATTTGTAGTCAACATTAATGAAATGTCCCCAACAGCGTTTTCAGCCCGAGTGGAGCGCATTTTGACTGTTTTTTTTAAAAACATCATTGTACATTGAAATTTCTGCTTGCGTATGCTTTAGAAGCAAGAATTAAGAGGACTACATTCATTATTTCAGCTGAAAAATGCTTAGTTTATGATTTATAGTCAACATTAATGAAATGTCCCCAACAGCGTTTTCAGCCCGAGTGGAGCACATTTTGACTGTTTTTTTAAAAACATCATTGTACATTGAAATTTCTGCTTGCGTATGCTTTAGAAGCAAGAATTAAGAGGACTACATTCATTATTTCAGCTGAAAAATGCTTAGTTTTTGATTTGTAGTCAACATTAATGAAATGTCCCCAACAGCGTTTTCAGCCCGAGTGGAGCACATTTTGACCGTTTTTTTTAAAAACATCATTGTACATTGAAATTTCTGCTTGCGTATGCTTTAGAAGCAAGAATTAAGAGGACTACATACATTATTTCAGCTGAAAAATGCTTAGTTTATGATTTATAGTCAACATTAAGGAAATGTTCCGAACAAGCGTTTTCAGCCCGAGTGGAGCACATTTTGACTGTTTTTTTTTAAAAACATCATTGTACATTGAAATTTCTGCTTGCGTATGCTTTAGAAGCAAGAATTAAGAGGACTACATTCATTATTTCAGCTGAAAAATGCTTAGTTTATGATTTATAGTCAACATTAATGAAATGTCCCCAACAGCGTTTTCAGCCCGAGTGGAGCACATTTTGACTGTTTTTTTAAAAACATCATTGTACATTGAAATTTCTGCTTGCGTATGCTTTAGAAGCAAGAATTAAGAGGACTACATTCATTATTTCAGCTGAAAAATGCTTAGTTTATGATTTATAGTCAACATTAAGGAAATGTTCCGAACAAGCGTTTTCAGCCCGAGTGGAGCACATTTTGACCGTTTTTTAAAAAACATCATTGTACATTGAAATTTCTTTTTGCGTATGCTTTAGAAGCAAGAATTAAGAGGACTACATTCATTATTTCAGCTGAAAAATGCTTAGTTTATGATTTATAGTCAACATTAATGTCATGTCCCAAACAAGCGTTTTCAGCCCGAGTGGAGCACATTTTGACTGTTTTTTTAAAAACATCATTGTACATTGAAATTTCTGCTTGCGTATGCTTTAGAAGCAAGAATTAAGAGGACTACATTCATTATTTCAGCTGAAAAATGCTTAGTTTATGATTTATAGTCAACATTAATGAAATGTTCCAAACAAGCGTTTTCAGCCCGAGTGGAGCACATTTTGACCCTTTTTTTAAAAACATCATTGTACATTGAAATTTCTGCTTGCGTATGCTTTAGAAGCAAGAATTAAGAGGACTACATTCATTATTTCAGCTGAAAAATGCTTAGTTTTTGATTTGTAGTCAACATTAATGAAATGTCCCCAACAGCGTTTTCAGCCCGAGTGGAGCGCATTTTGACTGTTTTTTTTAAAAACATCATTGTACATTGAAATTTCTGCTTGCGTATGCTTTAGAAGCAAGAATTAAGAGGACTACATTCATTATTTCAGCTGAAAAATGCTTAGTTTATGATTTATAGTCAACATTAAGGAAATGTTCCGAACAAGCGTTTTCAGCCCGAGTGGAGCACATTTTGACCGTTTTTTAAAAAACATCATTGTACATTGAAATTTCTTTTTGCGTATGCTTTAGAAGCAAGAATTAAGAGGACTACATTCATTATTTCAGCTGAAAAATGCTTAGTTTATGATTTATAGTCAACATTAATGTCATGTCCCAAACAAGCGTTTTCAGCCCGAGTGGAGCACATTTTGACTGCTTTTTTAAAAACATCATTGTACATTGAAATTTCTGCTTGCGTATGCTTTAGAAGCAAGAATTAAGAGGACTACATTCATTATTTCAGCTGAAAAATGCTTAGTTTATGATTTATAGTCAACATTAATGAAATGTTCCAAACAAGCGTTTTCAGCCCGAGTGGAGCACATTTTGACCCTTTTTTTAAAAACATCATTGTACATTGAAATTTCTGCTTGCGTATGCTTTAGAAGCAAGAATTAAGAGGACTACATTCATTATTTCAGCTGAAAAATGCTTAGTTTATGATTTATAGTCAACATTAATGTCATGTCCCAAACAAGCGTTTTCAGCCCGAGTGGAGCACATTTTGACTGTTTTTTTAAAAACATCATTGTACATTGAAATTTCTGCTTGCGTATGCTTTAGAAGCAAGAATTAAGAGGACTACATTCATTATTTCAGCTGAAAAATGCTTAGTTTATGATTTATAGTCAACATTAATGAAATGTTCCAAACAAGCGTTTTCAGCCCGAGTGGAGCACATTTTGACCCTTTTTTTAAAAACATCATTGTACATTGAAATTTCTGCTTGCGTATGCTTTAGAAGCAAGAATTAAGAGGACTACATTCATTATTTCAGCTGAAAAATGCTTAGTTTTTGATTTGTAGTCAACATTAATGAAATGTCCCCAACAGCGTTTTCAGCCCGAGTGGAGCACATTTTGACTGTTTTTTTAAAAACATCATTTGTACATTGAAATTTCTGTTTGTGTATGCTTTAGAAGCAAGAATTAAGAGGACTACATTCATTATTTCAGCTGAAAAATGCTTAGTTTATGATTTACAGTCAACATTAATGAAATGTTCCAAACAAGCGTTTTCAGCCCGAGTGGAGCACATTTTGACCGTTTTTTTAAAAACATCATTGTACATTGAAATTTCTGCTTGCGTATGCTTTAGAAGCAAGAATTAAGAGGACTACATTCATTATTTCAGCTGAAAAATGCTTAGTTTATGATTTATAGTCAACATTAATGTCATGTCCCAAACAAGCGTTTTCAGCCCGAGTGGAGCACATTTTGACTGTTTTTTTAAAAACATCATTGTACATTGAAATTTCTGCTTGCGTATGCTTTAGAAGCAAGAATTAAGAGGACTACATTCATTATTTCAGCTGAAAAATGCTTAGTTTATGATTTATAGTCAACATTAATGTCATGTCCCAAACAAGCGTTTTCAGCCCGAGTGGAGCACATTTTGACTGTATTTTTAAAAACATCATTGTACATTGAAATTTCTGCTTGCGTATGCTTTAGAAGCAAGAATTAAGAGGACTACATTCATTATTTCAGCTGAAAAATGCTTAGTTTATGATTTATAGTCAACATTAATGAAATGTTCCAAACAAGCGTTTTCAGCCCAAGTGGAGCACATTTTGACCCTTTTTTTAAAAACATCATTGTACATTGAAATTTCTGCTTGCGTATGCTTTAGAAGCAAGAATTAAGAGGACTACATTCATTATTTCAGCTGAAAAATGCTTAGTTTTTGATTTGTAGTCAACATTAATGAAATGTCCCCAACAGCGTTTTCAGCCCGAGTGGAGCGCATTTTGACTGTTTTTTTTAAAAACATCATTGTACATTGAAATTTCTGCTTGCGTATGCTTTAGAAGCAAGAATTTAGAGGACTACATTCATTATTTCAGCTGAAAAATGCTTAGTTTATGATTTATAGTCAACATTAAGGAAATGTTCCGAACAAGCGTTTTCAGCCCGAGTGGAGCAGATTTTGACCGTTTTTTAAAAAACATCATTGTACATTGAAATTTCTGTTTGCGTATGCTTTAGAAGCAAGAATTAAGAGGACTACATTCATTATTTCAGCTGAAAAATGCTTAGTTTATGATTTATAGTCAACATTAATGTAATGTCCCAAACAAGCGTTTTCAGCCCGAGTGGAGCACATTTTGACTGTTTTTTTAAAAACATCATTGTACATTGAAATTTCTGCTTGCGTATGCTTTAGAAGCAAGAATTAAGAGGACTACATTCATTATTTCAGCTGAAAAATGCTTAGTTTATGATTTATAGTCAACAATAATGAAATGTCCCCAACAGCGTTTTCAGCCCGAGTGGAGCACATTTTGACTGTTTTTTTAAAAACATCATTGTACATTGAAATTTCTGCTTGCGTATGCTTTAGAAGCAAGAATTAAGAGGACTACATTCATTATTTCAGCTGAAAAATGCTTAGTTTTTGATTTGTAGTCAACATTAATGAAATGTCCCCAACAGCGTTTTCAGCCCGAGTGGAGCACATTTTGACTGTTTTTTTTAAAAACATCATTGTACATTGAAATTTCTGCTTGCGTATGCTTTAGAAGCAAGAATTAAGAGGACTACATTCATTATTTCAGCTGAAAAATGCTTAGTTTATGATTTATAGTCAACATTAAGCAAATGTTCCGAACAAGCGTTTTCAGCCCGAGTGGAGCACATTTTGACCGTTTTTTTAAAAACATCATTGTACATTGAAATTTCTGCTTGCGTATGCTTTAGAAGCAAGAATTAAGAGGACTACATTCATTATTTCAGCTGAAAAATGCTTAGTTTATGATTTATAGTCAACATTAATGAAATGTCCCCAACAGCGTTTTCAGCCCGAGTGGAGCACATTTTGACTGTTTTTTTAAAAACATCATTGTACATTGAAATTTCTGCTTGCGTATGCTTTAGAAGCAAGAATTAAGAGGACTACATTCATTATTTCAGCTGAAAAATGCTTAGTTTTTGATTTGTAGTCAACATTAATGAAATGTCCCCAACAGCGTTTTCAGCCCGAGTGGAGCACATTTTGACCGTTTTTTTTAAAAACATCATTGTACATTGAAATTTCTGCTTGCGTATGCTTTAGAAGCAAGAATTAAGAGGACTACATACATTATTTCAGCTGAAAAATGCTTAGTTTATGATTTATAGTCAACATTAAGGAATCGTTCCGAACAAGCGTTTTCAGCCCGAGTGGAGCACATTTTGACTGTTTTTTTTTAAAAACATCATTGTACATTGAAATTTCTGCTTGCGTATGCTTTAGAAGCAAGAATTAAGAGGACTACATTCATTATTTCAGCTGAAAAATGCTTAGTTTATGATTTATAGTCAACATTAATGAAATGTCCCCAACAGCGTTTTCAGCCCGAGTGGAGCACATTTTGACTGTTTTTTTAAAAACATCATTGTACATTGAAATTTCTGCTTGCGTATGCTTTAGAAGCAAGAATTAAGAGGACTACATTCATTATTTCAGCTGAAAAATGCTTAGTTTATGATTTATAGTCAACATTAAGGAAATGTTCCGAACAAGCGTTTTCAGCCCGAGTGGAGCACATTTTGACCGTTTTTTAAAAAACATCATTGTACATTGAAATTTCTTTTTGCGTATGCTTTAGAAGCAAGAATTAAGAGGACTACATTCATTATTTCAGCTGAAAAATGCTTAGTTTATGATTTATAGTCAACATTAATGTCATGTCCCAAACAAGCGTTTTCAGCCCGAGTGGAGCACATTTTGACTGTTTTTTTAAAAACATCATTGTACATTGAAATTTCTGCTTGCGTATGCTTTAGAAGCAAGAATTAAGAGGACTACATTCATTATTTCAGCTGAAAAATGCTTAGTTTATGATTTATAGTCAACATTAATGAAATGTTCCAAACAAGCGTTTTCAGCCCGAGTGGAGCACATTTTGACCCTTTTTTTAAAAACATCATTGTACATTGAAATTTCTGCTTGCGTATGCTTTAGAAGCAAGAATTAAGAGGACTACATTCATTATTTCAGCTGAAAAATGCTTAGTTTTTGATTTGTAGTCAACATTAATGAAATGTCCCCAACAGCGTTTTCAGCCCGAGTGGAGCGCATTTTGACTGTTTTTTTTAAAAACATCATTGTACATTGAAATTTCTGCTTGCGTATGCTTTAGAAGCAAGAATTAAGAGGACTACATTCATTATTTCAGCTGAAAAATGCTTAGTTTATGATTTATAGTCAACAATAATGAAATGTCCCCAACAGCGTTTTCAGCCCGAGTGGAGCACATTTTGACTGTTTTTTTAAAAACATCATTGTACATTGAAATTTCTGCTTGCGTATGCTTTAGAAGCAAGAATTAAGAGGACTACATTCATTATTTCAGCTGAAAAATGCTTAGTTTTTGATTTGTAGTCAACATTAATGAAATGTCCCCAACAGCGTTTTCAGCCCGAGTGGAGCACATTTTGACTGTTTTTTTTAAAAACATCATTGTACATTGAAATTTCTGCTTGCGTATGCTTTAGAAGCAAGAATTAAGAGGACTACATTCATTATTTCAGCTGAAAAATGCTTAGTTTATGATTTATAGTCAACATTAAGCAAATGTTCCGAACAAGCGTTTTCAGCCCGAGTGGAGCACATTTTGACCGTTTTTTTAAAAACATCATTGTACATTGAAATTTCTGCTTGCGTATGCTTTAGAAGCAAGAATTAAGAGGACTACATTCATTATTTCAGCTGAAAAATGCTTAGTTTATGATTTATAGTCAACATTAATGAAATGTCCCCAACAGCGTTTTCAGCCCGAGTGGAGCACATTTTGACTGTTTTTTTAAAAACATCATTGTACATTGAAATTTCTGCTTGCGTATGCTTTAGAAGCAAGAATTAAGAGGACTACATTCATTATTTCAGCTGAAAAATGCTTAGTTTTTGATTTGTAGTCAACATTAATGAAATGTCCCCAACAGCGTTTTCAGCCCGAGTGGAGCACATTTTGACCGTTTTTTTTAAAAACATCATTGTACATTGAAATTTCTGCTTGCGTATGCTTTAGAAGCAAGAATTAAGAGGACTACATACATTATTTCAGCTGAAAAATGCTTAGTTTATGATTTATAGTCAACATTAAGGAAATGTTCCGAACAAGCGTTTTCAGCCCGAGTGGAGCACATTTTGACTGTTTTTTTTTAAAAACATCATTGTACATTGAAATTTCTGCTTGCGTATGCTTTAGAAGCAAGAATTAAGAGGACTACATTCATTATTTCAGCTGAAAAATGCTTAGTTTATGATTTATAGTCAACATTAATGAAATGTCCCCAACAGCGTTTTCAGCCCGAGTGGAGCACATTTTGACTGTTTTTTTAAAAACATCATTGTACATTGAAATTTCTGCTTGCGTATGCTTTAGAAGCAAGAATTAAGAGGACTACATTCATTATTTCAGCTGAAAAATGCTTAGTTTATGATTTATAGTCAACATTAAGGAAATGTTCCGAACAAGCGTTTTCAGCCCGAGTGGAGCACATTTTGACCGTTTTTTAAAAAACATCATTGTACATTGAAATTTCTTTTTGCGTATGCTTTAGAAGCAAGAATTAAGAGGACTACATTCATTATTTCAGCTGAAAAATGCTTAGTTTATGATTTATAGTCAACATTAATGTCATGTCCCAAACAAGCGTTTTCAGCCCGAGTGGAGCACATTTTGACTGTTTTTTTAAAAACATCATTGTACATTGAAATTTCTGCTTGCGTATGCTTTAGAAGCAAGAATTAAGAGGACTACATTCATTATTTCAGCTGAAAAATGCTTAGTTTATGATTTATAGTCAACATTAATGAAATGTTCCAAACAAGCGTTTTCAGCCCGAGTGGAGCACATTTTGACCCTTTTTTTAAAAACATCATTGTACATTGAAATTTCTGCTTGCGTATGCTTTAGAAGCAAGAATTAAGAGGACTACATTCATTATTTCAGCTGAAAAATGCTTAGTTTTTGATTTGTAGTCAACATTAATGAAATGTCCCCAACAGCGTTTTCAGCCCGAGTGGAGCGCATTTTGACTGTTTTTTTTAAAAACATCATTGTACATTGAAATTTCTGCTTGCGTATGCTTTAGAAGCAAGAATTAAGAGGACTACATTCATTATTTCAGCTGAAAAATGCTTAGTTTATGATTTATAGTCAACATTAAGGAAATGTTCCGAACAAGCGTTTTCAGCCCGAGTGGAGCACATTTTGACCGTTTTTTAAAAAACATCATTGTACATTGAAATTTCTTTTTGCGTATGCTTTAGAAGCAAGAATTAAGAGGACTACATTCATTATTTCAGCTGAAAAATGCTTAGTTTATGATTTATAGTCAACATTAATGTCATGTCCCAAACAAGCGTTTTCAGCCCGAGTGGAGCACATTTTGACTGCTTTTTTAAAAACATCATTGTACATTGAAATTTCTGCTTGCGTGTGCTTTAGAAGCAAGAATTAAGAGGACTACATTCATTATTTCAGCTGAAAAATGCTTAGTTTATGATTTATAGTCAACATTAATGTCATGTCCCAAACAAGCGTTTTCAGCCCGAGTGGAGCACATTTTGACTGTTTTTTTAAAAACATCATTGTACATTGAAATTTCTGCTTGCGTATGCTTTAGAAGCAAGAATTAAGAGGACTACATTCATTATTTCAGCTGAAAAATGCTTAGTTTATGATTTATAGTCAACATTAATGAAATGTTCCAAACAAGCGTTTTCAGCCCGAGTGGAGCACATTTTGACCCTTTTTTTAAAAACATCATTGTACATTGAAATTTCTGCTTGCGTATGCTTTAGAAGCAAGAATTAAGAGGACTACATTCATTATTTCAGCTGAAAAATGCTTAGTTTTTGATTTGTAGTCAACATTAATGAAATGTCCCCAACAGCGTTTTCAGCCCGAGTGGAGCACATTTTGACTGTTTTTTTTAAAAACATCATTGTACATTGAAATTTCTGCTTGCGTATGCTTTAGAAGCAAGAATTAAGAGGACTACATTCATTATTTCAGCTGAAAAATGCTTAGTTTATGATTTATAGTCAACATTAAGCAAATGTTCCGAACAAGCGTTTTCAGCCCGAGTGGAGCACATTTTGACCGTTTTTTTAAAAACATCATTGTACATTGAAATTTCTGCTTGCGTATGCTTTAGAAGCAAGAATTAAGAGGACTACATTCATTATTTCAGCTGAAAAATGCTTAGTTTATGATTTATAGTCAACATTAATGAAATGTCCCCAACAGCGTTTTCAGCCCGAGTGGAGCACATTTTGACTGTTTTTTTAAAAACATCATTGTACATTGAAATTTCTGCTTGCGTATGCTTTAGAAGCAAGAATTAAGAGGACTACATTCATTATTTCAGCTGAAAAATGCTTAGTTTTTGATTTGTAGTCAACATTAATGAAATGTCCCCAACAGCGTTTTCAGCCCGAGTGGAGCACATTTTGACCGTTTTTTTTAAAAACATCATTGTACATTGAAATTTCTGCTTGCGTATGCTTTAGAAGCAAGAATTAAGAGGACTACATACATTATTTCAGCTGAAAAATGCTTAGTTTATGATTTATAGTCAACATTAAGGAAATGTTCCGAACAAGCGTTTTCAGCCCGAGTGGAGCACATTTTGACTGTTTTTTTTTAAAAACATCATTGTACATTGAAATTTCTGCTTGCGTATGCTTTAGAAGCAAGAATTAAGAGGACTACATTCATTATTTCAGCTGAAAAATGCTTAGTTTATGATTTATAGTCAACATTAATGAAATGTCCCCAACAGCGTTTTCAGCCCGAGTGGAGCACATTTTGACTGTTTTTTTAAAAACATCATTGTACATTGAAATTTCTGCTTGCGTATGCTTTAGAAGCAAGAATTAAGAGGACTACATTCATTATTTCAGCTGAAAAATGCTTAGTTTATGATTTATAGTCAACATTAAGGAAATGTTCCGAACAAGCGTTTTCAGCCCGAGTGGAGCACATTTTGACCGTTTTTTAAAAAACATCATTGTACATTGAAATTTCTTTTTGCGTATGCTTTAGAAGCAAGAATTAAGAGGACTACATTCATTATTTCAGCTGAAAAATGCTTAGTTTATGATTTATAGTCAACATTAATGTCATGTCCCAAACAAGCGTTTTCAGCCCGAGTGGAGCACATTTTGACTGCTTTTTTAAAAACATCATTGTACATTGAAATTTCTGCTTGCGTATGCTTTAGAAGCAAGAATTAAGAGGACTACATTCATTATTTCAGCTGAAAAATGCTTAGTTTATGATTTATAGTCAACATTAATGTCATGTCCCAAACAAGCGTTTTCAGCCCGAGTGGAGCACATTTTGACTGTTTTTTTAAAAACATCATTGTACATTGAAATTTCTGCTTGCGTATGCTTTAGAAGCAAGAATTAAGAGGACTACATTCATTATTTCAGCTGAAAAATGCTTAGTTTATGATTTATAGTCAACATTAATGAAATGTTCCAAACAAGCGTTTTCAGCCCGAGTGGAGCACATTTTGACCCTTTTTTTAAAAACATCATTGTACATTGAAATTTCTGCTTGCGTATGCTTTAGAAGCAAGAATTAAGAGGACTACATTCATTATTTCAGCTGAAAAATGCTTAGTTTTTGATTTGTAGTCAACATTAATGAAATGTCCCCAACAGCGTTTTCAGCCCGAGTGGAGCGCATTTTGACTGTTTTTTTTAAAAACATCATTGTACATTGAAATTTCTGCTTGCGTATGCTTTAGAAGCAAGAATTAAGAGGACTACATTCATTATTTCAGCTGAAAAATGCTTAGTTTATGATTTATAGTCAACATTAATGTAATGTCCCCAACAGCGTTTTCAGCCCGAGTGGAGCACATTTTGACTGTTTTTTTTAAAAACATCATTGTACATTGAAATTTCTGCTTGCGTATGCTTTAGAAGCAAGAATTAAGAGGACTACATTCATTATTTCAGCTGAAAAATGCTTAGTTTATGATTTATAGTCAACATTAAGGAAATGTTCCGAACAAGCGTTTTCAGCCCGAGTGGAGCACATTTTGACCGTTTTTTTAAAAACATCATTGTACATTGAAATTTCTGCTTGCGTATGCTTTAGAAGCAAGAATTAAGAGGACTACATTCATTATTTCAGCTGAAAAATGCTTAGTTTATGATTTATAGTCAACATTAATGAAATGTCCCCAACAGCGTTTTCAGCCCGAGTGGAGCACATTTTGACTGTTTTTTTAAAAACATCATTGTACATTGAAATTTCTGCTTGCGTATGCTTTAGAAGCAAGAATTAAGAGGACTACATTCATTATTTCAGCTGAAAAATGCTTAGTTTTTGATTTGTAGTCAACATTAATGAAATGTCCCCAACAGCGTTTTCAGCCCGAGTGGAGCACATTTTGACTGTTTTTTTAAAAACATCATTGTACATTGAAATTTCTGCTTGCGTATGCTTTAGAAGCAAGAATTAAGAGGACTACATTCATTATTTCAGCTGAAAAATGCTTAGTTTTTGATTTGTAGTCAACATTAATGAAATGTCCCCAACAGCGTTTTCAGCCCGAGTGGAGCACATTTTGACTGTTTTTTTTAAAAACATCATTGTACATTGAAATTTCTGCTTGCGTATGCTTTAGAAGCAAGAATTAAGAGGACTACATTCATTATTTCAGCTGAAAAATGCTTAGTTTATGATTTATAGTCAACATTAAGGAAATGTTCCGAACAAGCGTTTTCAGCCCGAGTGGAGCACATTTTGACCGTTTTTTTAAAAACATCATTGTACATTGAAATTTCTGCTTGCGTATGCTTTAGAAGCAAGAATTAAGAGGACTACATTCATTATTTCAGCTGAAAAATGCTTAGTTTATGATTTATAGTCAACATTAATGAAATGTCCCCAACAGCGTTTTCAGCCCGAGTGGAGCACATTTTGACTGTTTTTTTTAAAAACATCATTGTACATTGAAATTTCTGCTTGCGTATGCTTTAGAAGCAAGAATTAAGAGGACTACATTCATTATTTCAGCTGAAAAATGCTTAGTTTATGATTTATAGTCAACATTAATGAAATGTTCCAAACAAGCGTTTTCAGCCCGAGTGGAGCACATTTTGACCGTTTTTTTAAAAACATCATTGTACATTGAAATTTCTGTTTGTGTATGCTTTAGAAGCAAGAATTAAGAGGACTACATTCATTATTTCAGCTGAAAAATGCTTAGTTTATGATTTATAGTCAACATTAATGTAATGTCCCAAACAAGCGTTTTCAGCCCGAGTGGAGCACATTTTGACCGTTTTTTTAAAAACATCATTGTACATTGAAATTTCTGCTTGCGTATGCTTTAGAAGCAAGAATTAAGAGGACTACATTCATTATTTCAGCTGAAAAATGCTTAGTTTATGATTTATAGTCAACATTAATGAAATGTCCCCAACAGCGTTTTCAGCCCGAGTGGAGCGCATTTTGACTGTTTTTTTTAAAAACATCATGGTACATTGAAATTTCTGCTTGCGTATGCTTTAGAAGCAAGAATTAAGAGGACTACATTCATTATTTCAGCTGAAAAATGCTTAGTTTTTGATTTATAGTCAACATTAATGAAATGTCCCCAACAGCGTTTTCAGCCCGAGTGGAGCACATTTTGACTGTTTTTTTTAAAAACATCATTGTACATTGAAATTTCTGCTTGCGTATGCTTTAGAAGCAAGAATTAAAAGGACTACATTCATTATTTCAGCTGAAAAATGCTTAGTTTATGATTTATAGTCAACATTAATGAAATGTCCCCAACAGCGTTTTCAGCCCGAGTGGAGCACATTTTGACTGTTTTTTTAAAAACATCATTGTACATTGAAATTTCTGCTTGCGTATGCTTTAGAAGCAAGAATTAAGAGGACTACATTCATTATTTCAGCTGAAAAATGCTTAGTTTATGATTTATAGTCAACATTAATGAAATGTTCCAAACAAGCGTTTTCAGCCCGAGTGGAGCACATTTTGACTGTTTTTTTAAAAACATCATTGTACATTGAAATTTCTGCTTGCGTATGCTTTAGAAGCAAGAATTAAGAGGACTACATTCATTATTTCAGCTGAAAAATGCTTAGTTTATGATTTATAGTCAACATTAATGTCATGTCCCAAACAAGCGTTTTCAGCCCGAGTGGAGCACATTTTGACTGTTTTTTTAAAAACATCATTGTACATTGAAATTTCTGCTTGCGTATGCTTTAGAAGCAAGAATTAAGAGGACTACATTCATTATTTCAGCTGAAAAATGCTTAGTTTATGATTTATAGTCAACATTAATGAAATGTTCCAAACAAGCGTTTTCAGCCCGAGTGGAGCACATTTTGACCCTTTTTTTAAAAACATCATTGTACATTGAAATTTCTGCTTGCGTATGCTTTAGAAGCAAGAATTAAGAGGACTACATTCATTATTTCAGCTGAAAAATGCTTAGTTTTTGATTTGTAGTCAACATTAATGAAATGTCCCCAACAGCGTTTTCAGCCCGAGTGGAGCGCATTTTGACTGTTTTTTTTAAAAACATCATTGTACATTGAAATTTCTGCTTGCGTATGCTTTAGAAGCAAGAATTAAGAGGACTACATTCATTATTTCAGCTGAAAAATGCTTAGTTTATGATTTATAGTCAACATTAAGGAATTGTTCCGAACAAGCGTTTTCAGCCCGAGTGGAGCACATTTTGACCGTTTTTTTAAAAACATCATTGTACATTGAAATTTCTGCTTGCGTATGCTTTAGAAGCAAGAATTAAGAGGACTACATTCATTATTTCAGCTGAAAAATGCTTAGTTTATGATTTATAGTCAACATTAATGAAATGTCCCCAACAGCGTTTTCAGCCCGAGTGGAGCACATTTTGACTGTTTTTTTTAAAAACATCATTGTACATTGAAATTTCTGCTTGCGTATGCTTTAGAAGCAAGAATTAAGAGGACTACATTCATTATTTCAGCTGAAAAATGCTTAGTTTATGATTTATAGTCAACATTAATGAAATGTTCCAAACAAGCGTTTTCAGCCCGAGTGGAGCACATTTTGACCGTTTTTTTAAAAACATCATTGTACATTGAAATTTCTGTTTGTGTATGCTTTAGAAGCAAGAATTAAGAGGACTACATTCATTATTTCAGCTGAAAAATGCTTAGTTTATGATTTATAGTCAACATTAATGTAATGTCCCAAACAAGCGTTTTCAGCCCGAGTGGAGCACATTTTGACCGTTTTTTTAAAAACATCATTGTACATTGAAATTTCTGCTTGCGTATGCTTTAGAAGCAAGAATTAAGAGGACTACATTCATTATTTCAGCTGAAAAATGCTTAGTTTATGATTTATAGTCAACATTAATGAAATGTCCCCAACAGCGTTTTCAGCCCGAGTGGAGCGCATTTTGACTGTTTTTTTTAAAAACATCATGGTACATTGAAATTTCTGCTTGCGTATGCTTTAGAAGCAAGAATTAAGAGGACTACATTCATTATTTCAGCTGAAAAATGCTTAGTTTATGATTTATAGTCAACATTAATGAAATGTCCCCAACAGCGTTTTCAGCCCGAGTGGAGCACATTTTGACTGTTTTTTTAAAAACATCATTGTACATTGAAATTTCTGCTTGCGTATGCTTTAGAAGCAAGAATTAAGAGGACTACATTCATTATTTCAGCTGAAAAATGCTTAGTTTTTGATTTGTAGTCAACATTAATGAAATGTCCCCAATAGCGTTTTCAGCCCGAGTGGAGCACATTTTGACTGTTTTTTTAAAAACATCATTGTACATTGAAATTTCTGCTTGCGTATGCTTTAGAAGCAAGAATTAAGAGGACTACATTCATTATTTCAGCTGAAAAATGCTTAGTTTTTGATTTGTAGTCAACATTAATGAAATGTCCCCAACAGCGTTTTCAGCCCGAGTGGAGCACATTTTGACTGTTTTTTTTAAAAACATCATTGTACATTGAAATTTCTGCTTGCGTATGCTTTAGAAGCAAGAATTAAGAGGACTACATTGATTATTTCAGCTGAAAAATGCTTAGTTTATGATTTATAGTCAACATTAAGGAAATGTTCCGAACAAGCGTTTTCAGCCCGAGTGGAGCACATTTTGACCGTTTTTTTAAAAACATCATTGTACATTGAAATTTCTGCTTGCGTATGCTTTAGAAGCAAGAATTAAGAGGACTACATTCATTATTTCAGCTGAAAAATGCTTAGTTTATGATTTATAGTCAACATTAATGAAATGTCCCCAACAGCGTTTTCAGCCCGAGTGGAGCACATTTTGACTGTTTTTTTTAAAAACATCATTGTACATTGAAATTTCTGCTTGCGTATGCTTTAGAAGCAAGAATTAAGAGGACTACATTCATTATTTCAGCTGAAAAATGCTTAGTTTATGATTTATAGTCAACATTAATGAAATGTTCCAAACAAGCGTTTTCAGCCCGAGTGGAGCACATTTTGACCGTTTTTTTAAAAACATCATTGTACATTGAAATTTCTGTTTGTGTATGCTTTAGAAGCAAGAATTAAGAGGACTACATTCATTATTTCAGCTGAAAAATGCTTAGTTTATGATTTATAGTCAACATTAATGTAATGTCCCAAACAAGCGTTTTCAGCCCGAGTGGAGCACATTTTGACCGTTTTTTTAAAAACATCATTGTACATTGAAATTTCTGTTTGCGTATGCTTTAGAAGCAAGAATTAAGAGGACTACATTCATTATTTCAGCTGAAAAATGCTTAGTTTATGATTTATAGTCAACATTAATGTAATGTCCCAAACAAGCGTTTTCAGCCCGAGTGGAGCACATTTTGACTGTTTTTTTAAAAACATCATTGTACATTGAAATTTCTGCTTGCGTATGCTTTAGAAGCAAGAATTAAGAGGACTACATTCATTATTTCAGCTGAAAAATGCTTAGTTTATGATTTATAGTCAACATTAATGAAATGTTCCAAACAAGCGTTTTCAGCCCGAGTGGAGCACATTTTGACCGATTTTTTAAAAACATCATTGTACATTGAAATTTCTGTTTGTGTATGCTTTAGAAGCAAGAATTAAGAGGACTACATTCATTATTTAAGCTGAAAAATGCTTAGTTTATGATTTATAGTCAACATTAATGTAATGTCCCAAACAAGCGTTTTCAGCCCGAGTGGAGCACATTTTGACCGTTTTTTTAAAAACATCATTGTACATTGAAATTTCTGTTTGCGTATGCTTTAGAAGCAAGAATTAAGAGGACTACATTCATTATTTCAGCTGAAAAATGCTTAGTTTATGATTTATAGTCAACATTAATGAAATGTCCCCAACAGCGTTTTCAGCCCGAGTGGAGCACATTTTGACCGTTTTTTTAAAAACATCATTGTACATTTAATTTTCTGTTTGTGTATGCTTTAGAAGCAAGAATTAAGAGGACTACATTCATTATTTCAGCTGAAAAATGCTTAGTTTATGATTTATAGTCAACATTAATGAAATGTCCCCAACAGCGTTTTCAGCCCGAGTGGAGCACATTTTGACTGTTTTTTTAAAAACATCATTGTACATTGAAATTTCTGCTTGCGTATGCTTTAGAAGCAAGAATTAAGAGGACTACATTCATTATTTCAGCTGAAAAATGCTTAGTTTTTGATTTATAGTCAACATTAATGAAATGTCCCCAACAGCGTTTTCAGCCCGAGTGGAGCACATTTTGACTGTTTTTTTTAAAAACATCAATGAACATTGAAATTTCTGCTTGCGTATGCTTTAGAAGCAAGAATTAAAAGGACTACATTCATTATTTCAGCTGAAAAATGCTTAGTTTATGATTTATAGTCAACATTAATGAAATGTCCCCAACAGCGTTTTCAGCCCGAGTGGAGCACATTTTGACTGTTTTTTTAAAAACATCATTGTACATTGAAATTTCTGCTTGCGTATGCTTTAGAAGCAAGAATTAAGAGGACTACATTCATTATTTCAGCTGAAAAATGCTTAGTTTATGATTTATAGTCAACATTAATGAAATGTTCCAAACAAGCGTTTTCAGCCCGAGTGGAGCACATTTTGACCCTTTTTTTAAAAACATCATTGTACATTGAAATTTCTGCTTGCGTATGCTTTAGAAGCAAGAATTAAGAGGACTACATTCATTATTTCAGCTGAAAAATGCTTAGTTTATGATTTATAGTCAACATTAATGTCATGTCCCAAACAAGCGTTTTCAGCCCGAGTGGAGCACATTTTGACTGTTTTTTTAAAAACATCATTGTACATTGAAATTTCTGCTTGCGTATGCTTTAGAAGCAAGAATTAAGAGGACTACATTCATTATTTCAGCTGAAAAATGCTTAGTTTATGATTTATAGTCAACATTAATGAAATGTTCCAAACAAGCGTTTTCAGCCCGAGTGGAGCACATTTTGACCCTTTTTTTAAAAACATCATTGTACATTGAAATTTCTGCTTGCGTATGCTTTAGAAGCAGGAATTAAGAGGACTACATTCATTATTTCAGCTGAAAAATGCTTAGTTTTTGATTTGTAGTCAACATTAATGAAATGTCCCCAACAGCGTTTTCAGCCCGAGTGGAGCGCATTTTGACTGTTTTTTTTAAAAACATCATTGTACATTGAAATTTCTGCTTGCGTATGCTTTAGAAGCAAGAATTAAGAGGACTACATTCATTATTTCAGCTGAAAAATGCTTAGTTTATGATTTATAGTCAACATTAATGTCATGTCCCAAACAAGCGTTTTCAGCCCGAGTGGAGCACATTTTGACTGTTTTTTTAAAAACATCATTGTACATTGAAATTTCTGCTTGCGTATGCTTTAGAAGCAAGAATTAAGAGGACTACATTCATTATTTCAGCTGAAAAATGCTTAGTTTATGATTTATAGTCAACATTAATGAAATGTTCCAAACAAGCGTTTTCAGCCCGAGTGGAGCACATTTTGACCCTTTTTTTAAAAACATCATTGTACATTGAAATTTCTGCTTGCGTATGCTTTAGAAGCAAGAATTAAGAGGACTACATTCATTATTTCAGCTGAAAAATGCTTAGTTTTTGATTTGTAGTCAACATTAATGAAATGTCCCCAACAGCGTTTTCAGCCCGAGTGGAGCGCATTTTGACTGTTTTTTTTAAAAACATCATTGTACATTGAAATTTCTGCTTGCGTATGCTTTAGAAGCAAGAATTAAGAGGACTACATTCATTATTTCAGCTGAAAAATGCTTAGTTTATGATTTATAGTCAACATTAATGTAATGTCCCCAACAGCGTTTTCAGCCCGAGTGGAGCACATTTTGACTGTTTTTTTTAAAAACATCATTGTACATTGAAATTTCTGCTTGCGTATGCTTTAGAAGCAAGAATTAAGAGGACTACATTCATTATTTCAGCTGAAAAATGCTTAGTTTATGATTTATAGTCAACATTAAGGAAATGTTCCGAACAAGCGTTTTCAGCCCGAGTGGAGCACATTTTGACCGTTTTTTTAAAAACATCATTGTACATTGAAATTTCTGCTTGCGTATGCTTTAGAAGCAAGAATTAAGAGGACTACATTCATTATTTCAGCTGAAAAATGCTTAGTTTATGATTTATAGTCAACATTAATGAAATGTCCCCAACAGCGTTTTCAGCCCGAGTGGAGCGCATTTTGACTGTTTTTTTTAAAAACATCATTGTACATTGAAATTTCTGCTTGCGTATGCTTTAGAAGCAAGAATTAAGAGGACTACATTCATTATTTCAGCTGAAAAATGCTTAGTTTATGATTTATAGTCAACATTAATGAAATGTCCCCAACAGCGTTTTCAGCCCGAGTGGAGCACATTTTGACTGTTTTTTTAAAAACATCATTGTACATTGAAATTTCTGCTTGCGTATGCTTTAGAAGCAAGAATTAAGAGGACTACATTCATTATTTCAGCTGAAAAATGCTTAGTTTTTGATTTGTAGTCAACATTAATGAAATGTCCCCAACAGCGTTTTCAGCCCGAGTGGAGCACATTTTGACTGTTTTTTTAAAAACATCATTGTACATTGAAATTTCTGCTTGCGTATGCTTTAGAAGCAAGAATTAAGAGGACTACATTCATTATTTCAGCTGAAAAATGCTTAGTTTTTGATTTGTAGTCAACATTAATGAAATGTCCCCAACAGCGTTTTCAGCCCGAGTGGAGCACATTTTGACTGTTTTTTTTAAAAACATCATTGTACATTGAAATTTCTGCTTGCGTATGCTTTAGAAGCAAGAATTAAGAGGACTACATTCATTATTTCAGCTGAAAAATGCTTAGTTTATGATTTATAGTCAACATTAAGGAAATGTTCCGAACAAGCGTTTTCAGCCCGAGTGGAGCACATTTTGACCGTTTTTTTAAAAACATCATTGTACATTGAAATTTCTGCTTGCGTATGCTTTAGAAGCAAGAATTAAGAGGACTACATTCATTATTTCAGCTGAAAAATGCTTAGTTTATGATTTATAGTCAACATTAATGAAATGTCCCCAACAGCGTTTTCAGCCCGAGTGGAGCACATTTTGACTGTTTTTTTTAAAAACATCATTGTACATTGAAATTTCTGCTTGCGTATGCTTTAGAAGCAAGAATTAAGAGGACTACATTCATTATTTCAGCTGAAAAATGCTTAGTTTATGATTTATAGTCAACATTAATGAAATGTTCCAAACAAGCGTTTTCAGCCCGAGTGGAGCACATTTTGACCGTTTTTTTAAAAACATCATTGTACATTGAAATTTCTGTTTGTGTATGCTTTAGAAGCAAGAATTAAGAGGACTACATTCATTATTTCAGCTGAAAAATGCTTAGTTTATGATTTATAGTCAACATTAATGTAATGTCCCAAACAAGCGTTTTCAGCCCGAGTGGAGCACATTTTGACCGTTTTTTTAAAAACATCATTGTACATTGAAATTTCTGCTTGCGTATGCTTTAGAAGCAAGAATTAAGAGGACTACATTCATTATTTCAGCTGAAAAATGCTTAGTTTATGATTTATAGTCAACATTAATGAAATGTCCCCAACAGCGTTTTCAGCCCGAGTGGAGCGCATTTTGACTGTTTTTTTTAAAAACATCATGGTACATTGAAATTTCTGCTTGCGTATGCTTTAGAAGCAAGAATTAAGAGGACTACATTCATTATTTCAGCTGAAAAATGCTTAGTTTTTGATTTATAGTCAACATTAATGAAATGTCCCCAACAGCGTTTTCAGCCCGAGTGGAGCACATTTTGACTGTTTTTTTTAAAAACATCATTGTACATTGAAATTTCTGCTTGCGTATGCTTTAGAAGCAAGAATTAAAAGGACTACATTCATTATTTCAGCTGAAAAATGCTTAGTTTATGATTTATAGTCAACATTAATGAAATGTCCCCAACAGCGTTTTCAGCCCGAGTGGAGCACATTTTGACTGTTTTTTTAAAAACATCATTGTACATTGAAATTTCTGCTTGCGTATGCTTTAGAAGCAAGAATTAAAAGGACTACATTCATTATTTCAGCTGAAAAATGCTTAGTTTATGATTTATAGTCAACATTAATGAAATGTTCCAAACAAGCGTTTTCAGCCCGAGTGGAGCACATTTTGACTGTTTTTTTAAAAACATCATTGTACATTGAAATTTCTGCTTGCGTATGCTTTAGAAGCAAGAATTAAGAGGACTACATTCATTATTTCAGCTGAAAAATGCTTAGTTTATGATTTATAGTCAACATTAATGTCATGTCCCAAACAAGCGTTTTCAGCCCGAGTGGAGCACATTTTGACTGTTTTTTTAAAAACATCATTGTACATTGAAATTTCTGCTTGCGTATGCTTTAGAAGCAAGAATTAAGAGGACTACATTCATTATTTCAGCTGAAAAATGCTTAGTTTATGATTTATAGTCAACATTAATGAAATGTTCCAAACAAGCGTTTTCAGCCCGAGTGGAGCACATTTTGACCCTTTTTTTAAAAACATCATTGTACATTGAAATTTCTGCTTGCGTATGCTTTAGAAGCAAGAATTAAGAGGACTACATTCATTATTTCAGCTGAAAAATGCTTAGTTTTTGATTTGTAGTCAACATTAATGAAATGTCCCCAACAGCGTTTTCAGCCCGAGTGGAGCGCATTTTGACTGTTTTTTTTAAAAACATCATTGTACATTGAAATTTCTGCTTGCGTATGCTTTAGAAGCAAGAATTAAGAGGACTACATTCATTATTTCAGCTGAAAAATGCTTAGTTTATGATTTATAGTCAACATTAAGGAAATGTTCCGAACAAGCGTTTTCAGCCCGAGTGGAGCACATTTTGACCGTTTTTTTAAAAACATCATTGTACATTGAAATTTCTGCTTGCGTATGCTTTAGAAGCAAGAATTAAGAGGACTACATTCATTATTTCAGCTGAAAAATGCTTAGTTTATGATTTATAGTCAACATTAATGAAATGTCCCCAACAGCGTTTTCAGCCCGAGTGGAGCACATTTTGACTGTTTTTTTTAAAAACATCATTGTACATTGAAATTTCTGCTTGCGTATGCTTTAGAAGCAAGAATTAAGAGGACTACATTCATTATTTCAGCTGAAAAATGCTTAGTTTATGATTTATAGTCAACATTAATGAAATGTTCCAAACAAGCGTTTTCAGCCCGAGTGGAGCACATTTTGACCGTTTTTTTAAAAACATCATTGTACATTGAAATTTCTGTTTGTGTATGCTTTAGAAGCAAGAATTAAGAGGACTACATTCATTATTTCAGCTGAAAAATGCTTAGTTTATGATTTATAGTCAACATTAATGTAATGTCCCAAACAAGCGTTTTCAGCCCGAGTGGAGCACATTTTGACCGTTTTTTTAAAAACATCATTGTACATTGAAATTTCTGCTTGCGTATGCTTTAGAAGCAAGAATTAAGAGGACTACATTCATTATTTCAGCTGAAAAATGCTTAGTTTATGATTTATAGTCAACATTAATGAAATGTCCCCAACAGCGTTTTCAGCCCGAGTGGAGCGCATTTTGACTGTTTTTTTTAAAAACATCATGGTACATTGAAATTTCTGCTTGCGTATGCTTTAGAAGCAAGAATTAAGAGGACTACATTCATTATTTCAGCTGAAAAATGCTTAGTTTATGATTTATAGTCAACATTAATGAAATGTCCCCAACAGCGTTTTCAGCCCGAGTGGAGCACATTTTGACTGTTTTTTTAAAAACATCATTGTACATTGAAATTTCTGCTTGCGTATGCTTTAGAAGCAAGAATTAAGAGGACTACATTCATTATTTCAGCTGAAAAATGCTTAGTTTTTGATTTGTAGTCAACATTAATGAAATGTCCCCAATAGCGTTTTCAGCCCGAGTGGAGCACATTTTGACTGTTTTTTTAAAAACATCATTGTACATTGAAATTTCTGCTTGCGTATGCTTTAGAAGCAAGAATTAAGAGGACTACATTCATTATTTCAGCTGAAAAATGCTTAGTTTTTGATTTGTAGTCAACATTAATGAAATGTCCCCAACAGCGTTTTCAGCCCGAGTGGAGCACATTTTGACTGTTTTTTTTAAAAACATCATTGTACATTGAAATTTCTGCTTGCGTATGCTTTTAGAAGCAAGAATTAAGAGGACTACATTCATTATTTCAGCTGAAAAATGCTTAGTTTATGATTTATAGTCAACATTAAGGAAATGTTCCGAACAAGCGTTTTCAGCCCGAGTGGAGCACATTTTGACCGTTTTTTTAAAAACATCATTGTACATTGAAATTTCTGCTTGCGTATGCTTTAGAAGCAAGAATTAAGAGGACTACATTCATTATTTCAGCTGAAAAATGCTTAGTTTATGATTTATAGTCAACATTAATGAAATGTCCCCAACAGCGTTTTCAGCCCGAGTGGAGCACATTTTGACTGTTTTTTTTAAAAACATCATTGTACATTGAAATTTCTGCTTGCGTATGCTTTAGAAGCAAGAATTAAGAGGACTACATTCATTATTTCAGCTGAAAAATGCTTAGTTTATGATTTATAGTCAACATTAATGAAATGTTCCAAACAAGCGTTTTCAGCCCGAGTGGAGCACATTTTGACCGTTTTTTTAAAAACATCATTGTACATTGAAATTTCTGTTTGTGTATGCTTTAGAAGCAAGAATTAAGAGGACTACATTCATTATTTCAGCTGAAAAATGCTTAGTTTATGATTTATAGTCAACATTAATGTAATGTCCCAAACAAGCGTTTTCAGCCCGAGTGGAGCACATTTTGACCGTTTTTTTAAAAACATCATTGTACATTGAAATTTCTGTTTGCGTATGCTTTAGAAGCAAGAATTAAGAGGACTACATTCATTATTTCAGCTGAAAAATGCTTAGTTTATGATTTATAGTCAACATTAATGTAATGTCCCAAACAAGCGTTTTCAGCCCGAGTGGAGCACATTTTGACTGTTTTTTTAAAAACATCATTGTACATTGAAATTTCTGCTTGCGTATGCTTTAGAAGCAAGAATTAAGAGGACTACATTCATTATTTCAGCTGAAAAATGCTTAGTTTATGATTTATAGTCAACATTAATGAAATGTTCCAAACAAGCGTTTTCAGCCCGAGTGGAGCACATTTTGACCGATTTTTTAAAAACATCATTGTACATTGAAATTTCTGTTTGTGTATGCTTTAGAAGCAAGAATTAAGAGGACTACATTCATTATTTAAGCTGAAAAATGCTTAGTTTATGATTTATAGTCAACATTAATGTAATGTCCCAAACAAGCGTTTTCAGCCCGAGTGGAGCACATTTTGACCGTTTTTTTAAAAACATCATTGTACATTGAAATTTCTGTTTGCGTATGCTTTAGAAGCAAGAATTAAGAGGACTACATTCATTATTTCAGCTGAAAAATGCTTAGTTTATGATTTATAGTCAACATTAATGAAATGTCCCCAACAGCGTTTTCAGCCCGAGTGGAGCACATTTTGACCGTTTTTTTAAAAACATCATTGTACATTTAATTTTCTGTTTGTGTATGCTTTAGAAGCAAGAATTAAGAGGACTACATTCATTATTTCAGCTGAAAAATGCTTAGTTTATGATTTATAGTCAACATTAATGAAATGTCCCCAACAGCGTTTTCAGCCCGAGTGGAGCACATTTTGACTGTTTTTTTAAAAACATCATTGTACATTGAAATTTCTGCTTGCGTATGCTTTAGAAGCAAGAATTAAGAGGACTACATTCATTATTTCAGCTGAAAAATGCTTAGTTTTTGATTTATAGTCAACATGAATGAAATGTCCCCAACAGCGTTTTCAGCCCGAGTGGAGCACATTTTGACTGTTTTTTTTAAAAACATCAATGAACATTGAAATTTCTGCTTGCGTATGCTTTAGAAGCAAGAATTAAAAGGACTACATTCATTATTTCAGCTGAAAAATGCTTAGTTTATGATTTATAGTCAACATTAATGAAATGTCCCCAACAGCGTTTTCAGCCCGAGTGGAGCACATTTTGACTGTTTTTTTAAAAACATCATTGTACATCGAAATTTCTGCTTGCGTATGCTTTAGAAGCAAGAATTAAGAGGACTACATTCATTATTTCAGCTGAAAAATGCTTAGTTTATGATTTATAGTCAACATTAATGAAATGTTCCAAACAAGCGTTTTCAGCCCGAGTGGAGCACATTTTGACCCTTTTTTTAAAAACATCATTGTACATTGAAATTTCTGCTTGCGTATGCTTTAGAAGCAAGAATTAAGAGGACTACATTCATTATTTCAGCTGAAAAATGCTTAGTTTATGATTTATAGTCAACATTAATGTCATGTCCCAAACAAGCGTTTTCAGCCCGAGTGGAGCACATTTTGACTGTTTTTTTAAAAACATCATTGTACATTGAAATTTCTGCTTGCGTATGCTTTAGAAGCAAGAATTAAGAGGACTACATTCATTATTTCAGCTGAAAAATGCTTAGTTTATGATTTATAGTCAACATTAATGAAATGTTCCAAACAAGCGTTTTCAGCCCGAGTGGAGCACATTTTGACCCTTTTTTTAAAAACATCATTGTACATTGAAATTTCTGCTTGCGTATGCTTTAGAAGCAGGAATTAAGAGGACTACATTCATTATTTCAGCTGAAAAATGCTTAGTTTTTGATTTGTAGTCAACATTAATGAAATGTCCCCAACAGCGTTTTCAGCCCGAGTGGAGCGCATTTTGACTGTTTTTTTTAAAAACATCATTGTACATTGAAATTTCTGCTTGCGTATGCTTTAGAAGCAAGAATTAAGAGGACTACATTCATTATTTCAGCTGAAAAATGCTTAGTTTATGATTTATAGTCAACATTAAGGAAATGTTCCGAACAAGCGTTTTCAGCCCGAGTGGAGCACATTTTGACCGTTTTTTAAAAAACATCATTGTACATTGAAATTTCTTTTTGCGTATGCTTTAGAAGCAAGAATTAAGAGGACTACATTCATTATTTCAGCTGAAAAATGCTTAGTTTATGATTTATAGTCAACATTAATGTCATGTCCCAAACAAGCGTTTTCAGCCCGAGTGGAGCACATTTTGACTGCTTTTTTAAAAACATCATTGTACATTGAAATTTCTGCTTGCGTATGCTTTAGAAGCAAGAATTAAGAGGACTACATTCATTATTTCAGCTGAAAAATGCTTAGTTTATGATTTATAGTCAACATTAATGAAATGTTCCAAACAAGCGTTTTCAGCCCGAGTGGAGCACATTTTGACCCTTTTTTTAAAAACATCATTGTACATTGAAATTTCTGCTTGCGTATGCTTTAGAAGCAAGAATTAAGAGGACTACATTCATTATTTCAGCTGAAAAATGCTTAGTTTATGATTTATAGTCAACATTAATGTCATGTCCCAAACAAGCGTTTTCAGCCCGAGTGGAGCACATTTTGACTGTTTTTTTAAAAACATCATTGTACATTGAAATTTCTGCTTGCGTATGCTTTAGAAGCAAGAATTAAGAGGACTACATTCATTATTTCAGCTGAAAAATGCTTAGTTTATGATTTATAGTCAACATTAATGAAATGTTCCAAACAAGCGTTTTCAGCCCGAGTGGAGCACATTTTGACCCTTTTTTTAAAAACATCATTGTACATTGAAATTTCTGCTTGCGTATGCTTTAGAAGCAAGAATTAAGAGGACTACATTCATTATTTCAGCTGAAAAATGCTTAGTTTATGATTTATAGTCAACATTAATGTCATGTCCCAAACAAGCGTTTTCAGCCCGAGTGGAGCACATTTTGACTGTTTTTTTAAAAACATCATTGTACATTGAAATTTCTGCTTGCGTATGCTTTAGAAGCAAGAATTAAGAGGACTACATTCATTATTTCAGCTGAAAAATGCTTAGTTTATGATTTATAGTCAACATTAATGAAATGTTCCAAACAAGCGTTTTCAGCCCGAGTGGAGCACATTTTGACCCTTTTTTTAAAAACATCATTGTACATTGAAATTTCTGCTTGCGTATGCTTTAGAAGCAAGAATTAAGAGGACTACATTCATTATTTCAGCTGAAAAATGCTTAGTTTATGATTTATAGTCAACATTAATGAAATGTCCCCAACAGCGTTTTCAGCCCGAGTGGAGCGCATTTTGACTGTTTTTTTTAAAAACATCATTGTACATTGAAATTTCTGCTTGCGTATGCTTTAGAAGCAAGAATTAAGAGGACTACATTCATTATTTCAGCTGAAAAATGCTTAGTTTATGATTTATAGTCAACATTAAGGAAATGTTCCGAACAAGCGTTTTCAGCCCGAGTGGAGCACATTTTGACCGTTTTTTTAAAAACATCATTGTACATTGAAATTTCTGCTTGCGTATGCTTTAGAAGCAAGAATTAAGAGGACTACATTCATTATTTCAGCTGAAAAATGCTTAGTTTATGATTTATAGTCAACATTAATGAAATGTCCCCAACAGCGTTTTCAGCCCGAGTGGAGCACATTTTGACTGTTTTTTTTAAAAACATCATTGTACATTGAAATTTCTGCTTGCGTATGCTTTAGAAGCAAGAATTAAGAGGACTACATTCATTATTTCAGCTGAAAAATGCTTAGTTTATGATTTATAGTCAACATTAATGAAATGTTCCAAACAAGCGTTTTCAGCCCGAGTGGAGCACATTTTGACCGTTTTTTTAAAAACATCATTGTACATTGAAATTTCTGTTTGTGTATGCTTTAGAAGCAAGAATTAAGAGGACTACATTCATTATTTCAGCTGAAAAATGCTTAGTTTATGATTTATAGTCAACATTAATGTAATGTCCCAAACAAGCGTTTTCAGCCCGAGTGGAGCACATTTTGACCGTTTTTTTAAAAACATCATTGTACATTGAAATTTCTGCTTGCGTATGCTTTAGAAGCAAGAATTAAGAGGACTACATTCATTATTTCAGCTGAAAAATGCTTAGTTTATGATTTATAGTCAACATTAATGAAATGTCCCCAACAGCGTTTTCAGCCCGAGTGGAGCGCATTTTGACTGTTTTTTTTAAAAACATCATGGTACATTGAAATTTCTGCTTGCGTATGCTTTAGAAGCAAGAATTAAGAGGACTACATTCATTATTTCAGCTGAAAAATGCTTAGTTTTTGATTTATAGTCAACATTAATGAAATGTCCCCAACAGCGTTTTCAGCCCGAGTGGAGCACATTTTGACTGTTTTTTTTAAAAACATCATTGTACATTGAAATTTCTGCTTGCGTATGCTTTAGAAGCAAGAATTAAAAGGACTACATTCATTATTTCAGCTGAAAAATGCTTAGTTTATGATTTATAGTCAACATTAATGAAATGTCCCCAACAGCGTTTTCAGCCCGAGTGGAGCACATTTTGACTGTTTTTTTAAAAACATCATTGTACATTGAAATTTCTGCTTGCGTATGCTTTAGAAGCAAGAATTAAGAGGACTACATTCATTATTTCAGCTGAAAAATGCTTAGTTTATGATTTATAGTCAACATTAATGAAATGTTCCAAACAAGCGTTTTCAGCCCGAGTGGAGCACATTTTGACTGTTTTTTTAAAAACATCATTGTACATTGAAATTTCTGCTTGCGTATGCTTTAGAAGCAAGAATTAAGAGGACTACATTCATTATTTCAGCTGAAAAATGCTTAGTTTATGATTTATAGTCAACATTAATGTCATGTCCCAAACAAGCGTTTTCAGCCCGAGTGGAGCACATTTTGACTGTTTTTTTAAAAACATCATTGTACATTGAAATTTCTGCTTGCGTATGCTTTAGAAGCAAGAATTAAGAGGACTACATTCATTATTTCAGCTGAAAAATGCTTAGTTTATGATTTATAGTCAACATTAATGAAATGTTCCAAACAAGCGTTTTCAGCCCGAGTGGAGCACATTTTGACCCTTTTTTTAAAAACATCATTGTACATTGAAATTTCTGCTTGCGTATGCTTTAGAAGCAAGAATTAAGAGGACTACATTCATTATTTCAGCTGAAAAATGCTTAGTTTTTGATTTGTAGTCAACATTAATGAAATGTCCCCAACAGCGTTTTCAGCCCGAGTGGAGCACATTTTGACTGTTTTTTTTAAAAACATCATTGTACATTGAAATTTCTGCTTGCGTATGCTTTAGAAGCAAGAATTAAGAGGACTACATTCATTATTTCAGCTGAAAAATGCTTAGTTTATGATTTATAGTCAACATTAAGGAAATGTTCCGAACAAGCGTTTTCAGCCCGAGTGGAGCACATTTTGACCGTTTTTTTAAAAACATCATTGTACATTGAAATTTCTGCTTGCGTATGCTTTAGAAGCAAGAATTAAGAGGACTACATTCATTATTTCAGCTGAAAAATGCTTAGTTTATGATTTATAGTCAACATTAATGAAATGTCCCCAACAGCGTTTTCAGCCCGAGTGGAGCACATTTTGACTGTTTTTTTTAAAAACATCATTGTACATTGAAATTTCTGCTTGCGTATGCTTTAGAAGCAAGAATTAAGAGGACTACATTCATTATTTCAGCTGAAAAATGCTTAGTTTTTGATTTGTAGTCAACATTAATGAAATGTCCCCAACAGCGTTTTCAGCCCGAGTGGAGCGCATTTTGACTGTTTTTTTTAAAAACATCATTGTACATTGAAATTTCTGCTTGCGTATGCTTTAGAAGCAAGAATTAAGAGGACTACATTCATTATTTCAGCTGAAAAATGCTTAGTTTATGATTTATAGTCAACATTAAGGAAATGTTCCGAACAAGCGTTTTCAGCCCGAGTGGAGCACATTTTGACCGTTTTTTAAAAAACATCATTGTACATTGAAATTTCTTTTTGCGTATGCTTTAGAAGCAAGAATTAAGAGGACTACATTCATTATTTCAGCTGAAAAATGCTTAGTTTATGATTTATAGTCAACATTAATGTCATGTCCCAAACAAGCGTTTTCAGCCCGAGTGGAGCACATTTTGACTGTTTTTTTAAAAACATCATTGTACATTGAAAATTCTGCTTGCATATGCTTTAGAAGCAAGAATTAAGAGGACTACATTCATTATTTCAGCTGAAAAATGCTTAGTTTATGATTTATAGTCAACATTAATGAAATGTTCCAAACAAGCGTTTTCAGCCCGAGTGGAGCACATTTTGACCCTTTTTTTAAAAACATCATTGTACATTGAAATTTCTGCTTGCGTATGCTTTAGAAGCAAGAATTAAGAGGACTACATTCATTATTTCAGCTGAAAAATGCTTAGTTTTTGATTTGTAGTCAACATTAATGAAATGTCCCCAACAGCGTTTTCAGCCCGAGTGGAGCGCATTTTGACTGTTTTTTTTAAAAACATCATTGTACATTGAAATTTCTGCTTGCGTATGCTTTAGAAGCAAGAATTAAGAGGACTACATTCATTATTTCAGCTGAAAAATGCTTAGTTTATGATTTATAGTCAACATTAATGAAATGTCCCCAACAGCGTTTTCAGCCCGAGTGGAGCACATTTTGACCGTTTTTTTAAAAACATCATTGTACATTTAATTTTCTGTTTGTGTATGCTTTAGAAGCAAGAATTAAGAGGACTACATTCATTATTTCAGCTGAAAAATGCTTAGTTTATGATTTATAGTCAACATTAATGAAATGTCCCCAACAGCGTTTTCAGCCCGAGTGGAGCACATTTTGACTGTTTTTTTAAAAACATCATTGTACATTGAAATTTCTGCTTGCGTATGCTTTAGAAGCAAGAATTAAGAGGACTACATTCATTATTTCAGCTGAAAAATGCTTAGTTTTTGATTTATAGTCAACATTAATGAAATGTCCCCAACAGCGTTTTCAGCCCGAGTGGAGCACATTTTGACTGTTTTTTTTAAAAACATCAATGTACATTGAAATTTCTGCTTGCGTATGCTTTAGAAGCAAGAATTAAAAGGACTACATTCATTATTTCAGCTGAAAAATGCTTAGTTTATGATTTATAGTCAACATTAATGAAATGTCCCCAACAGCGTTTTCAGCCCGAGTGGAGCACATTTTGACTGTTTTTTTAAAAACATCATTGTACATTGAAATTTCTGCTTGCGTATGCTTTAGAAGCAAGAATTAAGAGGACTACATTCATTATTTCAGCTGAAAAATGCTTAGTTTATGATTTATAGTCAACATTAATGAAATGTTCCAAACAAGCGTTTTCAGCCCGAGTGGAGCACATTTTGACCCTTTTTTTAAAAACATCATTGTACATTGAAATTTCTGCTTGCGTATGCTTTAGAAGCAAGAATTAAGAGGACTACATTCATTATTTCAGCTGAAAAATGCTTAGTTTATGATTTATAGTCAACATTAATGTCATGTCCCAAACAAGCGTTTTCAGCCCGAGTGGAGCACATTTTGACTGTTTTTTTAAAAACATCATTGTACATTGAAATTTCTGCTTGCGTATGCTTTAGAAGCAAGAATTAAGAGGACTACATTCATTATTTCAGCTGAAAAATGCTTAGTTTATGATTTATAGTCAACATTAATGAAATGTTCCAAACAAGCGTTTTCAGCCCGAGTGGAGCACATTTTGACCCTTTTTTTAAAAACATCATTGTACATTGAAATTTCTGCTTGCGTATGCTTTAGAAGCAGGAATTAAGAGGACTACATTCATTATTTCAGCTGAAAAATGCTTAGTTTTTGATTTGTAGTCAACATTAATGAAATGTCCCCAACAGCGTTTTCAGCCCGAGTGGAGCGCATTTTGACTGTTTTTTTTAAAAACATCATTGTACATTGAAATTTCTGCTTGCGTATGCTTTAGAAGCAAGAATTAAGAGGACTACATTCATTATTTCAGCTGAAAAATGCTTAGTTTATGATTTATAGTCAACATTAAGGAAATGTTCCGAACAAGCGTTTTCAGCCCGAGTGGAGCACATTTTGACCGTTTTTTAAAAAACATCATTGTACATTGAAATTTCTTTTTGCGTATGCTTTAGAAGCAAGAATTAAGAGGACTACATTCATTATTTCAGCTGAAAAATGCTTAGTTTATGATTTATAGTCAACATTAATGTCATGTCCCAAACAAGCGTTTTCAGCCCGAGTGGAGCACATTTTGACTGCTTTTTTAAAAACATCATTGTACATTGAAATTTCTGCTTGCGTATGCTTTAGAAGCAAGAATTAAGAGGACTACATTCATTATTTCAGCTGAAAAATGCTTAGTTTATGATTTATAGTCAACATTAATGAAATGTTCCAAACAAGCGTTTTCAGCCCGAGTGGAGCACATTTTGACCCTTTTTTTAAAAACATCATTGTACATTGAAATTTCTGCTTGCGTATGCTTTAGAAGCAAGAATTAAGAGGACTACATTCATTATTTCAGCTGAAAAATGCTTAGTTTATGATTTATAGTCAACATTAATGTCATGTCCCAAACAAGCGTTTTCAGCCCGAGTGGAGCACATTTTGACTGTTTTTTTAAAAACATCATTGTACATTGAAATTTCTGCTTGCGTATGCTTTAGAAGCAAGAATTAAGAGGACTACATTCATTATTTCAGCTGAAAAATGCTTAGTTTATGATTTATAGTCAACATTAATGAAATGTTCCAAACAAGCGTTTTCAGCCCGAGTGGAGCACATTTTGACCCTTTTTTTAAAAACATCATTGTACATTGAAATTTCTGCTTGCGTATGCTTTAGAAGCAAGAATTAAGAGGACTACATTCATTATTTCAGCTGAAAAATGCTTAGTTTATGATTTATAGTCAACATTAATGTCATGTCCCAAACAAGCGTTTTCAGCCCGAGTGGAGCACATTTTGACCCTTTTTTTAAAAACATCATTGTACATTGAAATTTCTGCTTGCGTATGCTTTAGAAGCAAGAATTAAGAGGACTACATTCATTATTTCAGCTGAAAAATGCTTAGTTTTTTATTTATAGTCAACATTAATGAAATGTCCCCAACAGCGTTTTCAGCCCGAGTGGAGCACATTTTGACTGTTTTTTTTAAAAACATCAATGAACATTGAAATTTCTGCTTGCGTATGCTTTAGAAGCAAGAATTAAAAGGACTACATTCATTATTTCAGCTGAAAAATGCTTAGTTTATGATTTATAGTCAACATTAATGAAATGTCCCCAACAGCGTTTTCAGCCCGAGTGGAGCACATTTTGACTGTTTTTTTAAAAACATCATTGTACATTGAAATTTCTGCTTGCGTATGCTTTAGAAGCAAGAATTAAGAGGACTACATTCATTATTTCAGCTGAAAAATGCTTAGTTTATGATTTATAGTCAACATTAATGAAATGTTCCAAACAAGCGTTTTCAGCCCGAGTGGAGCACATTTTGACCCTTTTTTTAAAAACATCATTGTACATTGAAATTTCTGCTTGCGTATGCTTTAGAAGCAAGAATTAAGAGGACTACATTCATTATTTCAGCTGAAAAATGCTTAGTTTATGATTTATAGTCAACATTAATGTCATGTCCCAAACAAGCGTTTTCAGCCCGAGTGGAGCACATTTTGACTGTTTTTTTAAAAACATCATTGTACATTGAAATTTCTGCTTGCGTATGCTTTAGAAGCAAGAATTAAGAGGACTACATTCATTATTTCAGCTGAAAAATGCTTAGTTTATGATTTATAGTCAACATTAATGAAATGTTCCAAACAAGCGTTTTCAGCCCGAGTGGAGCACATTTTGACCCTTTTTTTAAAAACATCATTGTACATTGAAATTTCTGCTTGCGTATGCTTTAGAAGCAGGAATTAAGAGGACTACATTCATTATTTCAGCTGAAAAATGCTTAGTTTTTGATTTGTAGTCAACATTAATGAAATGTCCCCAACAGCGTTTTCAGCCCGAGTGGAGCGCATTTTGACTGTTTTTTTTAAAAACATCATTGTACATTGAAATTTCTGCTTGCGTATGCTTTAGAAGCAAGAATTAAGAGGACTACATTCATTATTTCAGCTGAAAAATGCTTAGTTTATGATTTATAGTCAACATTAAGGAAATGTTCCGAACAAGCGTTTTCAGCCCGAGTGGAGCACATTTTGACCGTTTTTTAAAAAACATCATTGTACATTGAAATTTCTTTTTGCGTATGCTTTAGAAGCAAGAATTAAGAGGACTACATTCATTATTTCAGCTGAAAAATGCTTAGTTTATGATTTATAGTCAACATTAATGTCATGTCCCAAACAAGCGTTTTCAGCCCGAGTGGAGCACATTTTGACTGCTTTTTTAAAAACATCATTGTACATTGAAATTTCTGCTTGCGTATGCTTTAGAAGCAAGAATTAAGAGGACTACATTCATTATTTCAGCTGAAAAATGCTTAGTTTATGATTTATAGTCAACATTAATGAAATGTTCCAAACAAGCGTTTTCAGCCCGAGTGGAGCACATTTTGACCCTTTTTTTAAAAACATCATTGTACATTGAAATTTCTGCTTGCGTATGCTTTAGAAGCAAGAATTAAGAGGACTACATTCATTATTTCAGCTGAAAAATGCTTAGTTTATGATTTATAGTCAACATTAATGTCATGTCCCAAACAAGCGTTTTCAGCCCGAGTGGAGCACATTTTGACTGTTTTTTTAAAAACATCATTGTACATTGAAATTTCTGCTTGCGTATGCTTTAGAAGCAAGAATTAAGAGGACTACATTCATTATTTCAGCTGAAAAATGCTTAGTTTATGATTTATAGTCAACATTAATGAAATGTTCCAAACAAGCGTTTTCAGCCCGAGTGGAGCACATTTTGACCCTTTTTTTAAAAACATCATTGTACATTGAAATTTCTGCTTGCGTATGCTTTAGAAGCAAGAATTAAGAGGACTACATTCATTATTTCAGCTGAAAAATGCTTAGTTTATGATTTATAGTCAACATTAATGTCATGTCCCAAACAAGCGTTTTCAGCCCGAGTGGAGCACATTTTGACTGTTTTTTTAAAAACATCATTGTACATTGAAATTTCTGCTTGCGTATGCTTTAGAAGCAAGAATTAAGAGGACTACATTCATTATTTCAGCTGAAAAATGCTTAGTTTATGATTTATAGTCAACATTAATGAAATGTTCCAAACAAGCGTTTTCAGCCCGAGTGGAGCACATTTTGACCCTTTTTTTAAAAACATCATTGTACATTGAAATTTCTGCTTGCGTATGCTTTAGAAGCAAGAATTAAGAGGACTACATTCATTATTTCAGCTGAAAAATGCTTAGTTTATGATTTATAGTCAACATTAATGAAATGTCCCCAACAGCGTTTTCAGCCCGAGTGGAGCGCATTTTGACTGTTTTTTTTAAAAACATCATTGTACATTGAAATTTCTGCTTGCGTATGCTTTAGAAGCAAGAATTAAGAGGACTACATTCATTATTTCAGCTGAAAAATGCTTAGTTTATGATTTATAGTCAACATTAATGTCATGTCCCAAACAAGCGTTTTCAGCCCGAGTGGAGCACATTTTGACTGTTTTTTTAAAAACATCATTGTACATTGAAATTTCTGCTTGCGTATGCTTTAGAAGCAAGAATTAAGAGGACTACATTCATTATTTCAGCTGAAAAATGCTTAGTTTATGATTTATAGTCAACATTAATGAAATGTTCCAAACAAGCGTTTTCAGCCCGAGTGGAGCACATTTTGACCCTTTTTTTAAAAACATCATTGTACATTGAAATTTCTGCTTGCGTATGCTTTAGAAGCAGGAATTAAGAGGACTACATTCATTATTTCAGCTGAAAAATGCTTAGTTTTTGATTTGTAGTCAACATTAATGAAATGTCCCCAACAGCGTTTTCAGCCCGAGTGGAGCGCATTTTGACTGTTTTTTTTAAAAACATCATTGTACATTGAAATTTCTGCTTGCGTATGCTTTAGAAGCAAGAATTAAGAGGACTACATTCATTATTTCAGCTGAAAAATGCTTAGTTTATGATTTATAGTCAACATTAAGGAAATGTTCCGAACAAGCGTTTTCAGCCCGAGTGGAGCACATTTTGACCGTTTTTTAAAAAACATCATTGTACATTGAAATTTCTTTTTGCGTATGCTTTAGAAGCAAGAATTAAGAGGACTACATTCATTATTTCAGCTGAAAAATGCTTAGTTTATGATTTATAGTCAACATTAATGTCATGTCCCAAACAAGCGTTTTCAGCCCGAGTGGAGCACATTTTGACTGCTTTTTTAAAAACATCATTGTACATTGAAATTTCTGCTTGCGTATGCTTTAGAAGCAAGAATTAAGAGGACTACATTCATTATTTCAGCTGAAAAATGCTTAATTTATGATTTATAGTCAACATTAATGAAATGTTCCAAACAAGCGTTTTCAGCCCGAGTGGAGCACATTTTGACCCTTTTTTTAAAAACATCATTGTACATTGAAATTTCTGCTTGCGTATGCTTTAGAAGCAAGAATTAAGAGGACTACATTCATTATTTCAGCTGAAAAATGCTTAGTTTATGATTTATAGTCAACATTAATGTCATGTCCCAAACAAGCGTTTTCAGCCCGAGTGGAGCACATTTTGACTGTTTTTTTAAAAACATCATTGTACATTGAAATTTCTGCTTGCGTATGCTTTAGAAGCAAGAATTAAGAGGACTACATTCATTATTTCAGCTGAAAAATGCTTAGTTTATGATTTATAGTCAACATTAATGAAATGTTCCAAACAAGCGTTTTCAGCCCGAGTGGAGCACATTTTGACCCTTTTTTTAAAAACATCATTGTACATTGAAATTTCTGCTTGCGTATGCTTTAGAAGCAAGAATTAAGAGGACTACATTCATTATTTCAGCTGAAAAATGCTTAGTTTATGATTTATAGTCAACATTAATGTCATGTCCCAAACAAGCGTTTTCAGCCCGAGTGGAGCACATTTTGACTGTTTTTTTAAAAACATCATTGTACATTGAAATTTCTGCTTGCGTATGCTTTAGAAGCAAGAATTAAGAGGACTACATTCATTATTTCAGCTGAAAAATGCTTAGTTTATGATTTATAGTCAACATTAATGAAATGTTCCAAACAAGCGTTTTCAGCCCGAGTGGAGCACATTTTGACCCTTTTTTTAAAAACATCATTGTACATTGAAATTTCTGCTTGCGTATGCTTTAGAAGCAAGAATTAAGAGGACTACATTCATTATTTCAGCTGAAAAATGCTTAGTTTATGATTTATAGTCAACATTAATGAAATGTCCCCAACAGCGTTTTCAGCCCGAGTGGAGCGCATTTTGACTGTTTTTTTTAAAAACATCATTGTACATTGAAATTTCTGCTTGCGTATGCTTTAGAAGCAAGAATTAAGAGGACTACATTCATTATTTCAGCTGAAAAATGCTTAGTTTATGATTTATAGTCAACATTAATGAAATGTCCCCAACAGCGTTTTCAGCCCGAGTGGAGCACATTTTGACTGTTTTTTTAAAAACATCATTGTACATTGAAATTTCTGCTTGCGTATGCTTTAGAAGCAAGAATTAAGAGGACTACATTCATTATTTCAGCTGAAAAATGCTTAGTTTTTGATTTGTAGTCAACATTAATGAAATGTCCCCAACAGCGTTTTCAGCCCGAGTGGAGCACATTTTGACTGTTTTTTTAAAAACATCATTGTACATTGAAATTTCTGCTTGCGTATGCTTTAGAAGCAAGAATTAAGAGGACTACATTCATTATTTCAGCTGAAAAATGCTTAGTTTTTGATTTGTAGTCAACATTAAATGAAATGTCCCCAACAGCGTTTTCAGCCCGAGTGGAGCACATTTTGACTGTTTTTTTTAAAAACATCATTGTACATTGAAATTTCTGCTTGCGTATGCTTTAGAAGCAAGAATTAAGAGGACTACATTCATTATTTCAGCTGAAAAATGCTTAGTTTATGATTTATAGTCAACATTAAGGAAATGTTCCGAACAAGCGTTTTCAGCCCGAGTGGAGCACATTTTGACCGTTTTTTTAAAAACATCATTGTACATTGAAATTTCTGCTTGCGTATGCTTTAGAAGCAAGAATTAAGAGGACTACATTCATTATTTCAGCTGAAAAATGCTTAGTTTATGATTTATAGTCAACATTAATGAAATGTCCCCAACAGCGTTTTCAGCCCGAGTGGAGCACATTTTGACTGTTTTTTTTTAAAAACATCATTGTACATTGAAATTTCTGCTTGCGTATGCTTTAGAAGCAAGAATTAAGAGGACTACATTCATTATTTCAGCTGAAAAATGCTTAGTTTATGATTTATAGTCAACATTAATGAAATGTTCCAAACAAGCGTTTTCAGCCCGAGTGGAGCACATTTTGACCGTTTTTTTAAAAACATCATTGTACATTGAAATTTCTGTTTGTGTATGCTTTAGAAGCAAGAATTAAGAGGACTACATTCATTATTTCAGCTGAAAAATGCTTAGTTTATGATTTATAGTCAACATTAATGTAATGTCCCAAACAAGCGTTTTCAGCCCGAGTGGAGCACATTTTGACCGTTTTTTTAAAAACATCATTGTACATTGAAATTTCTGCTTGCGTATGCTTTAGAAGCAAGAATTAAGAGGACTACATTCATTATTTCAGCTGAAAAATGCTTAGTTTATGATTTATAGTCAACATTAATGAAATGTCCCCAACAGCGTTTTCAGCCCGAGTGGAGCGCATTTTGACTGTTTTTTTTAAAAACATCATGGTACATTGAAATTTCTGCTTGCGTATGCTTTAGAAGCAAGAATTAAGAGGACTACATTCATTATTTCAGCTGAAAAATGCTTAGTTTATGATTTATAGTCAACATTAATGAAATGTCCCCAGCGTTTTCAGCCCGAGTGGAGCACATTTTGACTGTTTTTTTAAAAACATCATTGTACATTGAAATTTCTGCTTGCGTATGCTTTAGAAGCAAGAATTAAGAGGACTACATTCATTATTTCAGCTGAAAAATGCTTAGTTTTTGATTTGTAGTCAACATTAATGAAATGTCCCCAATAGCGTTTTCAGCCCGAGTGGAGCACATTTTGACTGTTTTTTTAAAAACATCATTGTACATTGAAATTTCTGCTTGCGTATGCTTTAGAAGCAAGAATTAAGAGGACTACATTCATTATTTCAGCTGAAAAATGCTTAGTTTTTGATTTGTAGTCAACATTAATGAAATGTCCCCAACAGCGTTTTCAGCCCGAGTGGAGCACATTTTGACTGTTTTTTTTAAAAACATCATTGTACATTGAAATTTCTGCTTGCGTATGCTTTAGAAGCAAGAATTAAGAGGACTACATTCATTATTTCAGCTGAAAAATGCTTAGTTTATGATTTATAGTCAACATTAAGGAAATGTTCCGAACAAGCGTTTTCAGCCCGAGTGGAGCACATTTTGACCGTTTTTTTAAAAACATCATTGTACATTGAAATTTCTGCTTGCGTATGCTTTAGAAGCAAGAATTAAGAGGACTACATTCATTATTTCAGCTGAAAAATGCTTAGTTTATGATTTATAGTCAACATTAATGTCATGTCCCAAACAAGCGTTTTCAGCCCGAGTGGAGCACATTTTGACTGTTTTTTTAAAAACATCATTGTACATTGAAAATTCTGCTTGCATATGCTTTAGAAGCAAGAATTAAGAGGACTACATTCATTATTTCAGCTGAAAAATGCTTAGTTTATGATTTATAGTCAACATTAATGAAATGTTCCAAACAAGCGTTTTCAGCCCGAGTGGAGCACATTTTGACCCTTTTTTTAAAAACATCATTGTACATTGAAATTTCTGCTTGCGTATGCTTTAGAAGCAAGAATTAAGAGGACTACATTCATTATTTCAGCTGAAAAATGCTTAGTTTTTGATTTGTAGTCAACATTAATGAAATGTCCCCAACAGCGTTTTCAGCCCGAGTGGAGCGCATTTTGACTGTTTTTTTTAAAAACATCATTGTACATTGAAATTTCTGCTTGCGTATGCTTTAGAAGCAAGAATTAAGAGGACTACATTCATTATTTCAGCTGAAAAATGCTTAGTTTATGATTTATAGTCAACATTAATGAAATGTCCCCAACAGCGTTTTCAGCCCGAGTGGAGCACATTTTGACCGTTTTTTTAAAAACATCATTGTACATTTAATTTTCTGTTTGTGTATGCTTTAGAAGCAAGAATTAAGAGGACTACATTCATTATTTCAGCTGAAAAATGCTTAGTTTATGATTTATAGTCAACATTAATGAAATGTCCCCAACAGCGTTTTCAGCCCGAGTGGAGCACATTTTGACTGTTTTTTTAAAAACATCATTGTACATTGAAATTTCTGCTTGCGTATGCTTTAGAAGCAAGAATTAAGAGGACTACATTCATTATTTCAGCTGAAAAATGCTTAGTTTTTGATTTATAGTCAACATTAATGAAATGTCCCCAACAGCGTTTTCAGCCCGAGTGGAGCACATTTTGACTGTTTTTTTTAAAAACATCAATGTACATTGATATTTCTGCTTGCGTATGCTTTAGAAGCAAGAATTAAAAGGACTACATTCATTATTTCAGCTGAAAAATGCTTAGTTTATGATTTATAGTCAACATTAATGAAATGTCCCCAACAGCGTTTTCAGCCCGAGTGGAGCACATTTTGACTGTTTTTTTAAAAACATCATTGTACATTGAAATTTCTGCTTGCGTATGCTTTAGAAGCAAGAATTAAGAGGACTACATTCATTATTTCAGCTGAAAAATGCTTAGTTTATGATTTATAGTCAACATTAATGAAATGTTCCAAACAAGCGTTTTCAGCCCGAGTGGAGCACATTTTGACCCTTTTTTTAAAAACATCATTGTACATTGAAATTTCTGCTTGCGTATGCTTTAGAAGCAAGAATTAAGAGGACTACATTCATTATTTCAGCTGAAAAATGCTTAGTTTATGATTTATAGTCAACATTAATGTCATGTCCCAAACAAGCGTTTTCAGCCCGAGTGGAGCACATTTTGACTGTTTTTTTAAAAACATCATTGTACATTGAAATTTCTGCTTGCGTATGCTTTAGAAGCAAGAATTAAGAGGACTACATTCATTATTTCAGCTGAAAAATGCTTAGTTTATGATTTATAGTCAACATTAATGAAATGTTCCAAACAAGCGTTTTCAGCCCGAGTGGAGCACATTTTGACCCTTTTTTTAAAAACATCATTGTACATTGAAATTTCTGCTTGCGTATGCTTTAGAAGCAAGAATTAAGAGGACTACATTCATTATTTCAGCTGAAAAATGCTTAGTTTTTGATTTGTAGTCAACATTAATGAAATGTCCCCAACAGCGTTTTCAGCCCGAGTGGAGCGCATTTTGACTGTTTTTTTTAAAAACATCATTGTACATTGAAATTTCTGCTTGCGTATGCTTTAGAAGCAAGAATTAAGAGGACTACATTCATTATTTCAGCTGAAAAATGCTTAGTTTATGATTTATAGTCAACATTAAGGAAATGTTCCGAACAAGCGTTTTCAGCCCGAGTGGAGCACATTTTGACCGTTTTTTAAAAAACATCATTGTACATTGAAATTTCTGCTTGCGTATGCTTTAGAAGCAAGAATTAAGAGGACTACATTCATTATTTCAGCTGAAAAATGCTTAGTTTATGATTTATAGTCAACATTAATGAAATGTTCCAAACAAGCGTTTTCAGCCCGAGTGGAGCACATTTTGACCCTTTTTTTAAAAACATCATTGTACATTGAAATTTCTGCTTGCGTATGCTTTAGAAGCAAGAATTAAGAGGACTACATTCATTATTTCAGCTGAAAAATGCTTAGTTTATGATTTATAGTCAACATTAATGTCATGTCCCAAACAAGCGTTTTCAGCCCGAGTGGAGCACATTTTGACCCTTTTTTTAAAAACATCATTGTACATTGAAATTTCTGCTTGCGTATGCTTTAGAAGCAAGAATTAAGAGGACTACATTCATTATTTCAGCTGAAAAATGCTTAGTTTATGATTTATAGTCAACATTAATGTAATGTCCCAAACAAGCGTTTTCAGCCCGAGTGGAGCACATTTTGACCGTTTTTTTAAAAACATCATTGTACATTGAAATTTCTGTTTGCGTATGCTTTAGAAGCAAGAATTAAGAGGACTACATTCATTATTTCAGCTGAAAAATGCTTAGTTTATGATTTATAGTCAACATTAATGAAATGTCCCCAACAGCGTTTTCAGCCCGAGTGGAGCACATTTTGACCGTTTTTTTAAAAACATCATTGTACATTGAATTTTCTGTTTGTGTATGCTTTAGAAGCAAGAATTAAGAGGACTACATTCATTATTTCAGCAGAAAAATGCTTAGTTTATGATTTATAGTCAACATTAATGAAATGTCCCCAACAGCGTTTTCAGCCCGAGTGGAGCACATTTTGACTGTTTTTTTAAAAACATCATTGTACATTGAAATTTCTGCTTGCGTATGCTTTAGAAGCAAGAATTAAGAGGACTACATTCATTATTTCAGCTGAAAAATGCTTAGTTTTTGATTTATAGTCAACATTAATGAAATGTCCCCAACAGCGTTTTCAGCCCGAGTGGAGCACATTTTGACTGTTTTTTTTAAAAACATCATTGTACATTGAAATTTCTGCTTGCGTATGCTTTAGAAGCAAGAATTAAAAGGACTACATTCATTATTTCAGCTGAAAAATGCTTAGTTTATGATTTATAGTCAACATTAATGAAATGTCCCCAACAGCGTTTTCAGCCCGAGTGGAGCACATTTTGACTGTTTTTTTAAAAACATCATTGTACATTGAAATTTCTGCTTGCGTATGCTTTAGAAGCAAGAATTAAGAGGACTACATTCATTATTTCAGCTGAAAAATGCTTAGTTTATGATTTATAGTCAACATTAATGAAATGTTCCAAACAAGCGTTTTCAGCCCGAGTGGAGCACATTTTGACTGTTTTTTTAAAAACATCATTGTACATTGAAATTTCTGCTTGCGTATGCTTTAGAAGCAAGAATTAAGAGGACTACATTCATTATTTCAGCTGAAAAATGCTTAGTTTATGATTTATAGTCAACATTAATGTCATGTCCCAAACAAGCGTTTTCAGCCCGAGTGGAGCACATTTTGACTGTTTTTTTAAAAACATCATTGTACATTGAAATTTCTGCTTGCGTATGCTTTAGAAGCAAGAATTAAGAGGACTACATTCATTATTTCAGCTGAAAAATGCTTAGTTTATGATTTATAGTCAACATTAATGAAATGTTCCAAACAAGCGTTTTCAGCCCGAGTGGAGCACATTTTGACCCTTTTTTTAAAAACATCATTGTACATTGAAATTTCTGCTTGCGTATGCTTTAGAAGCAAGAATTAAGAGGACTACATTCATTATTTCAGCTGAAAAATGCTTAGTTTTTGATTTGTAGTCAACATTAATGAAATGTCCCCAACAGCGTTTTCAGCCCGAGTGGAGCGCATTTTGACTGTTTTTTTTAAAAACATCATTGTACATTGAAATTTCTGCTTGCGTATGCTTTAGAAGCAAGAATTAAGAGGACTACATTCATTATTTCAGCTGAAAAATGCTTAGTTTATGATTTATAGTCAACATTAAGGAAATGTTCCGAACAAGCGTTTTCAGCCCGAGTGGAGCACATTTTGACCGTTTTTTAAAAAACATCATTGTACATTGAAATTTCTTTTTGCGTATGCTTTAGAAGCAAGAATTAAGAGGACTACATTCATTATTTCAGCTGAAAAATGCTTAGTTTATGATTTATAGTCAACATTAATGTCATGTCCCAAACAAGCGTTTTCAGCCCGAGTGGAGCACATTTTGACTGTTTTTTTAAAAACATCATTGTACATTGAAAATTCTGCTTGCATATGCTTTAGAAGCAAGAATTAAGAGGACTACATTCATTATTTCAGCTGAAAAATGCTTAGTTTATGATTTATAGTCAACATTAATGAAATGTTCCAAACAAGCGTTTTCAGCCCGAGTGGAGCACATTTTGACCCTTTTTTTAAAAACATCATTGTACATTGAAATTTCTGCTTGCGTATGCTTTAGAAGCAAGAATTAAGAGGACTACATTCATTATTTCAGCTGAAAAATGCTTAGTTTTTGATTTGTAGTCAACATTAATGAAATGTCCCCAACAGCGTTTTCAGCCCGAGTGGAGCGCATTTTGACTGTTTTTTTTAAAAACATCATTGTACATTGAAATTTCTGCTTGCGTATGCTTTAGAAGCAAGAATTAAGAGGACTACATTCATTATTTCAGCTGAAAAATGCTTAGTTTATGATTTATAGTCAACATTAATGAAATGTCCCCAACAGCGTTTTCAGCCCGAGTGGAGCACATTTTGACCGTTTTTTTAAAAACATCATTGTACATTTAATTTTCTGTTTGTGTATGCTTTAGAAGCAAGAATTAAGAGGACTACATTCATTATTTCAGCTGAAAAATGCTTAGTTTATGATTTATAGTCAACATTAATGAAATGTCCCCAACAGCGTTTTCAGCCCGAGTGGAGCACATTTTGACTGTTTTTTTAAAAACATCATTGTACATTGAAATTTCTGCTTGCGTATGCTTTAGAAGCAAGAATTAAGAGGACTACATTCATTATTTCAGCTGAAAAATGCTTAGTTTTTGATTTATAGTCAACATTAATGAAATGTCCCCAACAGCGTTTTCAGCCCGAGTGGAGCACATTTTGACTGTTTTTTTTAAAAACATCAATGTACATTGAAATTTCTGCTTGCGTATGCTTTAGAAGCAAGAATTAAAAGGACTACATTCATTATTTCAGCTGAAAAATGCTTAGTTTATGATTTATAGTCAACATTAATGAAATGTCCCCAACAGCGTTTTCAGCCCGAGTGGAGCACATTTTGACTGTTTTTTTAAAAACATCATTGTACATTGAAATTTCTGCTTGCGTATGCTTTAGAAGCAAGAATTAAGAGGACTACATTCATTATTTCAGCTGAAAAATGCTTAGTTTATGATTTATAGTCAACATTAATGAAATGTTCCAAACAAGCGTTTTCAGCCCGAGTGGAGCACATTTTGACCCTTTTTTTAAAAACATCATTGTACATTGAAATTTCTGCTTGCGTATGCTTTAGAAGCAAGAATTAAGAGGACTACATTCATTATTTCAGCTGAAAAATGCTTAGTTTATGATTTATAGTCAACATTAATGTCATGTCCCAAACAAGCGTTTTCAGCCCGAGTGGAGCACATTTTGACTGTTTTTTTAAAAACATCATTGTACATTGAAATTTCTGCTTGCGTATGCTTTAGAAGCAAGAATTAAGAGGACTACATTCATTATTTCAGCTGAAAAATGCTTAGTTTATGATTTATAGTCAACATTAATGAAATGTTCCAAACAAGCGTTTTCAGCCCGAGTGGAGCACATTTTGACCCTTTTTTTAAAAACATCATTGTACATTGAAATTTCTGCTTGCGTATGCTTTAGAAGCAGGAATTAAGAGGACTACATTCATTATTTCAGCTGAAAAATGCTTAGTTTTTGATTTGTAGTCAACATTAATGAAATGTCCCCAACAGCGTTTTCAGCCCGAGTGGAGCGCATTTTGACTGTTTTTTTTAAAAACATCATTGTACATTGAAATTTCTGCTTGCGTATGCTTTAGAAGCAAGAATTAAGAGGACTACATTCATTATTTCAGCTGAAAAATGCTTAGTTTATGATTTATAGTCAACATTAAGGAAATGTTCCGAACAAGCGTTTTCAGCCCGAGTGGAGCACATTTTGACCGTTTTTTAAAAAACATCATTGTACATTGAAATTTCTTTTTGCGTATGCTTTAGAAGCAAGAATTAAGAGGACTACATTCATTATTTCAGCTGAAAAATGCTTAGTTTATGATTTATAGTCAACATTAATGTCATGTCCCAAACAAGCGTTTTCAGCCCGAGTGGAGCACATTTTGACTGCTTTTTTAAAAACATCATTGTACATTGAAATTTCTGCTTGCGTATGCTTTAGAAGCAAGAATTAAGAGGACTACATTCATTATTTCAGCTGAAAAATGCTTAGTTTATGATTTATAGTCAACATTAATGAAATGTTCCAAACAAGCGTTTTCAGCCCGAGTGGAGCACATTTTGACCCTTTTTTTAAAAACATCATTGTACATTGAAATTTCTGCTTGCGTATGCTTTAGAAGCAAGAATTAAGAGGACTACATTCATTATTTCAGCTGAAAAATGCTTAGTTTTTGATTTGTAGTCAACATTAATAAAATGTCCCCAACAGCGTTTTCAGCCCGAGTGGAGCGCATTTTGACTGTTTTTTTTAAAAACATCATTGTACATTGAAATTTCTGCTTGCGTATGCTTTAGAAGCAAGAATTAAGAGGACTACATTCATTATTTCAGCTGAAAAATGCTTAGTTTATGATTTATAGTCAACATTAAGGAAATGTTCCGAACAAGCGTTTTCAGCCCGAGTGGAGCACATTTTGACCGTTTTTTAAAAAACATCATTGTACATTGAAATTTCTGCTTGCGTATGCTTTAGAAGCAAGAATTAAGAGGACTACATTCATTATTTCAGCTGAAAAATGCTTAGTTTATGATTTATAGTCAACATTAATGAAATGTTCCAAACAAGCGTTTTCAGCCCGAGTGGAGCACATTTTGACCCTTTTTTTAAAAACATCATTGTACATTGAAATTTCTGCTTGCGTATGCTTTAGAAGCAAGAATTAAGAGGACTACATTCATTATTTCAGCTGAAAAATGCTTAGTTTATGATTTATAGTCAACATTAATGTCATGTCCCAAACAAGCGTTTTCAGCCCGAGTGGAGCACATTTTGACCCTTTTTTTAAAAACATCATTGTACATTGAAATTTCTGCTTGCGTATGCTTTAGAAGCAAGAATTAAGAGGACTACATTCATTATTTCAGCTGAAAAATGCTTAGTTTATGATTTATAGTCAACATTAATGTAATGTCCCAAACAAGCGTTTTCAGCCCGAGTGGAGCACATTTTGACCGTTTTTTTAAAAACATCATTGTACATTGAAATTTCTGTTTGCGTCTGCTTTAGAAGCAAGAATTAAGAGGACTACATTCATTATTTCAGCTGAAAAATGCTTAGTTTATGATTTATAGTCAACATTAATGAAATGTCCCCAACAGCGTTTTCAGCCCGAGTGGAGCACATTTTGACCGTTTTTTTAAAAACATCATTGTACATTGAATTTTCTGTTTGTGTATGCTTTAGAAGCAAGAATTAAGAGGACTACATTCATTATTTCAGCAGAAAAATGCTTAGTTTATGATTTATAGTCAACATTAATGAAATGTCCCCAACAGCGTTTTCAGCCCGAGTGGAGCACATTTTGACTGTTTTTTTAAAAACATCATTGTACATTGAAATTTCTGCTTGCGTATGCTTTAGAAGCAAGAATTAAGAGGACTACATTCATTATTTCAGCTGAAAAATGCTTAGTTTTTGATTTATAGTCAACATTAATGAAATGTCCCCAACAGCGTTTTCAGCCCGAGTGGAGCACATTTTGACTGTTTTTTTTAAAAACATCATTGTACATTGAAATTTCTGCTTGCGTATGCTTTAGAAGCAAGAATTAAAAGGACTACATTCATTATTTCAGCTGAAAAATGCTTAGTTTATGATTTATAGTCAACATTAATGAAATGTCCCCAACAGCGTTTTCAGCCCGAGTGGAGCACATTTTGACTGTTTTTTTAAAAACATCATTGTACATTGAAATTTCTGCTTGCGTATGCTTTAGAAGCAAGAATTAAGAGGACTACATTCATTATTTCAGCTGAAAAATGCTTAGTTTATGATTTATAGTCAACATTAATGAAATGTTCCAAACAAGCGTTTTCAGCCCGAGTGGAGCACATTTTGACTGTTTTTTTAAAAACATCATTGTACATTGAAATTTCTGCTTGCGTATGCTTTAGAAGCAAGAATTAAGAGGACTACATTCATTATTTCAGCTGAAAAATGCTTAGTTTATGATTTATAGTCAACATTAATGTCATGTCCCAAACAAGCGTTTTCAGCCCGAGTGGAGCACATTTTGACTGTTTTTTTAAAAACATCATTGTACATTGAAATTTCTGCTTGCGTATGCTTTAGAAGCAAGAATTAAGAGGACTACATTCATTATTTCAGCTGAAAAATGCTTAGTTTATGATTTATAGTCAACATTAATGAAATGTTCCAAACAAGCGTTTTCAGCCCGAGTGGAGCACATTTTGACCCTTTTTTTAAAAACATCATTGTACATTGAAATTTCTGCTTGCGTATGCTTTAGAAGCAAGAATTAAGAGGACTACATTCATTATTTCAGCTGAAAAATGCTTAGTTTTTGATTTGTAGTCAACATTAATGAAATGTCCCCAACAGCGTTTTCAGCCCGAGTGGAGCGCATTTTGACTGTTTTTTTTAAAAACATCATTGTACATTGAAATTTCTGCTTGCGTATGCTTTAGAAGCAAGAATTAAGAGGACTACATTCATTATTTCAGCTGAAAAATGCTTAGTTTATGATTTATAGTCAACATTAAGGAAATGTTCCGAACAAGCGTTTTCAGCCCGAGTGGAGCACATTTTGACCGTTTTTTAAAAAACATCATTGTACATTGAAATTTCTTTTTGCGTATGCTTTAGAAGCAAGAATTAAGAGGACTACATTCATTATTTCAGCTGAAAAATGCTTAGTTTATGATTTATAGTCAACATTAATGTCATGTCCCAAACAAGCGTTTTCAGCCCGAGTGGAGCACATTTTGACTGTTTTTTTAAAAACATCATTGTACATTGAAAATTCTGCTTGCATATGCTTTAGAAGCAAGAATTAAGAGGACTACATTCATTATTTCAGCTGAAAAATGCTTAGTTTATGATTTATAGTCAACATTAATGAAATGTTCCAAACAAGCGTTTTCAGCCCGAGTGGAGCACATTTTGACCCTTTTTTTAAAAACATCATTGTACATTGAAATTTCTGCTTGCGTATGCTTTAGAAGCAAGAATTAAGAGGACTACATTCATTATTTCAGCTGAAAAATGCTTAGTTTTTGATTTGTAGTCAACATTAATGAAATGTCCCCAACAGCGTTTTCAGCCCGAGTGGAGCGCATTTTGACTGTTTTTTTTAAAAACATCATTGTACATTGAAATTTCTGCTTGCGTATGCTTTAGAAGCAAGAATTAAGAGGACTACATTCATTATTTCAGCTGAAAAATGCTTAGTTTATGATTTATAGTCAACATTAATGAAATGTCCCCAACAGCGTTTTCAGCCCGAGTGGAGCACATTTTGACCGTTTTTTTAAAAACATCATTGTACATTTAATTTTCTGTTTGTGTATGCTTTAGAAGCAAGAATTAAGAGGACTACATTCATTATTTCAGCTGAAAAATGCTTAGTTTATGATTTATAGTCAACATTAATGAAATGTCCCCAACAGCGTTTTCAGCCCGAGTGGAGCACATTTTGACTGTTTTTTTAAAAACATCATTGTACATTGAAATTTCTGCTTGCGTATGCTTTAGAAGCAAGAATTAAGAGGACTACATTCATTATTTCAGCTGAAAAATGCTTAGTTTTTGATTTATAGTCAACATTAATGAAATGTCCCCAACAGCGTTTTCAGCCCGAGTGGAGCACATTTTGACTGTTTTTTTTAAAAACATCAATGTACATTGAAATTTCTGCTTGCGTATGCTTTAGAAGCAAGAATTAAAAGGACTACATTCATTATTTCAGCTGAAAAATGCTTAGTTTATGATTTATAGTCAACATTAATGAAATGTCCCCAACAGCGTTTTCAGCCCGAGTGGAGCACATTTTGACTGTTTTTTTAAAAACATCATTGTACATTGAAATTTCTGCTTGCGTATGCTTTAGAAGCAAGAATTAAGAGGACTACATTCATTATTTCAGCTGAAAAATGCTTAGTTTATGATTTATAGTCAACATTAATGAAATGTTCCAAACAAGCGTTTTCAGCCCGAGTGGAGCACATTTTGACCCTTTTTTTAAAAACATCATTGTACATTGAAATTTCTGCTTGCGTATGCTTTAGAAGCAAGAATTAAGAGGACTACATTCATTATTTCAGCTGAAAAATGCTTAGTTTATGATTTATAGTCAACATTAATGTCATGTCCCAAACAAGCGTTTTCAGCCCGAGTGGAGCACATTTTGACTGTTTTTTTAAAAACATCATTGTACATTGAAATTTCTGCTTGCGTATGCTTTAGAAGCAAGAATTAAGAGGACTACATTCATTATTTCAGCTGAAAAATGCTTAGTTTATGATTTATAGTCAACATTAATGAAATGTTCCAAACAAGCGTTTTCAGCCCGAGTGGAGCACATTTTGACCCTTTTTTTAAAAACATCATTGTACATTGAAATTTCTGCTTGCGTATGCTTTAGAAGCAGGAATTAAGAGGACTACATTCATTATTTCAGCTGAAAAATGCTTAGTTTTTGATTTGTAGTCAACATTAATGAAATGTCCCCAACAGCGTTTTCAGCCCGAGTGGAGCGCATTTTGACTGTTTTTTTTAAAAACATCATTGTACATTGAAATTTCTGCTTGCGTATGCTTTAGAAGCAAGAATTAAGAGGACTACATTCATTATTTCAGCTGAAAAATGCTTAGTTTATGATTTATAGTCAACATTAAGGAAATGTTCCGAACAAGCGTTTTCAGCCCGAGTGGAGCACATTTTGACCGTTTTTTAAAAAACATCATTGTACATTGAAATTTCTTTTTGCGTATGCTTTAGAAGCAAGAATTAAGAGGACTACATTCATTATTTCAGCTGAAAAATGCTTAGTTTATGATTTATAGTCAACATTAATGTCATGTCCCAAACAAGCGTTTTCAGCCCGAGTGGAGCACATTTTGACTGCTTTTTTAAAAACATCATTGTACATTGAAATTTCTGCTTGCGTATGCTTTAGAAGCAAGAATTAAGAGGACTACATTCATTATTTCAGCTGAAAAATGCTTAGTTTATGATTTATAGTCAACATTAATGAAATGTTCCAAACAAGCGTTTTCAGCCCGAGTGGAGCACATTTTGACCCTTTTTTTAAAAACATCATTGTACATTGAAATTTCTGCTTGCGTATGCTTTAGAAGCAAGAATTAAGAGGACTACATTCATTATTTCAGCTGAAAAATGCTTAGTTTATGATTTATAGTCAACATTAATGTCATGTCCCAAACAAGCGTTTTCAGCCCGAGTGGAGCACATTTTGACTGTTTTTTTAAAAACATCATTGTACATTGAAATTTCTGCTTGCGTATGCTTTAGAAGCAAGAATTAAGAGGACTACATTCATTATTTCAGCTGAAAAATGCTTAGTTTATGATTTATAGTCAACATTAATGAAATGTTCCAAACAAGCGTTTTCAGCCCGAGTGGAGCACATTTTGACCCTTTTTTTAAAAACATCATTGTACATTGAAATTTCTGCTTGCGTATGCTTTAGAAGCAAGAATTAAGAGGACTACATTCATTATTTCAGCTGAAAAATGCTTAGTTTATGATTTATAGTCAACATTAATGTCATGTCCCAAACAAGCGTTTTCAGCCCGAGTGGAGCACATTTTGACTGTTTTTTTAAAAACATCATTGTACATTGAAATTTCTGCTTGCGTATGCTTTAGAAGCAAGAATTAAGAGGACTACATTCATTATTTCAGCTGAAAAATGCTTAGTTTATGATTTATAGTCAACATTAATGAAATGTTCCAAACAAGCGTTTTCAGCCCGAGTGGAGCACATTTTGACCCTTTTTTTAAAAACATCATTGTACATTGAAATTTCTGCTTGCGTATGCTTTAGAAGCAAGAATTAAGAGGACTACATTCATTATTTCAGCTGAAAAATGCTTAGTTTTTGATTTGTAGTCAACATTAATGAAATGTCCCCAACAGCGTTTTCAGCCCGAGTGGAGCGCATTTTGACTGTTTTTTTTAAAAACATCATTGTACATTGAAATTTCTGCTTGCGTATGCTTTAGAAGCAAGAATTAAGAGGACTACATTCATTATTTCAGCTGAAAAATGCTTAGTTTATGATTTATAGTCAACATTAAGGAAATGTTCCGAACAAGCGTTTTCAGCCCGAGTGGAGCACATTTTGACCGTTTTTTAAAAAACATCATTGTACATTGAAATTTCTGCTTGCATATGCTTTAGAAGCAAGAATTAAGAGGACTACATTCATTATTTCAGCTGAAAAATGCTTAGTTTATGATTTATAGTCAACATTAATGAAATGTTCCAAACAAGCGTTTTCAGCCCGAGTGGAGCACATTTTGACCCTTTTTTTAAAAACATCATTGTACATTGAAATTTCTGCTTGCGTATGCTTTAGAAGCAAGAATTAAGAGGACTACATTCATTATTTCAGCTGAAAAATGCTTAGTTTATGATTTATAGTCAACATTAATGTCATGTCCCAAACAAGCGTTTTCAGCCCGAGTGGAGCACATTTTGACCCTTTTTTTAAAAACATCATTGTACATTGAAATTTCTGCTTGCGTATGCTTTAGAAGCAAGAATTAAGAGGACTACATTCATTATTTCAGCTGAAAAATGCTTAGTTTATGATTTATAGTCAACATTAATGTAATGTCCCAAACAAGCGTTTTCAGCCCGAGTGGAGCACATTTTGACCGTTTTTTTAAAAACATCATTGTACATTGAAATTTCTGTTTGCGTATGCTTTAGAAGCAAGAATTAAGAGGACTACATTCATTATTTCAGCTGAAAAATGCTTAGTTTATGATTTATAGTCAACATTAATGAAATGTCCCCAACAGCGTTTTCAGCCCGAGTGGAGCACATTTTGACCGTTTTTTTAAAAACATCATTGTACATTGAATTTTCTGTTTGTGTATGCTTTAGAAGCAAGAATTAAGAGGACTACATTCATTATTTCAGCAGAAAAATGCTTAGTTTATGATTTATAGTCAACATTAATGAAATGTCCCCAACAGCGTTTTCAGCCCGAGTGGAGCACATTTTGACTGTTTTTTTAAAAACATCATTGTACATTGAAATTTCTGCTTGCGTATGCTTTAGAAGCAAGAATTAAGAGGACTACATTCATTATTTCAGCTGAAAAATGCTTAGTTTTTGATTTATAGTCAACATTAATGAAATGTCCCCAACAGCGTTTTCAGCCCGAGTGGAGCACATTTTGACTGTTTTTTTTAAAAACATCATTGTACATTGAAATTTCTGCTTGCGTATGCTTTAGAAGCAAGAATTAAAAGGACTACATTCATTATTTCAGCTGAAAAATGCTTAGTTTATGATTTATAGTCAACATTAATGAAATGTCCCCAACAGCGTTTTCAGCCCGAGTGGAGCACATTTTGACTGTTTTTTTAAAAACATCATTGTACATTGAAATTTCTGCTTGCGTATGCTTTAGAAGCAAGAATTAAGAGGACTACATTCATTATTTCAGCTGAAAAATGCTTAGTTTATGATTTATAGTCAACATTAATGAAATGTTCCAAACAAGCGTTTTCAGCCCGAGTGGAGCACATTTTGACTGTTTTTTTAAAAACATCATTGTACATTGAAATTTCTGCTTGCGTATGCTTTAGAAGCAAGAATTAAGAGGACTACATTCATTATTTCAGCTGAAAAATGCTTAGTTTATGATTTATAGTCAACATTAATGTCATGTCCCAAACAAGCGTTTTCAGCCCGAGTGGAGCACATTTTGACTGTTTTTTTAAAAACATCATTGTACATTGAAATTTCTGCTTGCGTATGCTTTAGAAGCAAGAATTAAGAGGACTACATTCATTATTTCAGCTGAAAAATGCTTAGTTTATGATTTATAGTCAACATTAATGAAATGTTCCAAACAAGCGTTTTCAGCCCGAGTGGAGCACATTTTGACCCTTTTTTTAAAAACATCATTGTACATTGAAATTTCTGCTTGCGTATGCTTTAGAAGCAAGAATTAAGAGGACTACATTCATTATTTCAGCTGAAAAATGCTTAGTTTTTGATTTGTAGTCAACATTAATGAAATGTCCCCAACAGCGTTTTCAGCCCGAGTGGAGCGCATTTTGACTGTTTTTTTTAAAAACATCATTGTACATTGAAATTTCTGCTTGCGTATGCTTTAGAAGCAAGAATTAAGAGGACTACATTCATTATTTCAGCTGAAAAATGCTTAGTTTATGATTTATAGTCAACATTAAGGAAATGTTCCGAACAAGCGTTTTCAGCCCGAGTGGAGCACATTTTGACCGTTTTTTAAAAAACATCATTGTACATTGAAATTTCTTTTTGCGTATGCTTTAGAAGCAAGAATTAAGAGGACTACATTCATTATTTCAGCTGAAAAATGCTTAGTTTATGATTTATAGTCAACATTAATGTCATGTCCCAAACAAGCGTTTTCAGCCCGAGTGGAGCACATTTTGACTGTTTTTTTAAAAACATCATTGTACATTGAAAATTCTGCTTGCATATGCTTTAGAAGCAAGAATTAAGAGGACTACATTCATTATTTCAGCTGAAAAATGCTTAGTTTATGATTTATAGTCAACATTAATGAAATGTTCCAAACAAGCGTTTTCAGCCCGAGTGGAGCACATTTTGACCCTTTTTTTAAAAACATCATTGTACATTGAAATTTCTGCTTGCGTATGCTTTAGAAGCAAGAATTAAGAGGACTACATTCATTATTTCAGCTGAAAAATGCTTAGTTTTTTGATTTGTAGTCAACATTAATGAAATGTCCCCAACAGCGTTTTCAGCCCGAGTGGAGCGCATTTTGACTGTTTTTTTTAAAAACATCATTGTACATTGAAATTTCTGCTTGCGTATGCTTTAGAAGCAAGAATTAAGAGGACTACATTCATTATTTCAGCTGAAAAATGCTTAGTTTATGATTTATAGTCAACATTAATGAAATGTCCCCAACAGCGTTTTCAGCCCGAGTGGAGCACATTTTGACTGTTTTTTTAAAAACATCATTGTACATTGAAATTTCTGCTTGCGTATGCTTTAGAAGCAAGAATTAAGAGGACTACATTCATTATTTCAGCTGAAAAATGCTTAGTTTTAGATTTATAGTCAACATTAATGAAATGTCCCCAACAGCGTTTTCAGCCCGAGTGGAGCACATTTTGACTGTTTTTTTTAAAAACATCAATGTACATTGAAATTTCTGCTTGCGTATGCTTTAGAAGCAAGAATTAAAAGGACTACATTCATTATTTCAGCTGAAAAATGCTTAGTTTATGATTTATAGTCAACATTAATGAAATGTCCCCAACAGCGTTTTCAGCCCGAGTGGAGCACATTTTGACTGTTTTTTTAAAAACATCATTGTACATTGAAATTTCTGCTTGCGTATGCTTTAGAAGCAAGAATTAAGAGGACTACATTCATTATTTCAGCTGAAAAATGCTTAGTTTATGATTTATAGTCAACATTAATGAAATGTTCCAAACAAGCGTTTTCAGCCCGAGTGGAGCACATTTTGACCCTTTTTTTAAAAACATCATTGTACATTGAAATTTCTGCTTGCGTATGCTTTAGAAGCAAGAATTAAGAGGACTACATTCATTATTTCAGCTGAAAAATGCTTAGTTTATGATTTATAGTCAACATTAATGTCATGTCCCAAACAAGCGTTTTCAGCCCGAGTGGAGCACATTTTGACTGTTTTTTTAAAAACATCATTGTACATTGAAATTTCTGCTTGCGTATGCTTTAGAAGCAAGAATTAAGAGGACTACATTCATTATTTCAGCTGAAAAATGCTTAGTTTATGATTTATAGTCAACATTAATGAAATGTTCCAAACAAGCGTTTTCAGCCCGAGTGGAGCACATTTTGACCCTTTTTTTAAAAACATCATTGTACATTGAAATTTCTGCTTGCGTATGCTTTAGAAGCAAGAATTAAGAGGACTACATTCATTATTTCAGCTGAAAAATGCTTAGTTTTTGATTTGTAGTCAACATTAATGAAATGTCCCCAACAGCGTTTTCAGCCCGAGTGGAGCGCATTTTGACTGTTTTTTTTAAAAACATCATTGTACATTGAAATTTCTGCTTGCGTATGCTTTAGAAGCAAGAATTAAGAGGACTACATTCATTATTTCAGCTGAAAAATGCTTAGTTTATGATTTATAGTCAACATTAAGGAAATGTTCCGAACAAGCGTTTTCAGCCCGAGTGGAGCACATTTTGACCGTTTTTTAAAAAACATCATTGTACATTGAAATTTCTGCTTGCGTATGCTTTAGAAGCAAGAATTAAGAGGACTACATTCATTATTTCAGCTGAAAAATGCTTAGTTTATGATTTATAGTCAACATTAATGTCATGTCCCAAACAAGCGTTTTCAGCCCGAGTGGAGCACATTTTGACTGTTTTTTTAAAAACATCATTGTACATTGAAATTTCTGCTTGCGTATGCTTTAGAAGCAAGAATTAAGAGGACTACATTCATTATTTCAGCTGAAAAATGCTTAGTTTATGATTTATAGTCAACATTAATGAAATGTTCCAAACAAGCGTTTTCAGCCCGAGTGGAGCACATTTTGACCCTTTTTTTAAAAACATCATTGTACATTGAAATTTCTGCTTGCGTATGCTTTAGAAGCAGGAATTAAGAGGACTACATTCATTATTTCAGCTGAAAAATGCTTAGTTTTTGATTTGTAGTCAACATTAATGAAATGTCCCCAACAGCGTTTTCAGCCCGAGTGGAGCGCATTTTGACTGTTTTTTTTAAAAACATCATTGTACATTGAAATTTCTGCTTGCGTATGCTTTAGAAGCAAGAATTAAGAGGACTACATTCATTATTTCAGCTGAAAAATGCTTAGTTTATGATTTATAGTCAACATTAAGGAAATGTTCCGAACAAGCGTTTTCAGCCCGAGTGGAGCACATTTTGACCGTTTTTTAAAAAACATCATTGTACATTGAAATTTCTTTTTGCGTATGCTTTAGAAGCAAGAATTAAGAGGACTACATTCATTATTTCAGCTGAAAAATGCTTAGTTTATGATTTATAGTCAACATTAATGTCATGTCCCAAACAAGCGTTTTCAGCCCGAGTGGAGCACATTTTGACTGCTTTTTTAAAAACATCATTGTACATTGAAATTTCTGCTTGCGTATGCTTTAGAAGCAAGAATTAAGAGGACTACATTCATTATTTCAGCTGAAAAATGCTTAGTTTATGATTTATAGTCAACATTAATGAAATGTTCCAAACAAGCGTTTTCAGCCCGAGTGGAGCACATTTTGACCCTTTTTTTAAAAACATCATTGTACATTGAAATTTCTGCTTGCGTATGCTTTAGAAGCAAGAATTAAGAGGACTACATTCATTATTTCAGCTGAAAAATGCTTAGTTTTTGATTTGTAGTCAACATTAATAAAATGTCCCCAACAGCGTTTTCAGCCCGAGTGGAGCGCATTTTGACTGTTTTTTTTAAAAACATCATTGTACATTGAAATTTCTGCTTGCGTATGCTTTAGAAGCAAGAATTAAGAGGACTACATTCATTATTTCAGCTGAAAAATGCTTAGTTTATGATTTATAGTCAACATTAAGGAAATGTTCCGAACAAGTGTTTTCAGCCCGAGTGGAGCACATTTTGACCGTTTTTTAAAAAACATCATTGTACATTGAAATTTCTGCTTGCGTATGCTTTAGAAGCAAGAATTAAGAGGACTACATTCATTATTTCAGCTGAAAAATGCTTAGTTTATGATTTATAGTCAACATTAATGAAATGTTCCAAACAAGCGTTTTCAGCCCGAGTGGAGCACATTTTGACCCTTTTTTTAAAAACATCATTGTACATTGAAATTTCTGCTTGCGTATGCTTTAGAAGCAAGAATTAAGAGGACTACATTCATTATTTCAGCTGAAAAATGCTTAGTTTATGATTTATAGTCAACATTAATGTCATGTCCCAAACAAGCGTTTTCAGCCCGAGTGGAGCACATTTTGACCCTTTTTTTAAAAACATCATTGTACATTGAAATTTCTGCTTGCGTATGCTTTAGAAGCAAGAATTAAGAGGACTACATTCATTATTTCAGCTGAAAAATGCTTAGTTTATGATTTATAGTCAACATTAATGTAATGTCCCAAACAAGCGTTTTCAGCCCGAGTGGAGCACATTTTGACCGTTTTTTTAAAAACATCATTGTACATTGAAATTTCTGTTTGCGTCTGCTTTAGAAGCAAGAATTAAGAGGACTACATTCATTATTTCAGCTGAAAAATGCTTAGTTTATGATTTATAGTCAACATTAATGAAATGTCCCCAACAGCGTTTTCAGCCCGAGTGGAGCACATTTTGACCGTTTTTTTAAAAACATCATTGTACATTGAATTTTCTGTTTGTGTATGCTTTAGAAGCAAGAATTAAGAGGACTACATTCATTATTTCAGCAGAAAAATGCTTAGTTTATGATTTATAGTCAACATTAATGAAATGTCCCCAACAGCGTTTTCAGCCCGAGTGGAGCACATTTTGACTGTTTTTTTAAAAACATCATTGTACATTGAAATTTCTGCTTGCGTATGCTTTAGAAGCAAGAATTAAGAGGACTACATTCATTATTTCAGCTGAAAAATGCTTAGTTTTTGATTTATAGTCAACATTAATGAAATGTCCCCAACAGCGTTTTCAGCCCGAGTGGAGCACATTTTGACTGTTTTTTTTAAAAACATCATTGTACATTGAAATTTCTGCTTGCGTATGCTTTAGAAGCAAGAATTAAAAGGACTACATTCATTATTTCAGCTGAAAAATGCTTAGTTTATGATTTATAGTCAACATTAATGAAATGTCCCCAACAGCGTTTTCAGCCCGAGTGGAGCACATTTTGACTGTTTTTTTAAAAACATCATTGTACATTGAAATTTCTGCTTGCGTATGCTTTAGAAGCAAGAATTAAGAGGACTACATTCATTATTTCAGCTGAAAAATGCTTAGTTTATGATTTATAGTCAACATTAATGAAATGTTCCAAACAAGCGTTTTCAGCCCGAGTGGAGCACATTTTGACTGTTTTTTTAAAAACATCATTGTACATTGAAATTTCTGCTTGCGTATGCTTTAGAAGCAAGAATTAAGAGGACTACATTCATTATTTCAGCTGAAAAATGCTTAGTTTATGATTTATAGTCAACATTAATGTCATGTCCCAAACAAGCGTTTTCAGCCCGAGTGGAGCACATTTTGACTGTTTTTTTAAAAACATCATTGTACATTGAAATTTCTGCTTGCGTATGCTTTAGAAGCAAGAATTAAGAGGACTACATTCATTATTTCAGCTGAAAAATGCTTAGTTTATGATTTATAGTCAACATTAATGAAATGTTCCAAACAAGCGTTTTCAGCCCGAGTGGAGCACATTTTGACCCTTTTTTTAAAAACATCATTGTACATTGAAATTTCTGCTTGCGTATGCTTTAGAAGCAAGAATTAAGAGGACTACATTCATTATTTCAGCTGAAAAATGCTTAGTTTTTGATTTGTAGTCAACATTAATGAAATGTCCCCAACAGCGTTTTCAGCCCGAGTGGAGCGCATTTTGACTGTTTTTTTTAAAAACATCATTGTACATTGAAATTTCTGCTTGCGTATGCTTTAGAAGCAAGAATTAAGAGGACTACATTCATTATTTCAGCTGAAAAATGCTTAGTTTATGATTTATAGTCAACATTAAGGAAATGTTCCGAACAAGCGTTTTCAGCCCGAGTGGAGCACATTTTGACCGTTTTTTAAAAAACATCATTGTACATTGAAATTTCTTTTTGCGTATGCTTTAGAAGCAAGAATTAAGAGGACTACATTCATTATTTCAGCTGAAAAATGCTTAGTTTATGATTTATAGTCAACATTAATGTCATGTCCCAAACAAGCGTTTTCAGCCCGAGTGGAGCACATTTTGACTGTTTTTTTAAAAACATCATTGTACATTGAAAATTCTGCTTGCATATGCTTTAGAAGCAAGAATTAAGAGGACTACATTCATTATTTCAGCTGAAAAATGCTTAGTTTATGATTTATAGTCAACATTAATGAAATGTTCCAAACAAGCGTTTTCAGCCCGAGTGGAGCACATTTTGACCCTTTTTTTAAAAACATCATTGTACATTGAAATTTCTGCTTGCGTATGCTTTAGAAGCAAGAATTAAGAGGACTACATTCATTATTTCAGCTGAAAAATGCTTAGTTTTTGATTTGTAGTCAACATTAATGAAATGTCCCCAACAGCGTTTTCAGCCCGAGTGGAGCGCATTTTGACTGTTTTTTTTAAAAACATCATTGTACATTGAAATTTCTGCTTGCGTATGCTTTAGAAGCAAGAATTAAGAGGACTACATTCATTATTTCAGCTGAAAAATGCTTAGTTTATGATTTATAGTCAACATTAATGAAATGTCCCCAACAGCGTTTTCAGCCCGAGTGGAGCACATTTTGACCGTTTTTTTAAAAACATCATTGTACATTTAATTTTCTGTTTGTGTATGCTTTAGAAGCAAGAATTAAGAGGACTACATTCATTATTTCAGCTGAAAAATGCTTAGTTTATGATTTATAGTCAACATTAATGAAATGTCCCCAACAGCGTTTTCAGCCCGAGTGGAGCACATTTTGACTGTTTTTTTAAAAACATCATTGTACATTGAAATTTCTGCTTGCGTATGCTTTAGAAGCAAGAATTAAGAGGACTACATTCATTATTTCAGCTGAAAAATGCTTAGTTTTTGATTTATAGTCAACATTAATGAAATGTCCCCAACAGCGTTTTCAGCCCGAGTGGAGCACATTTTGACTGTTTTTTTTAAAAACATCAATGTACATTGAAATTTCTGCTTGCGTATGCTTTAGAAGCAAGAATTAAAAGGACTACATTCATTATTTCAGCTGAAAAATGCTTAGTTTATGATTTATAGTCAACATTAATGAAATGTCCCCAACAGCGTTTTCAGCCCGAGTGGAGCACATTTTGACTGTTTTTTTAAAAACATCATTGTACATTGAAATTTCTGCTTGCGTATGCTTTAGAAGCAAGAATTAAGAGGACTACATTCATTATTTCAGCTGAAAAATGCTTAGTTTATGATTTATAGTCAACATTAATGAAATGTTCCAAACAAGCGTTTTCAGCCCGAGTGGAGCACATTTTGACCCTTTTTTTAAAAACATCATTGTACATTGAAATTTCTGCTTGCGTATGCTTTAGAAGCAAGAATTAAGAGGACTACATTCATTATTTCAGCTGAAAAATGCTTAGTTTATGATTTATAGTCAACATTAATGTCATGTCCCAAACAAGCGTTTTCAGCCCGAGTGGAGCACATTTTGACTGTTTTTTTAAAAACATCATTGTACATTGAAATTTCTGCTTGCGTATGCTTTAGAAGCAAGAATTAAGAGGACTACATTCATTATTTCAGCTGAAAAATGCTTAGTTTATGATTTATAGTCAACATTAATGAAATGTTCCAAACAAGCGTTTTCAGCCCGAGTGGAGCACATTTTGACCCTTTTTTTAAAAACATCATTGTACATTGAAATTTCTGCTTGCGTATGCTTTAGAAGCAGGAATTAAGAGGACTACATTCATTATTTCAGCTGAAAAATGCTTAGTTTTTGATTTGTAGTCAACATTAATGAAATGTCCCCAACAGCGTTTTCAGCCCGAGTGGAGCGCATTTTGACTGTTTTTTTTAAAAACATCATTGTACATTGAAATTTCTGCTTGCGTATGCTTTAGAAGCAAGAATTAAGAGGACTACATTCATTATTTCAGCTGAAAAATGCTTAGTTTATGATTTATAGTCAACATTAAGGAAATGTTCCGAACAAGCGTTTTCAGCCCGAGTGGAGCACATTTTGACCGTTTTTTAAAAAACATCATTGTACATTGAAATTTCTTTTTGCGTATGCTTTAGAAGCAAGAATTAAGAGGACTACATTCATTATTTCAGCTGAAAAATGCTTAGTTTATGATTTATAGTCAACATTAATGTCATGTCCCAAACAAGCGTTTTCAGCCCGAGTGGAGCACATTTTGACTGCTTTTTTAAAAACATCATTGTACATTGAAATTTCTGCTTGCGTATGCTTTAGAAGCAAGAATTAAGAGGACTACATTCATTATTTCAGCTGAAAAATGCTTAGTTTATGATTTATAGTCAACATTAATGAAATGTTCCAAACAAGCGTTTTCAGCCCGAGTGGAGCACATTTTGACCCTTTTTTTAAAAACATCATTGTACATTGAAATTTCTGCTTGCGTATGCTTTAGAAGCAAGAATTAAGAGGACTACATTCATTATTTCAGCTGAAAAATGCTTAGTTTATGATTTATAGTCAACATTAATGTCATGTCCCAAACAAGCGTTTTCAGCCCGAGTGGAGCACATTTTGACTGTTTTTTTAAAAACATCATTGTACATTGAAATTTCTGCTTGCGTATGCTTTAGAAGCAAGAATTAAGAGGACTACATTCATTATTTCAGCTGAAAAATGCTTAGTTTATGATTTATAGTCAACATTAATGAAATGTTCCAAACAAGCGTTTTCAGCCCGAGTGGAGCACATTTTGACCCTTTTTTTAAAAACATCATTGTACATTGAAATTTCTGCTTGCGTATGCTTTAGAAGCAAGAATTAAGAGGACTACATTCATTATTTCAGCTGAAAAATGCTTAGTTTATGATTTATAGTCAACATTAATGTCATGTCCCAAACAAGCGTTTTCAGCCCGAGTGGAGCACATTTTGACTGTTTTTTTAAAAACATCATTGTACATTGAAATTTCTGCTTGCGTATGCTTTAGAAGCAAGAATTAAGAGGACTACATTCATTATTTCAGCTGAAAAATGCTTAGTTTATGATTTATAGTCAACATTAATGAAATGTTCCAAACAAGCGTTTTCAGCCCGAGTGGAGCACATTTTGACCCTTTTTTTAAAAACATCATTGTACATTGAAATTTCTGCTTGCGTATGCTTTAGAAGCAAGAATTAAGAGGACTACATTCATTATTTCAGCTGAAAAATGCTTAGTTTTTGATTTGTAGTCAACATTAATGAAATGTCCCCAACAGCGTTTTCAGCCCGAGTGGAGCGCATTTTGACTGTTTTTTTTAAAAACATCATTGTACATTGAAATTTCTGCTTGCGTATGCTTTAGAAGCAAGAATTAAGAGGACTACATTCATTATTTCAGCTGAAAAATGCTTAGTTTATGATTTATAGTCAACATTAAGGAAATGTTCCGAACAAGCGTTTTCAGCCCGAGTGGAGCACATTTTGACCGTTTTTTAAAAAACATCATTGTACATTGAAATTTCTGCTTGCATATGCTTTAGAAGCAAGAATTAAGAGGACTACATTCATTATTTCAGCTGAAAAATGCTTAGTTTATGATTTATAGTCAACATTAATGAAATGTTCCAAACAAGCGTTTTCAGCCCGAGTGGAGCACATTTTGACCCTTTTTTTAAAAACATCATTGTACATTGAAATTTCTGCTTGCGTATGCTTTAGAAGCAAGAATTAAGAGGACTACATTCATTATTTCAGCTGAAAAATGCTTAGTTTATGATTTATAGTCAACATTAATGTCATGTCCCAAACAAGCGTTTTCAGCCCGAGTGGAGCACATTTTGACCCTTTTTTTAAAAACATCATTGTACATTGAAATTTCTGCTTGCGTATGCTTTAGAAGCAAGAATTAAGAGGACTACATTCATTATTTCAGCTGAAAAATGCTTAGTTTATGATTTATAGTCAACATTAATGTAATGTCCCAAACAAGCGTTTTCAGCCCGAGTGGAGCACATTTTGACCGTTTTTTTAAAAACATCATTGTACATTGAAATTTCTGTTTGCGTATGCTTTAGAAGCAAGAATTAAGAGGACTACATTCATTATTTCAGCTGAAAAATGCTTAGTTTATGATTTATAGTCAACATTAATGAAATGTCCCCAACAGCGTTTTCAGCCCGAGTGGAGCACATTTTGACCGTTTTTTTAAAAACATCATTGTACATTGAATTTTCTGTTTGTGTATGCTTTAGAAGCAAGAATTAAGAGGACTACATTCATTATTTCAGCAGAAAAATGCTTAGTTTATGATTTATAGTCAACATTAATGAAATGTCCCCAACAGCGTTTTCAGCCCGAGTGGAGCACATTTTGACTGTTTTTTTAAAAACATCATTGTACATTGAAATTTCTGCTTGCGTATGCTTTAGAAGCAAGAATTAAGAGGACTACATTCATTATTTCAGCTGAAAAATGCTTAGTTTTTGATTTATAGTCAACATTAATGAAATGTCCCCAACAGCGTTTTCAGCCCGAGTGGAGCACATTTTGACTGTTTTTTTTAAAAACATCATTGTACATTGAAATTTCTGCTTGCGTATGCTTTAGAAGCAAGAATTAAAAGGACTACATTCATTATTTCAGCTGAAAAATGCTTAGTTTATGATTTATAGTCAACATTAATGAAATGTCCCCAACAGCGTTTTCAGCCCGAGTGGAGCACATTTTGACTGTTTTTTTAAAAACATCATTGTACATTGAAATTTCTGCTTGCGTATGCTTTAGAAGCAAGAATTAAGAGGACTACATTCATTATTTCAGCTGAAAAATGCTTAGTTTATGATTTATAGTCAACATTAATGAAATGTTCCAAACAAGCGTTTTCAGCCCGAGTGGAGCACATTTTGACTGTTTTTTTAAAAACATCATTGTACATTGAAATTTCTGCTTGCGTATGCTTTAGAAGCAAGAATTAAGAGGACTACATTCATTATTTCAGCTGAAAAATGCTTAGTTTATGATTTATAGTCAACATTAATGTCATGTCCCAAACAAGCGTTTTCAGCCCGAGTGGAGCACATTTTGACTGTTTTTTTAAAAACATCATTGTACATTGAAATTTCTGCTTGCGTATGCTTTAGAAGCAAGAATTAAGAGGACTACATTCATTATTTCAGCTGAAAAATGCTTAGTTTATGATTTATAGTCAACATTAATGAAATGTTCCAAACAAGCGTTTTCAGCCCGAGTGGAGCACATTTTGACCCTTTTTTTAAAAACATCATTGTACATTGAAATTTCTGCTTGCGTATGCTTTAGAAGCAAGAATTAAGAGGACTACATTCATTATTTCAGCTGAAAAATGCTTAGTTTTTGATTTGTAGTCAACATTAATGAAATGTCCCCAACAGCGTTTTCAGCCCGAGTGGAGCGCATTTTGACTGTTTTTTTTAAAAACATCATTGTACATTGAAATTTCTGCTTGCGTATGCTTTAGAAGCAAGAATTAAGAGGACTACATTCATTATTTCAGCTGAAAAATGCTTAGTTTATGATTTATAGTCAACATTAAGGAAATGTTCCGAACAAGCGTTTTCAGCCCGAGTGGAGCACATTTTGACCGTTTTTTAAAAAACATCATTGTACATTGAAATTTCTTTTTGCGTATGCTTTAGAAGCAAGAATTAAGAGGACTACATTCATTATTTCAGCTGAAAAATGCTTAGTTTATGATTTATAGTCAACATTAATGTCATGTCCCAAACAAGCGTTTTCAGCCCGAGTGGAGCACATTTTGACTGTTTTTTTAAAAACATCATTGTACATTGAAAATTCTGCTTGCATATGCTTTAGAAGCAAGAATTAAGAGGACTACATTCATTATTTCAGCTGAAAAATGCTTAGTTTATGATTTATAGTCAACATTAATGAAATGTTCCAAACAAGCGTTTTCAGCCCGAGTGGAGCACATTTTGACCCTTTTTTTAAAAACATCATTGTACATTGAAATTTCTGCTTGCGTATGCTTTAGAAGCAAGAATTAAGAGGACTACATTCATTATTTCAGCTGAAAAATGCTTAGTTTTTTGATTTGTAGTCAACATTAATGAAATGTCCCCAACAGCGTTTTCAGCCCGAGTGGAGCGCATTTTGACTGTTTTTTTTAAAAACATCATTGTACATTGAAATTTCTGCTTGCGTATGCTTTAGAAGCAAGAATTAAGAGGACTACATTCATTATTTCAGCTGAAAAATGCTTAGTTTATGATTTATAGTCAACATTAATGAAATGTCCCCAACAGCGTTTTCAGCCCGAGTGGAGCACATTTTGACCGTTTTTTTAAAAACATCATTGTACATTTAATTTTCTGTTTGTGTACGCTTTAGAAGCAAGAATTAAGAGGACTACATTCATTATTTCAGCTGAAAAATGCTTAGTTTATGATTTATAGTCAACATTAATGAAATGTCCCCAACAGCGTTTTCAGCCCGAGTGGAGCACATTTTGACTGTTTTTTTAAAAACATCATTGTACATTGAAATTTCTGCTTGCGTATGCTTTAGAAGCAAGAATTAAGAGGACTACATTCATTATTTCAGCTGAAAAATGCTTAGTTTTTGATTTATAGTCAACATTAATGAAATGTCCCCAACAGCGTTTTCAGCCCGAGTGGAGCACATTTTGACTGTTTTTTTTAAAAACATCAATGTACATTGAAATTTCTGCTTGCGTATGCTTTAGAAGCAAGAATTAAAAGGACTACATTCATTATTTCAGCTGAAAAATGCTTAGTTTATGATTTATAGTCAACATTAATGAAATGTCCCCAACAGCGTTTTCAGCCCGAGTGGAGCACATTTTGACTGTTTTTTTAAAAACATCATTGTACATTGAAATTTCTGCTTGCGTATGCTTTAGAAGCAAGAATTAAGAGGACTACATTCATTATTTCAGCTGAAAAATGCTTAGTTTATGATTTATAGTCAACATTAATGAAATGTTCCAAACAAGCGTTTTCAGCCCGAGTGGAGCACATTTTGACCCTTTTTTTAAAAACATCATTGTACATTGAAATTTCTGCTTGCGTATGCTTTAGAAGCAAGAATTAAGAGGACTACATTCATTATTTCAGCTGAAAAATGCTTAGTTTATGATTTATAGTCAACATTAATGTCATGTCCCAAACAAGCGTTTTCAGCCCGAGTGGAGCACATTTTGACTGTTTTTTTAAAAACATCATTGTACATTGAAATTTCTGCTTGCGTATGCTTTAGAAGCAAGAATTAAGAGGACTACATTCATTATTTCAGCTGAAAAATGCTTAGTTTATGATTTATAGTCAACATTAATGAAATGTTCCAAACAAGCGTTTTCAGCCCGAGTGGAGCACATTTTGACCCTTTTTTTAAAAACATCATTGTACATTGAAATTTCTGCTTGCGTATGCTTTAGAAGCAAGAATTAAGAGGACTACATTCATTATTTCAGCTGAAAAATGCTTAGTTTTTGATTTGTAGTCAACATTAATGAAATGTCCCCAACAGCGTTTTCAGCCCGAGTGGAGCGCATTTTGACTGTTTTTTTTAAAAACATCATTGTACATTGAAATTTCTGCTTGCGTATGCTTTAGAAGCAAGAATTAAGAGGACTACATTCATTATTTCAGCTGAAAAATGCTTAGTTTATGATTTATAGTCAACATTAAGGAAATGTTCCGAACAAGCGTTTTCAGCCCGAGTGGAGCACATTTTGACCGTTTTTTAAAAAACATCATTGTACATTGAAATTTCTTTTTGCGTATGCTTTAGAAGCAAGAATTAAGAGGACTACATTCATTATTTCAGCTGAAAAATGCTTAGTTTATGATTTATAGTCAACATTAATGTCATGTCCCAAACAAGCGTTTTCAGCCCGAGTGGAGCACATTTTGACTGTTTTTTTAAAAACATCATTGTACATTGAAAATTCTGCTTGCATATGCTTTAGAAGCAAGTATTAAGAGGACTACATTCATTATTTCAGCTGAAAAATGCTTAGTTTATGATTTATAGTCAACATTAATGAAATGTTCCAAACAAGCGTTTTCAGCCCGAGTGGAGCACATTTTGACCCTTTTTTTAAAAACATCATTGTACATTGAAATTTCTGCTTGCGTATGCTTTAGAAGCAAGAATTAAGAGGACTACATTCATTATTTCAGCTGAAAAATGCTTAGTTTTTGATTTGTAGTCAACATTAATGAAATGTCCCCAACAGCGTTTTCAGCCCGAGTGGAGCGCATTTTGACTGTTTTTTTTAAAAACATCATTGTACATTGAAATTTCTGCTTGCGTATGCTTTAGAAGCAAGAATTAAGAGGACTACATTCATTATTTCAGCTGAAAAATGCTTAGTTTATGATTTATAGTCAACATTAATGAAATGTCCCCAACAGCGTTTTCAGCCCGAGTGGAGCACATTTTGACCGTTTTTTTAAAAACATCATTGTACATTTAATTTTCTGTTTGTGTATGCTTTAGAAGCAAGAATTAAGAGGACTACATTCATTATTTCAGCTGAAAAATGCTTAGTTTATGATTTATAGTCAACATTAATGAAATGTCCCCAACAGCGTTTTCAGCCCGAGTGGAGCACATTTTGACTGTTTTTTTAAAAACATCATTGTACATTGAAATTTCTGCTTGCGTATGCTTTAGAAGCAAGAATTAAGAGGACTACATTCATTATTTCAGCTGAAAAATGCTTAGTTTTTGATTTATAGTCAACATTAATGAAATGTCCCCAACAGCGTTTTCAGCCCGAGTGGAGCACATTTTGACTGTTTTTTTTAAAAACATCAATGTACATTGAAATTTCTGCTTGCGTATGCTTTAGAAGCAAGAATTAAAAGGACTACATTCATTATTTCAGCTGAAAAATGCTTAGTTTATGATTTATAGTCAACATTAATGAAATGTCCCCAACAGCGTTTTCAGCCCGAGTGGAGCACATTTTGACTGTTTTTTTAAAAACATCATTGTACATTGAAATTTCTGCTTGCGTATGCTTTAGAAGCAAGAATTAAGAGGACTACATTCATTATTTCAGCTGAAAAATGCTTAGTTTATGATTTATAGTCAACATTAATGAAATGTTCCAAACAAGCGTTTTCAGCCCGAGTGGAGCACATTTTGACCCTTTTTTTAAAAACATCATTGTACATTGAAATTTCTGCTTGCGTATGCTTTAGAAGCAAGAATTAAGAGGACTACATTCATTATTTCAGCTGAAAAATGCTTAGTTTATGATTTATAGTCAACATTAATGTCATGTCCCAAACAAGCGTTTTCAGCCCGAGTGGAGCACATTTTGACTGTTTTTTTAAAAACATCATTGTACATTGAAATTTCTGCTTGCGTATGCTTTAGAAGCAAGAATTAAGAGGACTACATTCATTATTTCAGCTGAAAAATGCTTAGTTTATGATTTATAGTCAACATTAATGAAATGTTCCAAACAAGCGTTTTCAGCCCGAGTGGAGCACATTTTGACCCTTTTTTTAAAAACATCATTGTACATTGAAATTTCTGCTTGCGTATGCTTTAGAAGCAGGAATTAAGAGGACTACATTCATTATTTCAGCTGAAAAATGCTTAGTTTTTGATTTGTAGTCAACATTAATGAAATGTCCCCAACAGCGTTTTCAGCCCGAGTGGAGCGCATTTTGACTGTTTTTTTTAAAAACATCATTGTACATTGAAATTTCTGCTTGCGTATGCTTTAGAAGCAAGAATTAAGAGGACTACATTCATTATTTCAGCTGAAAAATGCTTAGTTTATGATTTATAGTCAACATTAAGGAAATGTTCCGAACAAGCGTTTTCAGCCCGAGTGGAGCACATTTTGACCGTTTTTTAAAAAACATCATTGTACATTGAAATTTCTTTTTGCGTATGCTTTAGAAGCAAGAATTAAGAGGACTACATTCATTATTTCAGCTGAAAAATGCTTAGTTTATGATTTATAGTCAACATTAATGTCATGTCCCAAACAAGCGTTTTCAGCCCGAGTGGAGCACATTTTGACTGCTTTTTTAAAAACATCATTGTACATTGAAATTTCTGCTTGCGTATGCTTTAGAAGCAAGAATTAAGAGGACTACATTCATTATTTCAGCTGAAAAATGCTTAGTTTATGATTTATAGTCAACATTAATGAAATGTTCCAAACAAGCGTTTTCAGCCCGAGTGGAGCACATTTTGACCCTTTTTTTAAAAACATCATTGTACATTGAAATTTCTGCTTGCGTATGCTTTAGAAGCAAGAATTAAGAGGACTACATTCATTATTTCAGCTGAAAAATGCTTAGTTTATGATTTATAGTCAACATTAATGTCATGTCCCAAACAAGCGTTTTCAGCCCGAGTGGAGCACATTTTGACTGTTTTTTTAAAAACATCATTGTACATTGAAATTTCTGCTTGCGTATGCTTTAGAAGCAAGAATTAAGAGGACTACATTCATTATTTCAGCTGAAAAATGCTTAGTTTATGATTTATAGTCAACATTAATGAAATGTTCCAAACAAGCGTTTTCAGCCCGAGTGGAGCACATTTTGACCCTTTTTTTAAAAACATCATTGTACATTGAAATTTCTGCTCGCGTATGCTTTAGAAGCAAGAATTAAGAGGACTACATTCATTATTTCAGCTGAAAAATGCTTAGTTTATGATTTATAGTCAACATTAATGTCATGTCCCAAACAAGCGTTTTCAGCCCGAGTGGAGCACATTTTGACTGTTTTTTTAAAAACATCATTGTACATTGAAATTTCTGCTTGCGTATGCTTTAGAAGCAAGAATTAAGAGGACTACATTCATTATTTCAGCTGAAAAATGCTTAGTTTATGATTTATAGTCAACATTAATGAAATGTTCCAAACAAGCGTTTTCAGCCCGAGTGGAGCACATTTTGACCCTTTTTTTAAAAACATCATTGTACATTGAAATTTCTGCTTGCGTATGCTTTAGAAGCAAGAATTAAGAGGACTACATTCATTATTTCAGCTGAAAAATGCTTAGTTTTTGATTTGTAGTCAACATTAATGAAATGTCCCCAACAGCGTTTTCAGCCCGAGTGGAGCGCATTTTGACTGTTTTTTTTAAAAACATCATTGTACATTGAAATTTCTGCTTGCGTATGCTTTAGAAGCAAGAATTAAGAGGACTACATTCATTATTTCAGCTGAAAAATGCTTAGTTTATGATTTATAGTCAACATTAAGGAAATGTTCCGAACAAGCGTTTTCAGCCCGAGTGGAGCACATTTTGACCGTTTTTTAAAAAACATCATTGTACATTGAAATTTCTGCTTGCATATGCTTTAGAAGCAAGAATTAAGAGGACTACATTCATTATTTCAGCTGAAAAATGCTTAGTTTATGATTTATAGTCAACATTAATGAAATGTTCCAAACAAGCGTTTTCAGCCCGAGTGGAGCACATTTTGACCCTTTTTTTAAAAACATCATTGTACATTGAAATTTCTGCTTGCGTATGCTTTAGAAGCAAGAATTAAGAGGACTACATTCATTATTTCAGCTGAAAAATGCTTAGTTTATGATTTATAGTCAACATTAATGTCATGTCCCAAACAAGCGTTTTCAGCCCGAGTGGAGCACATTTTGACCCTTTTTTTAAAAACATCATTGTACATTGAAATTTCTGCTTGCGTATGCTTTAGAAGCAAGAATTAAGAGGACTACATTCATTATTTCAGCTGAAAAATGCTTAGTTTATGATTTATAGTCAACATTAATGTAATGTCCCAAACAAGCGTTTTCAGCCCGAGTGGAGCACATTTTGACCGTTTTTTTAAAAACATCATTGTACATTGAAATTTCTGTTTGCGTATGCTTTAGAAGCAAGAATTAAGAGGACTACATTCATTATTTCAGCTGAAAAATGCTTAGTTTATGATTTATAGTCAACATTAATGAAATGTCCCCAACAGCGTTTTCAGCCCGAGTGGAGCACATTTTGACCGTTTTTTTAAAAACATCATTGTACATTGAATTTTCTGTTTGTGTATGCTTTAGAAGCAAGAATTAAGAGGACTACATTCATTATTTCAGCAGAAAAATGCTTAGTTTATGATTTATAGTCAACATTAATGAAATGTCCCCAACAGCGTTTTCAGCCCGAGTGGAGCACATTTTGACTGTTTTTTTAAAAACATCATTGTACATTGAAATTTCTGCTTGCGTATGCTTTAGAAGCAAGAATTAAGAGGACTACATTCATTATTTCAGCTGAAAAATGCTTAGTTTATGATTTATAGTCAACATTAATGAAATGTTCCAAACAAGCGTTTTCAGCCCGAGTGGAGCACATTTTGACCCTTTTTTTAAAAACATCATTGTACATTGAAATTTCTGCTTGCGTATGCTTTAGAAGCAAGAATTAAGAGGACTACATTCATTATTTCAGCTGAAAAATGCTTAGTTTATGATTTATAGTCAACATTAATGTCATGTCCCAAACAAGCGTTTTCAGCCCGAGTGGAGCACATTTTGACTGTTTTTTTAAAAACATCATTGTACATTGAAATTTCTGCTTGCGTATGCTTTAGAAGCAAGAATTAAGAGGACTACATTCATTATTTCAGCTGAAAAATGCTTAGTTTATGATTTATAGTCAACATTAATGAAATGTTCCAAACAAGCGTTTTCAGCCCGAGTGGAGCACATTTTGACCCTTTTTTTAAAAACATCATTGTACATTGAAATTTCTGCTTGCGTATGCTTTAGAAGCAAGAATTAAGAGGACTACATTCATTATTTCAGCTGAAAAATGCTTAGTTTATGATTTATAGTCAACATTAATGTCATGTCCCAAACAAGCGTTTTCAGCCCGAGTGGAGCACATTTTGACTGTTTTTTTAAAAACATCATTGTACATTGAAATTTCTGCTTGCGTATGCTTTAGAAGCAAGAATTAAGAGGACTACATTCATTATTTCAGCTGAAAAATGCTTAGTTTATGATTTATAGTCAACATTAATGAAATGTTCCAAACAAGCGTTTTCAGCCCGAGTGGAGCACATTTTGACCCTTTTTTTAAAAACATCATTGTACATTGAAATTTCTGCTTGCGTATGCTTTAGAAGCAAGAATTAAGAGGACTACATTCATTATTTCAGCTGAAAAATGCTTAGTTTTTGATTTGTAGTCAACATTAATGAAATGTCCCCAACAGCGTTTTCAGCCCGAGTGGAGCGCATTTTGACTGTTTTTTTTAAAAACATCATTGTACATTGAAATTTCTGCTTGCGTATGCTTTAGAAGCAAGAATTAAGAGGACTACATTCATTATTTCAGCTGAAAAATGCTTAGTTTATGATTTATAGTCAACATTAAGGAAATGTTCCGAACAAGCGTTTTCAGCCCGAGTGGAGCACATTTTGACCGTTTTTTAAAAAACATCATTGTACATTGAAATTTCTTTTTGCGTATGCTTTAGAAGCAAGAATTAAGAGGACTACATTCATTATTTCAGCTGAAAAATGCTTAGTTTATGATTTATAGTCAACATTAATGTCATGTCCCAAACAAGCGTTTTCAGCCCGAGTGGAGCACATTTTGACTGTTTTTTTAAAAACATCATTGTACATTGAAAATTCTGCTTGCATATGCTTTAGAAGCAAGAATTAAGAGGACTACATTCATTATTTCAGCTGAAAAATGCTTAGTTTATGATTTATAGTCAACATTAATGAAATGTTCCAAACAAGCGTTTTCAGCCCGAGTGGAGCACATTTTGACCCTTTTTTTAAAAACATCATTGTACATTGAAATTTCTGCTTGCGTATGCTTTAGAAGCAAGAATTAAGAGGACTACATTCATTATTTCAGCTGAAAAATGCTTAGTTTTTGATTTGTAGTCAACATTAATGAAATGTCCCCAACAGCGTTTTCAGCCCGAGTGGAGCGCATTTTGACTGTTTTTTTTAAAAACATCATTGTACATTGAAATTTCTGCTTGCGTATGCTTTAGAAGCAAGAATTAAGAGGACTACATTCATTATTTCAGCTGAAAAATGCTTAGTTTATGATTTATAGTCAACATTAATGAAATGTCCCCAACAGCGTTTTCAGCCCGAGTGGAGCACATTTTGACCGTTTTTTTAAAAACATCATTGTACATTTAATTTTCTGTTTGTGTATGCTTTAGAAGCAAGAATTAAGAGGACTACATTCATTATTTCAGCTGAAAAATGCTTAGTTTATGATTTATAGTCAACATTAATGAAATGTCCCCAACAGCGTTTTCAGCCCGAGTGGAGCACATTTTGACTGTTTTTTTAAAAACATCATTGTACATTGAAATTTCTGCTTGCGTATGCTTTAGAAGCAAGAATTAAGAGGACTACATTCATTATTTCAGCTGAAAAATGCTTAGTTTTTGATTTATAGTCAACATTAATGAAATGTCCCCAACAGCGTTTTCAGCCCGAGTGGAGCACATTTTGACTGTTTTTTTTAAAAACATCAATGTACATTGAAATTTCTGCTTGCGTATGCTTTAGAAGCAAGAATTAAAAGGACTACATTCATTATTTCAGCTGAAAAATGCTTAGTTTATGATTTATAGTCAACATTAATGAAATGTCCCCAACAGCGTTTTCAGCCCGAGTGGAGCACATTTTGACTGTTTTTTTAAAAACATCATTGTACATTGAAATTTCTGCTTGCGTATGCTTTAGAAGCAAGAATTAAGAGGACTACATTCATTATTTCAGCTGAAAAATGCTTAGTTTATGATTTATAGTCAACATTAATGAAATGTTCCAAACAAGCGTTTTCAGCCCGAGTGGAGCACATTTTGACCCTTTTTTTAAAAACATCATTGTACATTGAAATTTCTGCTTGCGTATGCTTTAGAAGCAAGAATTAAGAGGACTACATTCATTATTTCAGCTGAAAAATGCTTAGTTTATGATTTATAGTCAACATTAATGTCATGTCCCAAACAAGCGTTTTCAGCCCGAGTGGAGCACATTTTGACTGTTTTTTTAAAAACATCATTGTACATTGAAATTTCTGCTTGCGTATGCTTTAGAAGCAAGAATTAAGAGGACTACATTCATTATTTCAGCTGAAAAATGCTTAGTTTATGATTTATAGTCAACATTAATGAAATGTTCCAAACAAGCGTTTTCAGCCCGAGTGGAGCACATTTTGACCCTTTTTTTAAAAAACATCATTGTACATTGAAATTTCTGCTTGCGTATGCTTTAGAAGCAAGAATTAAGAGGACTACATTCATTATTTCAGCTGAAAAATGCTTAGTTTTTGATTTGTAGTCAACATTAATGAAATGTCCCCAACAGCGTTTTCAGCCCGAGTGGAGCGCATTTTGACTGTTTTTTTTAAAAACATCATTGTACATTGAAATTTCTGCTTGCGTATGCTTTAGAAGCAAGAATTAAGAGGACTACATTCATTATTTCAGCTGAAAAATGCTTAGTTTATGATTTATAGTCAACATTAAGGAAATGTTCCGAACAAGCGTTTTCAGCCCGAGTGGAGCACATTTTGACCGTTTTTTAAAAAACATCATTGTACATTGAAATTTCTTTTTGCGTATGCTTTAGAAGCAAGAATTAAGAGGACTACATTCATTATTTCAGCTGAAAAATGCTTAGTTTATGATTTATAGTCAACATTAATGTCATGTCCCAAACAAGCGTTTTCAGCCCGAGTGGAGCACATTTTGACTGTTTTTTTAAAAACATCATTGTACATTGAAAATTCTGCTTGCATATGCTTTAGAAGCAAGAATTAAGAGGACTACATTCATTATTTCAGCTGAAAAATGCTTAGTTTATGATTTATAGTCAACATTAATGAAATGTTCCAAACAAGCGTTTTCAGCCCGAGTGGAGCACATTTTGACCCTTTTTTTAAAAACATCATTGTACATTGAAATTTCTGCTTGCGTATGCTTTAGAAGCAAGAATTAAGAGGACTACATTCATTATTTCAGCTGAAAAATGCTTAGTTTTTGATTTGTAGTCAACATTAATGAAATGTCCCCAACAGCGTTTTCAGCCCGAGTGGAGCGCATTTTGACTGTTTTTTTTAAAAACATCATTGTACATTGAAATTTCTGCTTGCGTATGCTTTAGAAGCAAGAATTAAGAGGACTACATTCATTATTTCAGCTGAAAAATGCTTAGTTTATGATTTATAGTCAACATTAATGAAATGTCCCCAACAGCGTTTTCAGCCCGAGTGGAGCACATTTTGACCGTTTTTTTAAAAACATCATTGTACATTTAATTTTCTGTTTGTGTATGCTTTAGAAGCAAGAATTAAGAGGACTACATTCATTATTTCAGCTGAAAAATGCTTAGTTTATGATTTATAGTCAACATTAATGAAATGTCCCCAACAGCGTTTTCAGCCCGAGTGGAGCACATTTTGACTGTTTTTTTAAAAACATCATTGTACATTGAAATTTCTGCTTGCGTATGCTTTAGAAGCAAGAATTAAGAGGACTACATTCATTATTTCAGCTGAAAAATGCTTAGTTTTTGATTTATAGTCAACATTAATGAAATGTCCCCAACAGCGTTTTCAGCCCGAGTGGAGCACATTTTGACTGTTTTTTTTAAAAACATCAATGTACATTGAAATTTCTGCTTGCGTATGCTTTAGAAGCAAGAATTAAAAGGACTACATTCATTATTTCAGCTGAAAAATGCTTAGTTTATGATTTATAGTCAACATTAATGAAATGTCCCCAACAGCGTTTTCAGCCCGAGTGGAGCACATTTTGACTGTTTTTTTAAAAACATCATTGTACATTGAAATTTCTGCTTGCGTATGCTTTAGAAGCAAGAATTAAGAGGACTACATTCATTATTTCAGCTGAAAAATGCTTAGTTTATGATTTATAGTCAACATTAATGAAATGTTCCAAACAAGCGTTTTCAGCCCGAGTGGAGCACATTTTGACCCTTTTTTTAAAAACATCATTGTACATTGAAATTTCTGCTTGCGTATGCTTTAGAAGCAAGAATTAAGAGGACTACATTCATTATTTCAGCTGAAAAATGCTTAGTTTATGATTTATAGTCAACATTAATGTCATGTCCCAAACAAGCGTTTTCAGCCCGAGTGGAGCACATTTTGACTGTTTTTTTAAAAACATCATTGTACATTGAAATTTCTGCTTGCGTATGCTTTAGAAGCAAGAATTAAGAGGACTACATTCATTATTTCAGCTGAAAAATGCTTAGTTTATGATTTATAGTCAACATTAATGAAATGTTCCAAACAAGCGTTTTCAGCCCGAGTGGAGCACATTTTGACCCTTTTTTTAAAAACATCATTGTACATTGAAATTTCTGCTTGCGTATGCTTTAGAAGCAGGAATTAAGAGGACTACATTCATTATTTCAGCTGAAAAATGCTTAGTTTTTGATTTGTAGTCAACATTAATGAAATGTCCCCAACAGCGTTTTCAGCCCGAGTGGAGCGCATTTTGACTGTTTTTTTTAAAAACATCATTGTACATTGAAATTTCTGCTTGCGTATGCTTTAGAAGCAAGAATTAAGAGGACTACATTCATTATTTCAGCTGAAAAATGCTTAGTTTATGATTTATAGTCAACATTAAGGAAATGTTCCGAACAAGCGTTTTCAGCCCGAGTGGAGCACATTTTGACCGTTTTTTAAAAAACATCATTGTACATTGAAATTTCTTTTTGCGTATGCTTTAGAAGCAAGAATTAAGAGGACTACATTCATTATTTCAGCTGAAAAATGCTTAGTTTATGATTTATAGTCAACATTAATGTCATGTCCCAAACAAGCGTTTTCAGCCCGAGTGGAGCACATTTTGACTGCTTTTTTAAAAACATCATTGTACATTGAAATTTCTGCTTGCGTATGCTTTAGAAGCAAGAATTAAGAGGACTACATTCATTATTTCAGCTGAAAAATGCTTAGTTTATGATTTATAGTCAACATTAATGAAATGTTCCAAACAAGCGTTTTCAGCCCGAGTGGAGCACATTTTGACCCTTTTTTTAAAAACATCATTGTACATTGAAATTTCTGCTTGCGTATGCTTTAGAAGCAAGAATTAAGAGGACTACATTCATTATTTCAGCTGAAAAATGCTTAGTTTATGATTTATAGTCAACATTAATGTCATGTCCCAAACAAGCGTTTTCAGCCCGAGTGGAGCACATTTTGACTGTTTTTTTAAAAACATCATTGTACATTGAAATTTCTGCTTGCGTATGCTTTAGAAGCAAGAATTAAGAGGACTACATTCATTATTTCAGCTGAAAAATGCTTAGTTTATGATTTATAGTCAACATTAATGAAATGTTCCAAACAAGCGTTTTCAGCCCGAGTGGAGCACATTTTGACCCTTTTTTTAAAAACATCATTGTACATTGAAATTTCTGCTTGCGTATGCTTTAGAAGCAAGAATTAAGAGGACTACATTCATTATTTCAGCTGAAAAATGCTTAGTTTATGATTTATAGTCAACATTAATGTCATGTCCCAAACAAGCGTTTTCAGCCCGAGTGGAGCACATTTTGACTGTTTTTTTAAAAACATCATTGTACATTGAAATTTCTGCTTGCGTATGCTTTAGAAGCAAGAATTAAGAGGACTACATTCATTATTTCAGCTGAAAAATGCTTAGTTTATGATTTATAGTCAACATTAATGAAATGTTCCAAACAAGCGTTTTCAGCCCGAGTGGAGCACATTTTGACCCTTTTTTTAAAAACATCATTGTACATTGAAATTTCTGCTTGCGTATGCTTTAGAAGCAAGAATTAAGAGGACTACATTCATTATTTCAGCTGAAAAATGCTTAGTTTTTGATTTGTAGTCAACATTAATGAAATGTCCCCAACAGCGTTTTCAGCCCGAGTGGAGCGCATTTTGACTGTTTTTTTTAAAAACATCATTGTACATTGAAATTTCTGCTTGCGTATGCTTTAGAAGCAAGAATTAAGAGGACTACATTCATTATTTCAGCTGAAAAATGCTTAGTTTATGATTTATAGTCAACATTAAGGAAATGTTCCGAACAAGCGTTTTCAGCCCGAGTGGAGCACATTTTGACCGTTTTTTAAAAAACATCATTGTACATTGAAATTTCTGCTTGCATATGCTTTAGAAGCAAGTATTAAGAGGACTACATTCATTATTTCAGCTGAAAAATGCTTAGTTTTTGATTTATAGTCAACATTAATGAAATGTCCCCAACAGCGTTTTCAGCCCGAGTGGAGCACATTTTGACTGTTTTTTTTAAAAACATCATTGTACATTGAAATTTCTGCTTGCGTATGCTTTAGAAGCAAGAATTAAAAGGACTACATTCATTATTTCAGCTGAAAAATGCTTAGTTTATGATTTATAGTCAACATTAATGAAATGTCCCCAACAGCGTTTTCAGCCCGAGTGGAGCACATTTTGACTGTTTTTTTAAAAACATCATTGTACATTGAAATTTCTGCTTGCGTATGCTTTAGAAGCAAGAATTAAGAGGACTACATTCATTATTTCAGCTGAAAAATGCTTAGTTTATGATTTATAGTCAACATTAATGAAATGTTCCAAACAAGCGTTTTCAGCCCGAGTGGAGCACATTTTGACTGTTTTTTTAAAAACATCATTGTACATTGAAATTTCTGCTTGCGTATGCTTTAGAAGCAAGAATTAAGAGGACTACATTCATTATTTCAGCTGAAAAATGCTTAGTTTATGATTTATAGTCAACATTAATGTCATGTCCCAAACAAGCGTTTTCAGCCCGAGTGGAGCACATTTTGACTGTTTTTTTAAAAACATCATTGTACATTGAAATTTCTGCTTGCGTATGCTTTAGAAGCAAGAATTAAGAGGACTACATTCATTATTTCAGCTGAAAAATGCTTAGTTTATGATTTATAGTCAACATTAATGAAATGTTCCAAACAAGCGTTTTCAGCCCGAGTGGAGCACATTTTGACCCTTTTTTTAAAAACATCATTGTACATTGAAATTTCTGCTTGCGTATGCTTTAGAAGCAAGAATTAAGAGGACTACATTCATTATTTCAGCTGAAAAATGCTTAGTTTTTGATTTGTAGTCAACATTAATGAAATGTCCCCAACAGCGTTTTCAGCCCGAGTGGAGCGCATTTTGACTGTTTTTTTTAAAAACATCATTGTACATTGAAATTTCTGCTTGCGTATGCTTTAGAAGCAAGAATTAAGAGGACTACATTCATTATTTCAGCTGAAAAATGCTTAGTTTATGATTTATAGTCAACATTAAGGAAATGTTCCGAACAAGCGTTTTCAGCCCGAGTGGAGCACATTTTGACCGTTTTTTAAAAAACATCATTGTACATTGAAATTTCTTTTTGCGTATGCTTTAGAAGCAAGAATTAAGAGGACTACATTCATTATTTCAGCTGAAAAATGCTTAGTTTATGATTTATAGTCAACATTAATGTCATGTCCCAAACAAGCGTTTTCAGCCCGAGTGGAGCACATTTTGACTGTTTTTTTAAAAACATCATTGTACATTGAAAATTCTGCTTGCATATGCTTTAGAAGCAAGAATTAAGAGGACTACATTCATTATTTCAGCTGAAAAATGCTTAGTTTATGATTTATAGTCAACATTAATGAAATGTTCCAAACAAGTGTTTTCAGCCCGAGTGGAGCACATTTTGACCCTTTTTTTAAAAACATCATTGTACATTGAAATTTCTGCTTGCGTATGCTTTAGAAGCAAGAATTAAGAGGACTACATTCATTATTTCAGCTGAAAAATGCTTAGTTTTTGATTTGTAGTCAACATTAATGAAATGTCCCCAACAGCGTTTTCAGCCCGAGTGGAGCGCATTTTGACTGTTTTTTTTTAAAAACATCATTGTACATTGAAATTTCTGCTTGCGTATGCTTTAGAAGCAAGAATTAAGAGGACTACATTCATTATTTCAGCTGAAAAATGCTTAGTTTATGATTTATAGTCAACATTAATGAAATGTCCCCAACAGCGTTTTCAGCCCGAGTGGAGCACATTTTGACCGTTTTTTTAAAAACATCATTGTACATTTAATTTTCTGTTTGTGTATGCTTTAGAAGCAAGAATTAAGAGGACTACATTCATTATTTCAGCTGAAAAATGCTTAGTTTATGATTTATAGTCAACATTAATGAAATGTCCCCAACAGCGTTTTCAGCCCGAGTGGAGCACATTTTGACTGTTTTTTTAAAAACATCATTGTACATTGAAATTTCTGCTTGCGTATGCTTTAGAAGCAAGAATTAAGAGGACTACATTCATTATTTCAGCTGAAAAATGCTTAGTTTTTGATTTATAGTCAACATTAATGAAATGTCCCCAACAGCGTTTTCAGCCCGAGTGGAGCACATTTTGACTGTTTTTTTTAAAAACATCAATGTACATTGAAATTTCTGCTTGCGTATGCTTTAGAAGCAAGAATTAAAAGGACTACATTCATTATTTCAGCTGAAAAATGCTTAGTTTATGATTTATAGTCAACATTAATGAAATGTCCCCAACAGCGTTTTCAGCCCGAGTGGAGCACATTTTGACTGTTTTTTTAAAAACATCATTGTACATTGAAATTTCTGCTTGCGTATGCTTTAGAAGCAAGAATTAAGAGGACTACATTCATTATTTCAGCTGAAAAATGCTTAGTTTATGATTTATAGTCAACATTAATGAAATGTTCCAAACAAGCGTTTTCAGCCCGAGTGGAGCACATTTTGACCCTTTTTTTAAAAACATCATTGTACATTGAAATTTCTGCTTGCGTATGCTTTAGAAGCAAGAATTAAGAGGACTACATTCATTATTTCAGCTGAAAAATGCTTAGTTTATGATTTATAGTCAACATTAATGTCATGTCCCAAACAAGCGTTTTCAGCCCGAGTGGAGCACATTTTGACTGTTTTTTTAAAAACATCATTGTACATTGAAATTTCTGCTTGCGTATGCTTTAGAAGCAAGAATTAAGAGGACTACATTCATTATTTCAGCTGAAAAATGCTTAGTTTATGATTTATAGTCAACATTAATGAAATGTTCCAAACAAGCGTTTTCAGCCCGAGTGGAGCACATTTTGACCCTTTTTTTAAAAACATCATTGTACATTGAAATTTCTGCTTGCGTATGCTTTAGAAGCAGGAATTAAGAGGACTACATTCATTATTTCAGCTGAAAAATGCTTAGTTTTTGATTTGTAGTCAACATTAATGAAATGTCCCCAACAGCGTTTTCAGCCCGAGTGGAGCGCATTTTGACTGTTTTTTTTAAAAACATCATTGTACATTGAAATTTCTGCTTGCGTATGCTTTAGAAGCAAGAATTAAGAGGACTACATTCATTATTTCAGCTGAAAAATGCTTAGTTTATGATTTATAGTCAACATTAAGGAAATGTTCCGAACAAGCGTTTTCAGCCCGAGTGGAGCACATTTTGACCGTTTTTTAAAAAACATCATTGTACATTGAAATTTCTTTTTGCGTATGCTTTAGAAGCAAGAATTAAGAGGACTACATTCATTATTTCAGCTGAAAAATGCTTAGTTTATGATTTATAGTCAACATTAATGTCATGTCCCAAACAAGCGTTTTCAGCCCGAGTGGAGCACATTTTGACTGCTTTTTTAAAAACATCATTGTACATTGAAATTTCTGCTTGCGTATGCTTTAGAAGCAAGAATTAAGAGGACTACATTCATTATTTCAGCTGAAAAATGCTTAGTTTATGATTTATAGTCAACATTAATGAAATGTTCCAAACAAGCGTTTTCAGCCCGAGTGGAGCACATTTTGACCCTTTTTTTAAAAACATCATTGTACATTGAAATTTCTGCTTGCGTATGCTTTAGAAGCAAGAATTAAGAGGACTACATTCATTATTTCAGCTGAAAAATGCTTAGTTTATGATTTATAGTCAACATTAATGTCATGTCCCAAACAAGCGTTTTCAGCCCGAGTGGAGCACATTTTGACTGTTTTTTTAAAAACATCATTGTACATTGAAATTTCTGCTTGCGTATGCTTTAGAAGCAAGAATTAAGAGGACTACATTCATTATTTCAGCTGAAAAATGCTTAGTTTATGATTTATAGTCAACATTAATGAAATGTTCCAAACAAGCGTTTTCAGCCCGAGTGGAGCACATTTTGACCCTTTTTTTAAAAACATCATTGTACATTGAAATTTCTGCTTGCGTATGCTTTAGAAGCAAGAATTAAGAGGACTACATTCATTATTTCAGCTGAAAAATGCTTAGTTTATGATTTATAGTCAACATTAATGTCATGTCCCAAACAAGCGTTTTCAGCCCGAGTGGAGCACATTTTGACTGTTTTTTTAAAAACATCATTGTACATTGAAATTTCTGCTTGCGTATGCTTTAGAAGCAAGAATTAAGAGGACTACATTCATTATTTCAGCTGAAAAATGCTTAGTTTATGATTTATAGTCAACATTAATGAAATGTTCCAAACAAGCGTTTTCAGCCCGAGTGGAGCACATTTTGACCCTTTTTTTAAAAACATCATTGTACATTGAAATTTCTGCTTGCGTATGCTTTAGAAGCAAGAATTAAGAGGACTACATTCATTATTTCAGCTGAAAAATGCTTGGTTTTTGATTTGTAGTCAACATTAATGAAATGTCCCCAACAGCGTTTTCAGCCCGAGTGGAGCGCATTTTGACTGTTTTTTTTAAAAACATCATTGTACATTGAAATTTCTGCTTGCGTATGCTTTAGAAGCAAGAATTAAGAGGACTACATTCATTATTTCAGCTGAAAAATGCTTAGTTTATGATTTATAGTCAACATTAATGAAATGTCCCCAACAGCGTTTTCAGCCCGAGTGGAGCACATTTTGACCGTTTTTTTAAAAACATCATTGTACATTGAATTTTCTGTTTGTGTATGCTTTAGAAGCAAGAATTAAGAGGACTACATTCATTATTTCAGCTGAAAAATGCTTAGTTTATGATTTATAGTCAACATTAATGAAATGTCCCCAACAGCGTTTTCAGCCCGAGTGGAGCACATTTTGACTGTTTTTTTAAAAACATCATTGTACATTGAAATTTCTGCTTGCGTATGCTTTAGAAGCAAGAATTAAGAGGACTACATTCATTATTTCAGCTGAAAAATGCTTAGTTTTTGATTTATAGTCAACATTAATGAAATGTCCCCGACAGCGTTTTCAGCCCGAGTGGAGCACATTTTGACTGTTTTTTTTAAAAACATCACTGTACATTGAAATTTCTGCTTGCGTATGCTTTAGAAGCAAGAATTAAGAGGACTACATTCATTATTTCAGCTGAAAAATGCTTAGTTTTTGATTTGTAGTCAACATTAATGAAATGTCCCCAACAGCGTTTTCAGCCCGAGTGGAGCGCATTTTGACTGTTTTTTTTAAAAACATCATTGTACATTGAAATTTCTGCTTGCGTATGCTTTAGAAGCAAGAATTAAGAGGACTACATTCATTATTTCAGCTGAAAAATGCTTAGTTTATGATTTATAGTCAACATTAAGGAAATGTTCCGAACAAGTGTTTTCAGCCCGAGTGGAGCACATTTTGACCGTTTTTTAAAAAACATCATTGTACATTGAAATTTCTTTTTGCGTATGCTTTAGAAGCAAGAATTAAGAGGACTACATTCATTATTTCAGCTGAAAAATGCTTAGTTTATGATTTATAGTCAACATTAATGTCATGTCCCAAACAAGCGTTTTCAGCCCGAGTGGAGCACATTTTGACTGTTTTTTTAAAAACATCATTGTACATTGAAATTTCTGCTTGCGTATGCTTTAGAAGCAAGAATTAAGAGGACTACATTCATTATTTCAGCTGAAAAATGCTTAGTTTATGATTTATAGTCAACATTAATGAAATGTTCCAAACAAGCGTTTTCAGCCCGAGTGGAGCACATTTTGACCCTTTTTTTAAAAACATCATTGTACATTGAAATTTCTGCTTGCGTATGCTTTAGAAGCAAGAATTAAGAGGACTACATTCATTATTTCAGCTGAAAAATGCTTAGTTTTTGATTTGTAGTCAACATTAATGAAATGTCCCCAACAGCGTTTTCAGCCCGAGTGGAGCGCATTTTGACTGTTTTTTTTAAAAACATCATTGTACATTGAAATTTCTGCTTGCGTATGCTTTAGAAGCAAGAATTAAGAGGACTACATTCATTATTTCAGCTGAAAAATGCTTAGTTTATGATTTATAGTCAACATTAAGGAAATGTTCCGAACAAGCGTTTTCAGCCCGAGTGGAGCACATTTTGACCGTTTTTTAAAAAACATCATTGTACATTGAAATTTCTGCTTGCGTATGCTTTAGAAGCAAGAATTAAGAGGACTACATTCATTATTTCAGCTGAAAAATGCTTAGTTTATGATTTATAGTCAACATTAATGAAATGTTCCAAACAAGCGTTTTCAGCCCGAGTGGAGCACATTTTGACCCTTTTTTTAAAAACATCATTGTACATTGAAATTTCTGCTTGCGTATGCTTTAGAAGCAAGAATTAAGAGGACTACATTCATTATTTCAGCTGAAAAATGCTTAGTTTATGATTTATAGTCAACATTAATGTCATGTCCCAAACAAGCGTTTTCAGCCCGAGTGGAGCACATTTTGACCCTTTTTTTAAAAACATCATTGTACATTGAAATTTCTGCTTGCGTATGCTTTAGAAGCAAGAATTAAGAGGACTACATTCATTATTTCAGCTGAAAAATGCTTAGTTTATGATTTATAGTCAACATTAATGTAATGTCCCAAACAAGCGTTTTCAGCCCGAGTGGAGCACATTTTGACCGTTTTTTTAAAAACATCATTGTACATTGAAATTTCTGTTTGCGTATGCTTTAGAAGCAAGAATTAAGAGGACTACATTCATTATTTCAGCTGAAAAATGCTTAGTTTATGATTTATAGTCAACATTAATGAAATGTCCCCAACAGCGTTTTCAGCCCGAGTGGAGCACATTTTGACCGTTTTTTTAAAAACATCATTGTACATTGAATTTTCTGTTTGTGTATGCTTTAGAAGCAAGAATTAAGAGGACTACATTCATTATTTCAGCAGAAAAATGCTTAGTTTATGATTTATAGTCAACATTAATGAAATGTCCCCAACAGCGTTTTCAGCCCGAGTGGAGCACATTTTGACTGTTTTTTTAAAAACATCATTGTACATTGAAATTTCTGCTTGCGTATGCTTTAGAAGCAAGAATTAAGAGGACTACATTCATTATTTCAGCTGAAAAATGCTTAGTTTTTGATTTATAGTCAACATTAATGAAATGTCCCCAACAGCGTTTTCAGCCCGAGTGGAGCACATTTTGACTGTTTTTTTTAAAAACATCATTGTACATTGAAATTTCTGCTTGCGTATGCTTTAGAAGCAAGAATTAAAAGGACTACATTCATTATTTCAGCTGAAAAATGCTTAGTTTATGATTTATAGTCAACATTAATGAAATGTCCCCAACAGCGTTTTCAGCCCGAGTGGAGCACATTTTGACTGTTTTTTTAAAAACATCATTGTACATTGAAATTTCTCCTTGCGTATGCTTTAGAAGCAAGAATTAAGAGGACTACATTCATTATTTCAGCTGAAAAATGCTTAGTTTATGATTTATAGTCAACATTAATGAAATGTTCCAAACAAGCGTTTTCAGCCCGAGTGGAGCACATTTTGACTGTTTTTTTAAAAACATCATTGTACATTGAAATTTCTGCTTGCGTATGCTTTAGAAGCAAGAATTAAGAGGACTACATTCATTATTTCAGCTGAAAAATGCTTAGTTTATGATTTATAGTCAACATTAATGTCATGTCCCAAACAAGCGTTTTCAGCCCGAGTGGAGCACATTTTGACTGTTTTTTTAAAAACATCATTGTACATTGAAATTTCTGCTTGCGTATGCTTTAGAAGCAAGAATTAAGAGGACTACATTCATTATTTCAGCTGAAAAATGCTTAGTTTATGATTTATAGTCAACATTAATGAAATGTTCCAAACAAGCGTTTTCAGCCCGAGTGGAGCACATTTTGACCCTTTTTTTAAAAACATCATTGTACATTGAAATTTCTGCTTGCGTATGCTTTAGAAGCAAGAATTAAGAGGACTACATTCATTATTTCAGCTGAAAAATGCTTAGTTTTTGATTTGTAGTCAACATTAATGAAATGTCCCCAACAGCGTTTTCAGCCCGAGTGGAGCGCATTTTGACTGTTTTTTTTAAAAACATCATTGTACATTGAAATTTCTGCTTGCGTATGCTTTAGAAGCAAGAATTAAGAGGACTACATTCATTATTTCAGCTGAAAAATGCTTAGTTTATGATTTATAGTCAACATTAATGAAATGTCCCCAACAGCGTTTTCAGCCCGAGTGGAGCACATTTTGACCGTTTTTTTAAAAACATCATTGTACATTGAATTTTCTGTTTGTGTATGCTTTAGAAGCAAGAATTAAGAGGACTACATTCATTATTTCAGCTGAAAAATGCTTAGTTTATGATTTATAGTCAACATTAATGAAATGTCCCCAACAGCGTTTTCAGCCCGAGTGGAGCACATTTTGACTGTTTTTTTAAAAACATCATTGTACATTGAAATTTCTGCTTGCGTATGCTTTAGAAGCAAGAATTAAGAGGACTACATTCATTATTTCAGCTGAAAAATGCTTAGTTTTTGATTTATAGTCAACATTAATGAAATGTCCCCGACAGCGTTTTCAGCCCGAGTGGAGCACATTTTGACTGTTTTTTTTAAAAACATCATTGTACATTGAAATTTCTGCTTGCGTATGCTTTAGAAGCAAGAATTAAGAGGACTACATTCATTATTTCAGCTGAAAAATGCTTAGTTTATGATTTATAGTCAACATTAATGTCATGTCCCAAACAAGCGTTTTCAGCCCGAGTGGAGCACATTTTGACTGTTTTTTTAAAAACATCATTGTACATTGAAATTTCTGCTTGCGTATGCTTTAGAAGCAAGAATTAAGAGGACTACATTCATTATTTCAGCTGAAAAATGCTTAGTTTATGATTTATAGTCAACATTAATGAAATGTTCCAAACAAGCGTTTTCAGCCCGAGTGGAGCACATTTTGACCCTTTTTTTAAAAACATCATTGTACATTGAAATTTCTGCTTGCGTATGCTTTAGAAGCAAGAATTAAGAGGACTACATTCATTATTTCAGCTGAAAAATGCTTAGTTTTTGATTTGTAGTCAACATTAATGAAATGTCCCCAACAGCGTTTTCAGCCCGAGTGGAGCGCATTTTGACTGTTTTTTTTAAAAACATCATTGTACATTGAAATTTCTGCTTGCGTATGCTTTAGAAGCAAGAATTAAGAGGACTACATTCATTATTTCAGCTGAAAAATGCTTAGTTTATGATTTATAGTCAACATTAATGTAATGTCCCAAACAAGCGTTTTCAGCCCGAGTGGAGCACATTTTGACTGTTTTTTTAAAAACATCATTGTACATTGAAATTTCTGCTTGCGTATGCTTTAGAAGCAAGAATTAAGAGGACTACATTCATTATTTCAGCTGAAAAATGCTTAGTTTATGATTTATAGTCAACATTAATGTCATGTCCCAAACAAGCGTTTTCAGCCCGAGTGGAGCACATTTTGACTGTTTTTTTAAAAACATCATTGTACATTGAAATTTCTGCTTGCGTATGCTTTAGAAGCAAGAATTAAGAGGACTACATTCATTATTTCAGCTGAAAAATGCTTAGTTTATGATTTATAGTCAACATTAATGAAATGTTCCAAACAAGCGTTTTCAGCCCGAGTGGAGCACATTTTGACCCTTTTTTTAAAAACATCATTGTACATTGAAATTTCTGCTTGCGTATGCTTTAGAAGCAAGAATTAAGAGGACTACATTCATTATTTCAGCTGAAAAATGCTTAGTTTTTGATTTGTAGTCAACATTAATGAAATGTCCCCAACAGCGTTTTCAGCCCGAGTGGAGCGCATTTTGACTGTTTTTTTTAAAAACATCATTGTACATTGAAATTTCTGCTTGCGTATGCTTTAGAAGCAAGAATTAAGAGGACTACATTCATTATTTCAGCTGAAAAATGCTTAGTTTATGATTTATAGTCAACATTAAGGAAATGTTCCGAACAAGCGTTTTCAGCCCGAGTGGAGCACATTTTGACCGTTTTTTAAAAAACATCATTGTACATTGAAATTTCTGTTTGCGTATGCTTTAGAAGCAAGAATTAAGAGGACTACATTCATTATTTCAGCTGAAAAATGCTTAGTTTATGATTTATAGTCAACATTAATGTAATGTCCCAAACAAGCGTTTTCAGCCCGAGTGGAGCACATTTTGACTGTTTTTTTAAAAACATCATTGTACATTGAAATTTCTGCTTGCGTATGCTTTAGAAGCAAGAATTAAGAGGACTACATTCATTATTTCAGCTGAAAAATGCTTAGTTTATGATTTATAGTCAACATTAAGGAAATGTTCCGAACAAGCGTTTTCAGCCCGAGTGGAGCACATTTTGACCGTTTTTTAAAAAACATCATTGTACATTGAAATTTCTTTTTGCGTATGCTTTAGAAGCAAGAATTAAGAGGACTACATTCATTATTTAAGCTGAAAAATGCTTAGTTTATGATTTATAGTCAACCTTAATGTCATGTCCCAAACAAGCGTTTTCAGCCCGAGTGGAGCACATTTTGACCCTTTTTTTAAAAACATCATTGTACATTGAAATTTCTGCTTGCGTATGCTTTAGAAGCAAGAATTAAGAGGACTACATTCATTATTTCAGCTGAAAAATGCTTAGTTTTTGATTTGTAGTCAACATTAATGAAATGTCCCCAACAGCGTTTTCAGCCCGAGTGGAGCGCATTTTGACTGTTTTTTTCAAAAACATCATTGTACATTGAAATTTCTGCTTGCGTATGCTTTAGAAGCAAGAATTAAGAGGACTACATTCATTATTTCAGCTGAAAAATGCTTAGTTTATGATTTATAGTCAACATTAATGAAATGTCCCCAACAGCGTTTTCAGCCCGAGTGGAGCACATTTTGACTGCTTTTTTAAAAACATCATTGTACATTGAAATTTCTGCTTGCGTATGCTTTAGAAGCAAGAATTAAGAGGACTACATTCATTATTTCAGCTGAAAAATGCTTAGTTTATGATTTATAGTCAACATTAATGAAATGTTCCAAACAAGCGTTTTCAGCCCGAGTGGAGCACATTTTGACTGTTTTTTTAAAAACATCATTGTACATTGAAATTTCTGCTTGCGTATGCTTTAGAAGCAAGAATTAAGAGGACTACATTCATTATTTCAGCTGAAAAATGCTTAGTTTTTGATTTATAGTCAACATTAATGAAATGTCCCCAACAGCGTTTTCAGCCCGAGTGGAGCACATTTTGACTGTTTTTTTTAAAAACATCATTGTACATTGAAATTTCTGCTTGCGTATGCTTTAGGAGCAAGAATTAAAAGGACTACATTCATTATTTCAGCTGAAAAATGCTTAGTTTATGATTTATAGTCAACATTAATGAAATGTCCCCAACAGCGTTTTCAGCCCGAGTGGAGCACATTTTGACTGTTTTTTTAAAAACATCATTGTACATTGAAATTTCTGCTTGCGTATGCTTTAGAAGCAAGAATTAAGAGGACTACATTCATTATTTCAGCTGAAAAATGCTTAGTTTATGATTTATAGTCAACATTAATGAAATGTTCCAAACAAGCGTTTTCAGCCCGAGTGGAGCACATTTTGACTGTTTTTTTAAAAACATCATTGTACATTGAAATTTCTGCTTGCGTATGCTTTAGAAGCAAGAATTAAGAGGACTACATTCATTATTTCAGCTGAAAAATGCTTAGTTTTTGATTTGTAGTCAACATTAATGAAATGTCCCCAACAGCGTTTTCAGCCCGAGTGGAGCGCATTTTGACTGTTTTTTTTAAAAACATCATTGTACATTGAAATTTCTGCTTGCGTATGCTTTAGAAGCAAGAATTAAGAGGACTACATTCATTATTTCAGCTGAAAAATGCTTAGTTTATGATTTATAGTCAACATTAATGAAATGTCCCCAACAGCGTTTTCAGCCCGAGTGGAGCGCATTTTGACTGTTTTTTTTAAAAACATCATTGTACATTGAAATTTCTGCTTGCGTATGCTTTAGAAGCAAGAATTAAGAGGACTACATTCATTATTTCAGCTGAAAAATGCTTAGTTTATGATTTATAGTCAACATTAAGGAAATGTTCCAAACAAGCGTTTTCAGCCCGAGTGGAGCACATTTTGACCGTTTTTTAAAAAACATCATTGTACATTGAAATTTCTTTTTGCGTATGCTTTAGAAGCAAGAATTAAGAGGACTACATTCATTATTTCAGCTGAAAAATGCTTAGTTTATGATTTATAGTCAACATTAATGTCATGTCCCAAACAAGCGTTTTCAGCCCGAGTGGAGCACATTTTGACTGTTTTTTTAAAAACATCATTGTACATTGAAAATTCTGCTTGCGTATGCTTTAGAAGCAAGAATTAAGAGGACTACATTCATTATTTCAGCTGAAAAATGCTTAGTTTATGATTTATAGTCAACATTAATGAAATGTTCCAAACAAGCGTTTTCAGCCCGAGTGGAGCACATTTTGACCCTTTTTTTAAAAACATCATTGTACATTGAAATTTCTGCTTGCGTATGCTTTAGAAGCAAGAATTAAGAGGACTACATTCATTATTTCAGCTGAAAAATGCTTAGTTTTTGATTTGTAGTCAACATTAATGAAATGTCCCCAACAGCGTTTTCAGCCCGAGTGGAGCGCATTTTGACTGTTTTTTTTAAAAACATCATTGTACATTGAAATTTCTGCTTGCGTATGCTTTAGAAGCAAGAATTAAGAGGACTACATTCATTATTTCAGCTGAAAAATGCTTAGTTTATGATTTATAGTCAACATTAAGGAACTGTTCCGAACAAGCGTTTTCAGCCCGAGTGGAGCACATTTTGACCGTTTTTTAAAAAACATCATTGTACATTGAAATTTCTTTTTGCGTATGCTTTAGAAGCAAGAATTAAGAGGACTACATTCATTATTTCAGCTGAAAAATGCTTAGTTTATGATTTATAGTCAACATTAATGTCATGTCCCAAACAAGCGTTTTCAGCCCGAGTGGAGCACATTTTGACTGCTTTTTTAAAAACATCATTGTACATTGAAATTTCTGCTTGCGTATGCTTTAGAAGCAAGAATTAAGAGGACTACATTCATTATTTCAGCTGAAAAATGCTTAGTTTATGATTTATAGTCAACATTAATGAAATGTTCCAAACAAGCGTTTTCAGCCCGAGTGGAGCACATTTTGACTGTTTTTTTAAAAACATCATTGTACATTGAAATTTCTGCTTGCGTATGCTTTAGAAGCAAGAATTAAGAGGACTACATTCATTATTTCAGCTGAAAAATGCTTAGTTTTTGATTTATAGTCAACATTAATGAAATGTCCCCAACAGCGTTTTCAGCCCGAGTGGAGCACATTTTGACTGTTTTTTTTAAAAACATCATTGTACATTGAAATTTCTGCTTGCGTATGCTTTAGAAGCAAGAATTAAAAGGACTACATTCATTATTTCAGCTGAAAAATGCTTAGTTTATGATTTATAGTCAACATTAAAGAAATGTCCCCAACAGCGTTTTCAGCCCGAGTGGAGCACATTTTGACTGTTTTTTTAAAAACATCATTGTACATTGAAATTTCTGCTTGCGTATGCTTTAGAAGCAAGAATTAAGAGGACTACATTCATTATTTCAGCTGAAAAATGCTTAGTTTATGATTTATAGTCAACATTAATGAAATGTTCCAAACAAGCGTTTTCAGCCCGAGTGGAGCACATTTTGACCCTTTTTTTAAAAACATCATTGTACATTGAAATTTCTGCTTGCGTATGCTTTAGAAGCAAGAATTAAGAGGACTACATTCATTATTTCAGCTGAAAAATGCTTAGTTTATGATTTATAGTCAACATTAATGTCATGTCCCAAACAAGCGTTTTCAGCCCGAGTGGAGCACATTTTGACTGTTTTTTTAAAAACATCATTGTACATTGAAATTTCTGCTTGCGTATGCTTTAGAAGCAAGAATTAAGAGGACTACATTCATTATTTCAGCTGAAAAATGCTTAGTTTATGATTTATAGTCAACATTAATGAAATGTTCCAAACAAGCGTTTTCAGCCCGAGTGGAGCACATTTTGACCCTTTTTTTAAAAACATCATTGTACATTGAAATTTCTGCTTGCGTATGCTTTAGAAGCAAGAATTAAGAGGACTACATTCATTATTTCAGCTGAAAAATGCTTAGTTTTTGATTTGTAGTCAACATTAATGAAATGTCCCCAACAGCGTTTTCAGCCCGAGTGGAGCGCATTTTGACTGTTTTTTTTAAAAACATCATTGTACATTGAAATTTCTGCTTGCGTATGCTTTAGAAGCAAGAATTAAGAGGACTACATTCATTATTTCAGCTGAAAAATGCTTAGTTTTTGATTTGTAGTCAACATTAATGAAATGTCCCCAACAGCGTTTTCAGCCCGAGTGGAGCACATTTTGACTGTTTTTTTAAAAACATCATTGTACATTGAAATTTCTGCTTGCGTATGCTTTAGAAGCAAGAATTAAGAGGACTACATTCATTATTTCAGCTGAAAAATGCTTAGTTTTTGATTTATAGTCAACATTAATGAAATGTCCCCAACAGCGTTTTCAGCCCGAGTGGAGCACATTTTGACTGTTTTTTTTAAAAACATCAATGTACATTGAAATTTCTGCTTGCGTATGCTTTAGAAGCAAGAATTAAAAGGACTACATTCATTATTTCAGCTGAAAAATGCTTAGTTTATGATTTATAGTCAACATTAATGAAATGTCCCCAACAGCGTTTTCAGCCCGAGTGGAGCACATTTTGACTGTTTTTTTAAAAACATCATTGTACATTGAAATTTCTGCTTGCGTATGCTTTAGAAGCAAGAATTAAGAGGACTACATTCATTATTTCAGCTGAAAAATGCTTAGTTTATGATTTATAGTCAACATTAATGAAATGTTCCAAACAAGCGTTTTCAGCCCGAGTGGAGCACATTTTGACCCTTTTTTTAAAAACATCATTGTACATTGAAATTTCTGCTTGCGTATGCTTTAGAAGCAAGAATTAAGAGGACTACATTCATTATTTCAGCTGAAAAATGCTTAGTTTATGATTTATAGTCAACATTAATGAAATGTTCCAAACAAGCGTTTTCAGCCCGAGTGGAGCACATTTTGACCCTTTTTTTAAAAACATCATTGTACATTGAAATTTCTGCTTGCGTATGCTTTAGAAGCAAGAATTAAGAGGACTACATTCATTATTTCAGCTGAAAAATGCTTAGTTTTTGATTTGTAGTCAACATTAATGAAAAGTCCCCAACAGCGTTTTCAGCCCGAGTGGAGCGCATTTTGACTGTTTTTTTTAAAAACATCATTGTACATTAAAATTTCTGCTTGCGTATGCTTTAGAAGCAAGAATTAAGAGGACTACATTCATTATTTCAGCTGAAAAATGCTTAGTTTATGATTTATAGTCAACATTAAGGAAATGTTCCGAACAAGCGTTTTCAGCCCGAGTGGAGCACATTTTGACCGTTTTTTAAAAAACATCATTGTACATTGAAATTTCTGTTTGCGTATGCTTTAGAAGCAAGAATTAAGAGGACTACATTCATTATTTCAGCTGAAAAATGCTTAGTTTATGATTTATAGTCAACATTAATGAAATGTCCCCAACAGCGTTTTCAGCCCGAGTGGAGCACATTTTGACCCTTTTTTTAAAAACATCATTGTACATTGAAATTTCTGCTTGCGTATGCTTTAGAAGCAAGAATTAAGAGGACTACATTCATTATTTCAGCTGAAAAATGCTTAGTTTATGATTTATAGTCAACATTAATGTCATGTCCCAAACAAGCGTTTTCAGCCCGAGTGGAGCACATTTTGACTGTTTTTTTAAAAACATCATTGTACATTGAAATTTCTGCTTGCGTATGCTTTAGAAGCAAGAATTAAGAGGACTACATTCATTATTTCAGCTGAAAAATGCTTAGTTTATGATTTATAGTCAACATTAATGAAATGTTCCAAACAAGCGTTTTCAGCCCGAGTGGAGCACATTTTGACCCTTTTTTTAAAAACATCATTGTACATTGAAATTTCTGCTTGCGTATGCTTTAGAAGCAAGAATTAAGAGGACTACATTCATTATTTCAGCTGAAAAATGCTTAGTTTATGATTTATAGTCAACATTAATGTCATGTCCCAAACAAGCGTTTTCAGCCCGAGTGGAGCACATTTTGACTGTTTTTTTAAAAACATCATTGTACATTGAAATTTCTGCTTGCGTATGCTTTAGAAGCAAGAATTAAGAGGACTACATTCATTATTTCAGCTGAAAAATGCTCAGTTTATGATTTATAGTCAACATTAATGAAATGTTCCAAACAAGCGTTTTCAGCCCGAGTGGAGCACATTTTGACCCTTTTTTTAAAAACATCATTGTACATTGAAATTTCTGCTTGCGTATGCTTTAGAAGCAAGAATTAAGAGGACTACATTCATTATTTCAGCTGAAAAATGCTTAGTTTTTGATTTGTAGTCAACATTAATGAAATGTCCCCAACAGCGTTTTCAGCCCGAGTGGAGCGCATTTTGACTGTTTTTTTTAAAAACATCATTGTACATTGAAATTTCTGCTTGCGTATGCTTTAGAAGCAAGAATTAAGAGGACTACATTCATTATTTCAGCTGAAAAATGCTTAGTTTATGATTTATAGTCAACATTAAGGAAATGTTCCGAACAAGCGTTTTCAGCCCGAGTGGAGCACATTTTGACCGTTTTTTAAAAAACATCATTGTACATTGAAATTTCTGCTTGCGTATGCTTTAGAAGCAAGAATTAAGAGGACTACATTCATTATTTCAGCTGAAAAATGCTTAGTTTATGATTTATAGTCAACATTAATGAAATGTCCCCAACAGCGTTTTCAGCCCGAGTGGAGCACATTTTGACTGTTTTTTTAAAAACATCATTGTACATTGAAATTTCTGCTTGCGTATGCTTTAGAAGCAAGAATTAAGAGGACTACATTCATTATTTCAGCTGAAAAATGCTTAGTTTTTGATTTATAGTCAACATTAATGAAATGTCCCCGACAGCGTTTTCAGCCCGAGTGGAGCACATTTTGACTGTTTTTTTTAAAAACATCATTGTACATTGAAATTTCTGCTTGCGTATGCTTTAGAAGCAAGAATTAAGAGGACTACATTCATTATTTCAGCTGAAAAATGCTTAGTTTTTGATTTGTAGTCAACATTAATGAAATGTCCCCAACAGCGTTTTCAGCCCGAGTGGAGCGCATTTTGACTGTTTTTTTTAAAAACATCATTGTACATTGAAATTTCTGCTTGCGTATGCTTTAGAAGCAAGAATTAAGAGGACTACATTCATTATTTCAGCTGAAAAATGCTTAGTTTATGATTTATAGTCAACATTAAGGAAATGTTCCGAACAAGTGTTTTCAGCCCGAGTGGAGCACATTTTGACCGTTTTTAAAAAACATCATTGTACATTGAAATTTCTTTTTGCGTATGCTTTAGAAGCAAGAATTAAGAGGACTACATTCATTATTTCAGCTGAAAAATGCTTAGTTTATGATTTATAGTCAACATTAATGTCATGTCCCAAACAAGCGTTTTCAGCCCGAGTGGAGCACATTTTGACTGTTTTTTTAAAAACATCATTGTACATTGAAAATTCTGCTTGCGTATGCTTTAGAAGCAAGAATTAAGAGGACTACATTCATTATTTCAGCTGAAAAATGCTTAGTTTATGATTTATAGTCAACATTAATGAAATGTTCCAAACAAGCGTTTTCAGCCCGAGTGGAGCACATTTTGACCCTTTTTTTAAAAACATCATTGTACATTGAAATTTCTGCTTGCGTATGCTTTAGAAGCAAGAATTAAGAGGACTACATTCATTATTTCAGCTGAAAAATGCTTAGTTTTTGATTTGTAGTCAACATTAATGAAATGTCCCCAACAGCGTTTTCAGCCCGAGTGGAGCACATTTTGACTGTTTTTTTTAAAAACATCATTGTACATTGAAATTTCTGCTTGCGTATGCTTTAGAAGCAAGAATTAAGAGGACTACATTCATTATTTCAGCTGAAAAATGCTTAGTTTATGATTTATAGTCAACATTAAGGAAATGTTCCGAACAAGCGTTTTCAGCCCGAGTGGAGCACATTTTGACCGTTTTTTTAAAAACATCATTGTACATTGAAATTTCTGCTTGCGTATGCTTTAGAAGCAAGAATTAAGAGGACTACATTCATTATTTCAGCTGAAAAATGCTTAGTTTTTGATTTATAGTCAACATTAATGAAATGTCCCCGACAGCGTTTTCAGCCCGAGTGGAGCACATTTTGACTGTTTTTTTTAAAAACATCATTGTACATTGAAATTTCTGCTTGCGTATGCTTTAGAAGCAAGAATTAAGAGGACTACATTCATTATTTCAGCTGAAAAATGCTTAGTTTTTGATTTGTAGTCAACATTAATGAAATGTCCCCAACAGCGTTTTCAGCCCGAGTGGAGCGCATTTTGACTGTTTTTTTTAAAAACATCATTGTACATTGAAATTTCTGCTTGCGTATGCTTTAGAAGCAAGAATTAAGAGGACTACATTCATTATTTCAGCTGAAAAATGCTTAGTTTATGATTTATAGTCAACATTAAGGAAATGTTCCGAACAAGTGTTTTCAGCCCGAGTGGAGCACATTTTGACCGTTTTTTAAAAAACATCATTGTACATTGAAATTTCTTTTTGCGTATGCTTTAGAAGCAAGAATTAAGAGGACTACATTCATTATTTCAGCTGAAAAATGCTTAGTTTATGATTTATAGTCAACATTAATGAAATGTCCCCAACAGCGTTTTCAGCCCGAGTGGAGCACATTTTGACTGTTTTTTTTAAAAACATCATTGTACATTGAAAATTCTGCTTGCGTATGCTTTAGAAGCAAGAATTAAGAGGACTACATTCATTATTTCAGCTGAAAAATGCTTAGTTTATGATTTATAGTCAACATTAATGAAATGTTCCAAACAAGCGTTTTCAGCCCGAGTGGAGCACATTTTGACCGTTTTTTTAAAAACATCATTGTACATTGACATTTCTGTTTGCGTATGCTTTAGAAGCAAGAATTAAGATGACTACATTCATTATTTCAGCTGAAAAATGCTTAGTTTATGATTTATAGTCAACATTAATGAAATGTTCCAAACAAGCGTTTTCAGCCCGAGTGGAGCACATTTTGACCCTTTTTTTAAAAACATCATTGTACATTGAAATTTCTGCTTGCGTATGCTTTAGAAGCAAGAATTAAGAGGACTACATTCATTATTTCAGCTGAAAAATGCTTAGTTTATGATTTATAGTCAACATTAATGTCATGTCCCAAACAAGCGTTTTCAGCCCGAGTGGAGCACATTTTGACTGTTTTTTTAAAAACATCATTGTACATTGAAATTTCTGCTTGCGTATGCTTTAGAAGCAAGAATTAAGAGGACTACATTCATTATTTCAGCTGAAAAATGCTTAGTTTATGATTTATAGTCAACATTAATGAAATGTTCCAAACAAGCGTTTTCAGCCCGAGTGGAGCACATTTTGACCCTTTTTTTAAAAACATCATTGTACATTGAAATTTCTGCTTGCGTATGCTTTAGAAGCAAGAATTAAGAGGACTACATTCATTATTTCAGCTGAAAAATGCTTAGTTTTTGATTTGTAGTCAACATTAATGAAATGTCCCCAACAGCGTTTTCAGCCCGAGTGGAGCGCATTTTGACTGTTTTTTTTAAAAACATCATTGTACATTGAAATTTCTGCTTGCGTATGCTTTAGAAGCAAGAATTAAGAGGACTACATTCATTATTTCAGCTGAAAAATGCTTAGTTTATGATTTATAGTCAACATTAAGGAAATGTTCCGAACAAGCGTTTTCAGCCCGAGTGGAGCACATTTTGACCGTTTTTTAAAAAACATCATTGTACATTGAAATTTCTTTTTGCGTATGCTTTAGAAGCAAGAATTAAGAGGACTACATTCATTATTTCAGCTGAAAAATGCTTAGTTTATGATTTATAGTCAACATTAATGTCATGTCCCAAACAAGCGTTTTCAGCCCGAGTGGAGCACATTTTGACTGTTTTTTTAAAAACATCATTGTACATTGAAATTTCTGCTTGCGTATGCTTTAGAAGCAAGAATTAAGAGGACTACATTCATTATTTCAGCTGAAAAATGCTTAGTTTATGATTTATAGTCAACATTAATGTAATGTCCCAAACAAGCGTTTTCAGCCCGAGTGGAGCACATTTTGACCGTTTTTTTAAAAACATCATTGTACATTGAAATTTCTGTTTGCGTATGCTTTAGAAGCAAGAATTAAGAGGACTACATTCATTATTTCAGCTGAAAAATGCTTAGTTTATGATTTATAGTCAACATTAATGAAATGTCCCCAACAGCGTTTTCAGCCCGAGTGGAGCACATTTTGACCGTTTTTTTAAAAACATCATTGTACATTTAATTTTCTGTTTGTGTATGCTTTAGAAGCAAGAATTAAGAGGACTACATTCATTATTTCAGCTGAAAAATGCTTAGTTTATGATTTATAGTCAACATTAATGAAATGTCCCCAACAGCGTTTTCAGCCCGAGTGGAGCACATTTTGACTGTTTTTTTAAAAACATCATTGTACATTGAAATTTCTGCTTGCGTATGCTTTAGAAGCAAGAATTAAGAGGACTACATTCATTATTTCAGCTGAAAAATGCTTAGTTTTTGATTTATAGTCAACATTAATGAAATGTCCCCAACAGCGTTTTCAGCCCGAGTGGAGCACATTTTGACTGTTTTTTTTAAAAACATCAATGTACATTGAAATTTCTGCTTGCGTATGCTTTAGAAGCAAGAATTAAAAGGACTACATTCATTATTTCAGCTGAAAAATGCTTAGTTTATGATTTATAGTCAACATTAATGAAATGTCCCCAACAGCGTTTTCAGCCCGAGTGGAGCACATTTTGACTGTTTTTTTAAAAACATCATTGTACATTGAAATTTCTGCTTGCGTATGCTTTAGAAGCAAGAATTAAGAGGACTACATTCATTATTTCAGCTGAAAAATGCTTAGTTTATGATTTATAGTCAACATTAATGAAATGTTCCAAACAAGCGTTTTCAGCCCGAGTGGAGCACATTTTGACCCTTTTTTTAAAAACATCATTGTACATTGAAATTTCTGCTTGCGTATGCTTTAGAAGCAAGAATTAAGAGGACTACATTCATTATTTCAGCTGAAAAATGCTTAGTTTATGATTTATAGTCAACATTAATGTCATGTCCCAAACAAGCGTTTTCAGCCCGAGTGGAGCACATTTTGACTGTTTTTTTAAAAACATCATTGTACATTGAAATTTCTGCTTGCGTATGCTTTAGAAGCAAGAATTAAGAGGACTACATTCATTATTTCAGCTGAAAAATGCTTAGTTTATGATTTATAGTCAACATTAATGAAATGTTCCAAACAAGCGTTTTCAGCCCGAGTGGAGCACATTTTGACCCTTTTTTTAAAAACATCATTGTACATTGAAATTTCTGCTTGCGTATGCTTTAGAAGCAAGAATTAAGAGGACTACATTCATTATTTCAGCTGAAAAATGCTTAGTTTATGATTTATAGTCAACATTAATGTCATGTCCCAAACAAGCGTTTTCAGCCCGAGTGGAGCACATTTTGACTGTTTTTTTAAAAACATCATTGTACATTGAAATTTCTGCTTGCGTATGCTTTAGAAGCAAGAATTAAGAGGACTACATTCATTATTTCAGCTGAAAAATGCTCAGTTTATGATTTATAGTCAACATTAATGAAATGTTCCAAACAAGCGTTTTCAGCCCGAGTGGAGCACATTTTGACCCTTTTTTTAAAAACATCATTGTACATTGAAATTTCTGCTTGCGTATGCTTTAGAAGCAAGAATTAAGAGGACTACATTCATTATTTCAGCTGAAAAATGCTTAGTTTTTGATTTGTAGTCAACATTAATGAAATGTCCCCAACAGCGTTTTCAGCCCGAGTGGAGCGCATTTTGACTGTTTTTTTTAAAAACATCATTGTACATTGAAATTTCTGCTTGCGTATGCTTTAGAAGCAAGAATTAAGAGGACTACATTCATTATTTCAGCTGAAAAATGCTTAGTTTATGATTTATAGTCAACATTAAGGAAATGTTCCGAACAAGCGTTTTCAGCCCGAGTGGAGCACATTTTGACCGTTTTTTAAAAAACATCATTGTACATTGAAATTTCTGCTTGCGTATGCTTTAGAAGCAAGAATTAAGAGGACTACATTCATTATTTCAGCTGAAAAATGCTTAGTTTATGATTTATAGTCAACATTAATGAAATGTCCCCAACAGCGTTTTCAGCCCGAGTGGAGCACATTTTGACTGTTTTTTTAAAAACATCATTGTACATTGAAATTTCTGCTTGCGTATGCTTTAGAAGCAAGAATTAAGAGGACTACATTCATTATTTCAGCTGAAAAATGCTTAGTTTTTGATTTATAGTCAACATTAATGAAATGTCCCCGACAGCGTTTTCAGCCCGAGTGGAGCACATTTTGACTGTTTTTTTTAAAAACATCATTGTACATTGAAATTTCTGCTTGCGTATGCTTTAGAAGCAAGAATTAAGAGGACTACATTCATTATTTCAGCTGAAAAATGCTTAGTTTTTGATTTGTAGTCAACATTAATGAAATGTCCCCAACAGCGTTTTCAGCCCGAGTGGAGCGCATTTTGACTGTTTTTTTTAAAAACATCATTGTACATTGAAATTTCTGCTTGCGTATGCTTTAGAAGCAAGAATTAAGAGGACTACATTCATTATTTCAGCTGAAAAATGCTTAGTTTATGATTTATAGTCAACATTAAGGAAATGTTCCGAACAAGTGTTTTCAGCCCGAGTGGAGCACATTTTGACCGTTTTTAAAAAACATCATTGTACATTGAAATTTCTTTTTGCGTATGCTTTAGAAGCAAGAATTAAGAGGACTACATTCATTATTTCAGCTGAAAAATGCTTAGTTTATGATTTATAGTCAACATTAATGTCATGTCCCAAACAAGCGTTTTCAGCCCGAGTGGAGCACATTTTGACTGTTTTTTTAAAAACATCATTGTACATTGAAAATTCTGCTTGCGTATGCTTTAGAAGCAAGAATTAAGAGGACTACATTCATTATTTCAGCTGAAAAATGCTTAGTTTATGATTTATAGTCAACATTAATGAAATGTTCCAAACAAGCGTTTTCAGCCCGAGTGGAGCACATTTTGACCCTTTTTTTAAAAACATCATTGTACATTGAAATTTCTGCTTGCGTATGCTTTAGAAGCAAGAATTAAGAGGACTACATTCATTATTTCAGCTGAAAAATGCTTAGTTTTTGATTTGTAGTCAACATTAATGAAATGTCCCCAACAGCGTTTTCAGCCCGAGTGGAGCACATTTTGACTGTTTTTTTTAAAAACATCATTGTACATTGAAATTTCTGCTTGCGTATGCTTTAGAAGCAAGAATTAAGAGGACTACATTCATTATTTCAGCTGAAAAATGCTTAGTTTATGATTTATAGTCAACATTAAGGAAATGTTCCGAACAAGCGTTTTCAGCCCGAGTGGAGCACATTTTGACCGTTTTTTTAAAAACATCATTGTACATTGAAATTTCTGCTTGCGTATGCTTTAGAAGCAAGAATTAAGAGGACTACATTCATTATTTCAGCTGAAAAATGCTTAGTTTTTGATTTATAGTCAACATTAATGAAATGTCCCCGACAGCGTTTTCAGCCCGAGTGGAGCACATTTTGACTGTTTTTTTTAAAAACATCATTGTACATTGAAATTTCTGCTTGCGTATGCTTTAGAAGCAAGAATTAAGAGGACTACATTCATTATTTCAGCTGAAAAATGCTTAGTTTTTGATTTGTAGTCAACATTAATGAAATGTCCCCAACAGCGTTTTCAGCCCGAGTGGAGCGCATTTTGACTGTTTTTTTTAAAAACATCATTGTACATTGAAATTTCTGCTTGCGTATGCTTTAGAAGCAAGAATTAAGAGGACTACATTCATTATTTCAGCTGAAAAATGCTTAGTTTATGATTTATAGTCAACATTAAGGAAATGTTCCGAACAAGTGTTTTCAGCCCGAGTGGAGCACATTTTGACCGTTTTTTAAAAAACATCATTGTACATTGAAATTTCTTTTTGCGTATGCTTTAGAAGCAAGAATTAAGAGGACTACATTCATTATTTCAGCTGAAAAATGCTTAGTTTATGATTTATAGTCAACATTAATGAAATGTCCCCAACAGCGTTTTCAGCCCGAGTGGAGCACATTTTGACTGTTTTTTTTAAAAACATCATTGTACATTGAAAATTCTGCTTGCGTATGCTTTAGAAGCAAGAATTAAGAGGACTACATTCATTATTTCAGCTGAAAAATGCTTAGTTTATGATTTATAGTCAACATTAATGAAATGTTCCAAACAAGCGTTTTCAGCCCGAGTGGAGCACATTTTGACCGTTTTTTTAAAAACATCATTGTACATTGACATTTCTGTTTGCGTATGCTTTAGAAGCAAGAATTAAGATGACTACATTCATTATTTCAGCTGAAAAATGCTTAGTTTATGATTTATAGTCAACATTAATGAAATGTTCCAAACAAGCGTTTTCAGCCCGAGTGGAGCACATTTTGACCCTTTTTTTAAAAACATCATTGTACATTGAAATTTCTGCTTGCGTATGCTTTAGAAGCAAGAATTAAGAGGACTACATTCATTATTTCAGCTGAAAAATGCTTAGTTTATGATTTATAGTCAACATTAATGTCATGTCCCAAACAAGCGTTTTCAGCCCGAGTGGAGCACATTTTGACTGTTTTTTTAAAAACATCATTGTACATTGAAATTTCTGCTTGCGTATGCTTTAGAAGCAAGAATTAAGAGGACTACATTCATTATTTCAGCTGAAAAATGCTTAGTTTATGATTTATAGTCAACATTAATGAAATGTTCCAAACAAGCGTTTTCAGCCCGAGTGGAGCACATTTTGACCCTTTTTTTAAAAACATCATTGTACATTGAAATTTCTGCTTGCGTATGCTTTAGAAGCAAGAATTAAGAGGACTACATTCATTATTTCAGCTGAAAAATGCTTAGTTTTTGATTTGTAGTCAACATTAATGAAATGTCCCCAACAGCGTTTTCAGCCCGAGTGGAGCGCATTTTGACTGTTTTTTTTAAAAACATCATTGTACATTGAAATTTCTGCTTGCGTATGCTTTAGAAGCAAGAATTAAGAGGACTACATTCATTATTTCAGCTGAAAAATGCTTAGTTTATGATTTATAGTCAACATTAAGGAAATGTTCCGAACAAGCGTTTTCAGCCCGAGTGGAGCACATTTTGACCGTTTTTTAAAAAACATCATTGTACATTGAAATTTCTTTTTGCGTATGCTTTAGAAGCAAGAATTAAGAGGACTACATTCATTATTTCAGCTGAAAAATGCTTAGTTTATGATTTATAGTCAACATTAATGTCATGTCCCAAACAAGCGTTTTCAGCCCGAGTGGAGCACATTTTGACTGTTTTTTTAAAAACATCATTGTACATTGAAATTTCTGCTTGCGTATGCTTTAGAAGCAAGAATTAAGAGGACTACATTCATTATTTCAGCTGAAAAATGCTTAGTTTATGATTTATAGTCAACATTAATGTAATGTCCCAAACAAGCGTTTTCAGCCCGAGTGGAGCACATTTTGACCGTTTTTTTAAAAACATCATTGTACATTGAAATTTCTGTTTGCGTATGCTTTAGAAGCAAGAATTAAGAGGACTACATTCATTATTTCAGCTGAAAAATGCTTAGTTTATGATTTATAGTCAACATTAATGAAATGTCCCCAACAGCGTTTTCAGCCCGAGTGGAGCACATTTTGACCGTTTTTTTAAAAACATCATTGTACATTTAATTTTCTGTTTGTGTATGCTTTAGAAGCAAGAATTAAGAGGACTACATTCATTATTTCAGCTGAAAAATGCTTAGTTTATGATTTATAGTCAACATTAATGAAATGTCCCCAACAGCGTTTTCAGCCCGAGTGGAGCACATTTTGACTGTTTTTTTAAAAACATCATTGTACATTGAAATTTCTGCTTGCGTATGCTTTAGAAGCAAGAATTAAGAGGACTACATTCATTATTTCAGCTGAAAAATGCTTAGTTTTTGATTTATAGTCAACATTAATGAAATGTCCCCAACAGCGTTTTCAGCCCGAGTGGAGCACATTTTGACTGTTTTTTTTAAAAACATCAATGTACATTGAAATTTCTGCTTGCGTATGCTTTAGAAGCAAGAATTAAAAGGACTACATTCATTATTTCAGCTGAAAAATGCTTAGTTTATGATTTATAGTCAACATTAATGAAATGTCCCCAACAGCGTTTTCAGCCCGAGTGGAGCACATTTTGACTGTTTTTTTAAAAACATCATTGTACATTGAAATTTCTGCTTGCGTATGCTTTAGAAGCAAGAATTAAGAGGACTACATTCATTATTTCAGCTGAAAAATGCTTAGTTTATGATTTATAGTCAACATTAATGAAATGTTCCAAACAAGCGTTTTCAGCCCGAGTGGAGCACATTTTGACCCTTTTTTTAAAAACATCATTGTACATTGAAATTTCTGCTTGCGTATGCTTTAGAAGCAAGAATTAAGAGGACTACATTCATTATTTCAGCTGAAAAATGCTTAGTTTATGATTTATAGTCAACATTAATGTCATGTCCCAAACAAGCGTTTTCAGCCCGAGTGGAGCACATTTTGACTGTTTTTTTAAAAACATCATTGTACATTGAAATTTCTGCTTGCGTATGCTTTAGAAGCAAGAATTAAGAGGACTACATTCATTATTTCAGCTGAAAAATGCTTAGTTTATGATTTATAGTCAACATTAATGAAATGTTCCAAACAAGCGTTTTCAGCCCGAGTGGAGCACATTTTGACCCTTTTTTTAAAAACATCATTGTACATTGAAATTTCTGCTTGCGTATGCTTTAGAAGCAAGAATTAAGAGGACTACATTCATTATTTCAGCTGAAAAATGCTTAGTTTATGATTTATAGTCAACATTAATGTCATGTCCCAAACAAGCGTTTTCAGCCCGAGTGGAGCACATTTTGACTGTTTTTTTAAAAACATCATTGTACATTGAAATTTCTGCTTGCGTATGCTTTAGAAGCAAGAATTAAGAGGACTACATTCATTATTTCAGCTGAAAAATGCTCAGTTTATGATTTATAGTCAACATTAATGAAATGTTCCAAACAAGCGTTTTCAGCCCGAGTGGAGCACATTTTGACCCTTTTTTTAAAAACATCATTGTACATTGAAATTTCTGCTTGCGTATGCTTTAGAAGCAAGAATTAAGAGGACTACATTCATTATTTCAGCTGAAAAATGCTTAGTTTTTGATTTGTAGTCAACATTAATGAAATGTCCCCAACAGCGTTTTCAGCCCGAGTGGAGCGCATTTTGACTGTTTTTTTTAAAAACATCATTGTACATTGAAATTTCTGCTTGCGTATGCTTTAGAAGCAAGAATTAAGAGGACTACATTCATTATTTCAGCTGAAAAATGCTTAGTTTATGATTTATAGTCAACATTAAGGAAATGTTCCGAACAAGCGTTTTCAGCCCGAGTGGAGCACATTTTGACCGTTTTTTAAAAAACATCATTGTACATTGAAATTTCTGCTTGCGTATGCTTTAGAAGCAAGAATTAAGAGGACTACATTCATTATTTCAGCTGAAAAATGCTTAGTTTATGATTTATAGTCAACATTAATGAAATGTCCCCAACAGCGTTTTCAGCCCGAGTGGAGCACATTTTGACTGTTTTTTTAAAAACATCATTGTACATTGAAATTTCTGCTTGCGTATGCTTTAGAAGCAAGAATTAAGAGGACTACATTCATTATTTCAGCTGAAAAATGCTTAGTTTTTGATTTATAGTCAACATTAATGAAATGTCCCCGACAGCGTTTTCAGCCCGAGTGGAGCACATTTTGACTGTTTTTTTTAAAAACATCATTGTACATTGAAATTTCTGCTTGCGTATGCTTTAGAAGCAAGAATTAAGAGGACTACATTCATTATTTCAGCTGAAAAATGCTTAGTTTTTGATTTGTAGTCAACATTAATGAAATGTCCCCAACAGCGTTTTCAGCCCGAGTGGAGCGCATTTTGACTGTTTTTTTTAAAAACATCATTGTACATTGAAATTTCTGCTTGCGTATGCTTTAGAAGCAAGAATTAAGAGGACTACATTCATTATTTCAGCTGAAAAATGCTTAGTTTATGATTTATAGTCAACATTAAGGAAATGTTCCGAACAAGTGTTTTCAGCCCGAGTGGAGCACATTTTGACCGTTTTTAAAAAACATCATTGTACATTGAAATTTCTTTTTGCGTATGCTTTAGAAGCAAGAATTAAGAGGACTACATTCATTATTTCAGCTGAAAAATGCTTAGTTTATGATTTATAGTCAACATTAATGTCATGTCCCAAACAAGCGTTTTCAGCCCGAGTGGAGCACATTTTGACTGTTTTTTTAAAAACATCATTGTACATTGAAAATTCTGCTTGCGTATGCTTTAGAAGCAAGAATTAAGAGGACTACATTCATTATTTCAGCTGAAAAATGCTTAGTTTATGATTTATAGTCAACATTAATGAAATGTTCCAAACAAGCGTTTTCAGCCCGAGTGGAGCACATTTTGACCCTTTTTTTAAAAACATCATTGTACATTGAAATTTCTGCTTGCGTATGCTTTAGAAGCAAGAATTAAGAGGACTACATTCATTATTTCAGCTGAAAAATGCTTAGTTTTTGATTTGTAGTCAACATTAATGAAATGTCCCCAACAGCGTTTTCAGCCCGAGTGGAGCGCATTTTGACTGTTTTTTTTAAAAACATCATTGTACATTGAAATTTCTGCTTGCGTATGCTTTAGAAGCAAGAATTAAGAGGACTACATTCATTATTTCAGCTGAAAAATGCTTAGTTTATGATTTATAGTCAACATTAAGGAAATGTTCCGAACAAGCGTTTTCAGCCCGAGTGGAGCACATTTTGACCGTTTTTTAAAAAACATCATTGTACATTGAAATTTCTGCTTGCGTATGCTTTAGAAGCAAGAATTAAGAGGACTACATTCATTATTTCAGCTGAAAAATGCTTAGTTTATGATTTATAGTCAACATTAATGAAATGTTCCAAACAAGCGTTTTCAGCCCGAGTGGAGCACATTTTGACCCTTTTTTTAAAAACATCATTGTACATTGAAATTTCTGCTTGCGTATGCTTTAGAAGCAAGAATTAAGAGGACTACATTCATTATTTCAGCTGAAAAATGCTTAGTTTATGATTTATAGTCAACATTAATGTCATGTCCCAAACAAGCGTTTTCAGCCCGAGTGGAGCACATTTTGACTGTTTTTTTAAAAACATCATTGTACATTGAAATTTCTGCTTGCGTATGCTTTAGAAGCAAGAATTAAGAGGACTACATTCATTATTTCAGCTGAAAAATGCTTTGTTTATGATTTATAGTCAACATTAATGAAATGTTCCAAACAAGCGTTTTCAGCCCGAGTGGAGCACATTTTGACCCTTTTTTTAAAAACATCATTGTACATTGAAATTTCTGCTTGCGTATGCTTTAGAAGCAAGAATTAAGAGGACTACATTCATTATTTCAGCTGAAAAATGCTTAGTTTTTGATTTGTAGTCAACATTAATGAAATGTCCCCAACAGCGTTTTCAGCCCGAGTGGAGCGCATTTTGACTGTTTTTTTTAAAAACATCATTGTACATTGAAATTTCTGCTTGCGTATGCTTTAGAAGCAAGAATTAAGAGGACTACATTCATTATTTCAGCTGAAAAATGCTTAGTTTATGATTTATAGTCAACATTAAGGAAATGTTCCGAACAAGCGTTTTCAGCCCGAGTGGAGCACATTTTGACCGTTTTTTAAAAAACATCATTGTACATTGAAATTTCTTTTTGCGTATGCTTTAGAAGCAAGAATTAAGAGGACTACATTCATTATTTCAGCTGAAAAATGCTTAGTTTATGATTTATAGTCAACATTAATGTCATGTCCCAAACAAGCGTTTTCAGCCCGAGTGGAGCACATTTTGACTGCTTTTTTAAAAACATCATTGTACATTGAAATTTCTGCTTGCGTATGCTTTAGAAGCAAGAATTAAGAGGACTACATTCATTATTTCAGCTGAAAAATGCTTAGTTTATGATTTATAGTCAACATTAATGAAATGTTCCAAACAAGCGTTTTCAGCCCGAGTGGAGCACATTTTGACCCTTTTTTTAAAAACATCATTGTACATTGAAATTTCTGCTTGCGTATGCTTTAGAAGCAAGAATTAAGAGGACTACATTCATTATTTCAGCTGAAAAATGCTTAGTTTATGATTTATAGTCAACATTAATGTCATGTCCCAAACAAGCGTTTTCAGCCCGAGTGGAGCACATTTTGACTGTTTTTTTAAAAACATCATTGTACATTGAAATTTCTGCTTGCGTATGCTTTAGAAGCAAGAATTAAGAGGACTACATTCATTATTTCAGCTGAAAAATGCTTAGTTTATGATTTATAGTCAACATTAATGAAATGTTCCAAACAAGCGTTTTCAGCCCGAGTGGAGCACATTTTGACCCTTTTTTTAAAAACATCATTGTACATTGAAATTTCTGCTTGCGTATGCTTTAGAAGCAAGAATTAAGAGGACTACATTCATTATTTCAGCTGAAAAATGCTTAGTTTTTGATTTGTAGTCAACATTAATGAAATGTCCCCAACAGCGTTTTCAGCCCGAGTGGAGCGCATTTTGACTGTTTTTTTTAAAAACATCATTGTACATTGAAATTTCTGCTTGCGTATGCTTTAGAAGCAAGAATTAAGAGGACTACATTCATTATTTCAGCTGAAAAATGCTTAGTTTATGATTTATAGTCAACATTAAGGAAATGTTCCGAACAAGCGTTTTCAGCCCGAGTGGAGCACATTTTGACCGTTTTTTAAAAAACATCATTGTACATTGAAATTTCTTTTTGCGTATGCTTTAGAAGCAAGAATTAAGAGGACTACATTCATTATTTCAGCTGAAAAATGCTTAGTTTATGATTTATAGTCAACATTAATGTCATGTCCCAAACAAGCGTTTTCAGCCCGAGTGGAGCACATTTTGACTGTTTTTTTAAAAACATCATTGTACATTGAAATTTCTGCTTGCGTATGCTTTAGAAGCAAGAATTAAGAGGACTACATTCATTATTTCAGCTGAAAAATGCTTAGTTTATGATTTATAGTCAACATTAATGTAATGTCCCAAACAAGCGTTTTCAGCCCGAGTGGAGCACATTTTGACCGTTTTTTTAAAAACATCATTGTACATTGAAATTTCTGTTTGCGTATGCTTTAGAAGCAAGAATTAAGAGGACTACATTCATTATTTCAGCTGAAAAATGCTTAGTTTATGATTTATAGTCAACATTAATGAAATGTCCCCAACAGCGTTTTCAGCCCGAGTGGAGCACATTTTGACCGTTTTTTTAAAAACATCATTGTACATTTAATTTTCTGTTTGTGTATGCTTTAGAAGCAAGAATTAAGAGGACTACATTCATTATTTCAGCTGAAAAATGCTTAGTTTATGATTTATAGTCAACATTAATGAAATGTCCCCAACAGCGTTTTCAGCCCGAGTGGAGCACATTTTGACTGTTTTTTTAAAAACATCATTGTACATTGAAATTTCTGCTTGCGTATGCTTTAGAAGCAAGAATTAAGAGGACTACATTCATTATTTCAGCTGAAAAATGCTTAGTTTTTGATTTATAGTCAACATTAATGAAATGTCCCCAACAGCGTTTTCAGCCCGAGTGGAGCACATTTTGACTGTTTTTTTTAAAAACATCAATGTACATTGAAATTTCTGCTTGCGTATGCTTTAGAAGCAAGAATTAAAAGGACTACATTCATTATTTCAGCTGAAAAATGCTTAGTTTATGATTTATAGTCAACATTAATGAAATGTCCCCAACAGCGTTTTCAGCCCGAGTGGAGCACATTTTGACTGTTTTTTTAAAAACATCATTGTACATTGAAATTTCTGCTTGCGTATGCTTTAGAAGCAAGAATTAAGAGGACTACATTCATTATTTCAGCTGAAAAATGCTTAGTTTATGATTTATAGTCAACATTAATGAAATGTTCCAAACAAGCGTTTTCAGCCCGAGTGGAGCACATTTTGACCCTTTTTTTAAAAACATCATTGTACATTGAAATTTCTGCTTGCGTATGCTTTAGAAGCAAGAATTAAGAGGACTACATTCATTATTTCAGCTGAAAAATGCTTAGTTTATGATTTATAGTCAACATTAATGTCATGTCCCAAACAAGCGTTTTCAGCCCGAGTGGAGCACATTTTGACTGTTTTTTTAAAAACATCATTGTACATTGAAATTTCTGCTTGCGTATGCTTTAGAAGCAAGAATTAAGAGGACTACATTCATTATTTCAGCTGAAAAATGCTTAGTTTATGATTTATAGTCAACATTAATGAAATGTTCCAAACAAGCGTTTTCAGCCCGAGTGGAGCACATTTTGACCCTTTTTTTAAAAACATCATTGTACATTGAAATTTCTGCTTGCGTATGCTTTAGAAGCAAGAATTAAGAGGACTACATTCATTATTTCAGCTGAAAAATGCTTAGTTTATGATTTATAGTCAACATTAATGTCATGTCCCAAACAAGCGTTTTCAGCCCGAGTGGAGCACATTTTGACTGTTTTTTTAAAAACATCATTGTACATTGAAATTTCTGCTTGCGTATGCTTTAGAAGCAAGAATTAAGAGGACTACATTCATTATTTCAGCTGAAAAATGCTCAGTTTATGATTTATAGTCAACATTAATGAAATGTTCCAAACAAGCGTTTTCAGCCCGAGTGGAGCACATTTTGACCCTTTTTTTAAAAACATCATTGTACATTGAAATTTCTGCTTGCGTATGCTTTAGAAGCAAGAATTAAGAGGACTACATTCATTATTTCAGCTGAAAAATGCTTAGTTTTTGATTTGTAGTCAACATTAATGAAATGTCCCCAACAGCGTTTTCAGCCCGAGTGGAGCGCATTTTGACTGTTTTTTTTAAAAACATCATTGTACATTGAAATTTCTGCTTGCGTATGCTTTAGAAGCAAGAATTAAGAGGACTACATTCATTATTTCAGCTGAAAAATGCTTAGTTTATGATTTATAGTCAACATTAAGGAAATGTTCCGAACAAGCGTTTTCAGCCCGAGTGGAGCACATTTTGACCGTTTTTTAAAAAACATCATTGTACATTGAAATTTCTGCTTGCGTATGCTTTAGAAGCAAGAATTAAGAGGACTACATTCATTATTTCAGCTGAAAAATGCTTAGTTTATGATTTATAGTCAACATTAATGAAATGTCCCCAACAGCGTTTTCAGCCCGAGTGGAGCACATTTTGACTGTTTTTTTAAAAACATCATTGTACATTGAAATTTCTGCTTGCGTATGCTTTAGAAGCAAGAATTAAGAGGACTACATTCATTATTTCAGCTGAAAAATGCTTAGTTTTTGATTTATAGTCAACATTAATGAAATGTCCCCGACAGCGTTTTCAGCCCGAGTGGAGCACATTTTGACTGTTTTTTTTAAAAACATCATTGTACATTGAAATTTCTGCTTGCGTATGCTTTAGAAGCAAGAATTAAGAGGACTACATTCATTATTTCAGCTGAAAAATGCTTAGTTTTTGATTTGTAGTCAACATTAATGAAATGTCCCCAACAGCGTTTTCAGCCCGAGTGGAGCGCATTTTGACTGTTTTTTTTAAAAACATCATTGTACATTGAAATTTCTGCTTGCGTATGCTTTAGAAGCAAGAATTAAGAGGACTACATTCATTATTTCAGCTGAAAAATGCTTAGTTTATGATTTATAGTCAACATTAAGGAAATGTTCCGAACAAGTGTTTTCAGCCCGAGTGGAGCACATTTTGACCGTTTTTAAAAAACATCATTGTACATTGAAATTTCTTTTTGCGTATGCTTTAGAAGCAAGAATTAAGAGGACTACATTCATTATTTCAGCTGAAAAATGCTTAGTTTATGATTTATAGTCAACATTAATGTCATGTCCCAAACAAGCGTTTTCAGCCCGAGTGGAGCACATTTTGACTGTTTTTTTAAAAACGTCATTGTACATTGAAAATTCTGCTTGCGTATGCTTTAGAAGCAAGAATTAAGAGGACTACATTCATTATTTCAGCTGAAAAATGCTTAGTTTATGATTTATAGTCAACATTAATGAAATGTTCCAAACAAGCGTTTTCAGCCCGAGTGGAGCACATTTTGACCCTTTTTTTAAAAACATCATTGTACATTGAAATTTCTGCTTGCGTATGCTTTAGAAGCAAGAATTAAGAGGACTACATTCATTATTTCAGCTGAAAAATGCTTAGTTTTTGATTTGTAGTCAACATTAATGAAATGTCCCCAACAGCGTTTTCAGCCCGAGTGGAGCGCATTTTGACTGTTTTTTTTTAAAACATCATTGTACATTGAAATTTCTGCTTGCGTATGCTTTAGAAGCAAGAATTAAGAGGACTACATTCATTATTTCAGCTGAAAAATGCTTAGTTTATGATTTATAGTCAACATTAAGGAAATGTTCCGAACAAGCGTTTTCAGCCCGAGTGGAGCACATTTTGACCGTTTTTTAAAAAACATCATTGTACATTGAAATTTCTTTTTGCGTATGCTTTAGAAGCAAGAATTAAGAGGACTACATTCATTATTTCAGCTGAAAAATGCTTAGTTTATGATTTATAGTCAACATTAATGTCATGTCCCAAACAAGCGTTTTCAGCCCGAGTGGAGCACATTTTGACTGCTTTTTTAAAAACATCATTGTACATTGAAATTTCTGCTTGCGTATGCTTTAGAAGCAAGAATTAAGAGGACTACATTCATTATTTCAGCTGAAAAATGCTTAGTTTATGATTTATAGTCAACATTAATGAAATGTTCCAAACAAGCGTTTTCAGCCCGAGTGGAGCACATTTTGACTGTTTTTTTAAAAACATCATTGTACATTGAAATTTCTGCTTGCGTATGCTTTAGAAGCAAGAATTAAGAGGACTACATTCATTATTTCAGCTGAAAAATGCTTAGTTTTTGATTTATAGTCAACATTAATGAAATGTCCCCAACAGCGTTTTCAGCCCGAGTGGAGCACATTTTGACTGTTTTTTTTAAAAACATCATTGTACATTGAAATTTCTGCTTGCGTATGCTTTAGAAGCAAGAATTAAAAGGACTACATTCATTATTTCAGCTGAAAAATGCTTAGTTTATGATTTATAGTCAACATTAATGAAATGTCCCCAACAGCGTTTTCAGCCCGAGTGGAGCACATTTTGACTGTTTTTTTAAAAACATCATTGTACATTGAAATTTCTGCTTGCGTATGCTTTAGAAGCAAGAATTAAGAGGACTACATTCATTATTTCAGCTGAAAAATGCTTAGTTTATGATTTATAGTCAACATTAATGAAATGTTCCAAACAAGCGTTTTCAGCCCGAGTGGAGCACATTTTGACCCTTTTTTTAAAAACATCATTGTACATTGAAATTTCTGCTTGCGTATGCTTTAGAAGCAAGAATTAAGAGGACTACATTCATTATTTCAGCTGAAAAATGCTTAGTTTATGATTTATAGTCAACATTAATGTCATGTCCCAAACAAGCGTTTTCAGCCCGAGTGGAGCACATTTTGACTGTTTTTTTAAAAACATCATTGTACATTGAAATTTCTGCTTGCGTATGCTTTAGAAGCAAGAATTAAGAGGACTACATTCATTATTTCAGCTGAAAAATGCTTAGTTTATGATTTATAGTCAACATTAATGAAATGTTCCAAACAAGCGTTTTCAGCCCGAGTGGAGCACATTTTGACCCTTTTTTTAAAAACATCATTGTACATTGAAATTTCTGCTTGCGTATGCTTTAGAAGCAAGAATTAAGAGGACTACATTCATTATTTCAGCTGAAAAATGCTTAGTTTTTGATTTGTAGTCAACATTAATGAAATGTCCCCAACAGCGTTTTCAGCCCGAGTGGAGCGCATTTTGACTGTTTTTTTTAAAAACATCATTGTACATTGAAATTTCTGCTTGCGTATGCTTTAGAAGCAAGAATTAAGAGGACTACATTCATTATTTCAGCTGAAAAATGCTTAGTTTATGATTTATAGTCAACATTAAGGAAATGTTCCGAACAAGCGTTTTCAGCCCGAGTGGAGCACATTTTGACCGTTTTTGAAAAAACATCATTGTACATTGAAATTTCTTTTTGCGTATGCTTTAGAAGCAAGAATTAAGAGGACTACATTCATTATTTCAGCTGAAAAATGCTTAGTTTATGATTTATAGTCAACATTAATGTCATGTCCCAAACAAGCGTTTTCAGCCCGAGTGGAGCACATTTTGACTGTTTTTTTAAAAACATCATTGTACATTGAAATTTCTGCTTGCGTATGCTTTAGAAGCAAGAATTAAGAGGACTACATTCATTATTTCAGCTGAAAAATGCTTAGTTTATGATTTATAGTCAACATTAATGAAATGTTCCAAACAAGCGTTTTCAGCCCGAGTGGAGCACATTTTGACCCTTTTTTTAAAAACATCATTGTACATTGAAATTTCTGCTTGCGTATGCTTTAGAAGCAAGAATTAAGAGGACTACATTCATTATTTCAGCTGAAAAATGCTTAGTTTTTGATTTGTAGTCAACATTAATGAAAAGTCCCCAACAGCGTTTTCAGCCCGAGTGGAGCGCATTTTGACTGTTTTTTTTAAAAACATCATTGTACATTGAAATTTCTGCTTGCGTATGCTTTAGAAGCAAGAATTAAGAGGACTACATTCATTATTTCAGCTGAAAAATGCTTAGTTTATGATTTATAGTCAACATTAAGGAAATGTTCCGAACAAGCGTTTTCAGCCCGAGTGGAGCACATTTTGACCGTTTTTTAAAAAACATCATTGTACATTGAAATTTCTGTTTGCGTATGCTTTAGAAGCAAGAATTAAGAGGACTACATTCATTATTTCAGCTGAAAAATGCTTAGTTTATGATTTATAGTCAACATTAATGTAATGTCCCAAACAAGCGTTTTCAGCCCGAGTGGAGCACATTTTGACTGTTTTTTTAAAAACATCATTGTACATTGAAATTTCTGCTTGCGTATGCTTTAGAAGCAAGAATTAAGAGGACTACATTCATTATTTCAGCTGAAAAATGCTTAGTTTATGATTTATAGTCAACATTAATGTCATGTCCCAAACAAGCGTTTTCAGCCCGAGTGGAGCACATTTTGACTGTTTTTTTAAAAACATCATTGTACATTGAAATTTCTGCTTGCGTATGCTTTAGAAGCAAGAATTAAGAGGACTACATTCATTATTTCAGCTGAAAAATGCTTAGTTTATGATTTATAGTCAACATTAATGAAATGTTCCAAACAAGCGTTTTCAGCCCGAGTGGAGCACATTTTGACCCTTTTTTTAAAAACATCATTGTACATTGAAATTTCTGCTTGCGTATGCTTTAGAAGCAAGAATTAAGAGGACTACATTCATTATTTCAGCTGAAAAATGCTTAGTTTTTGATTTGTAGTCAACATTAATGAAATGTCCCCAACAGCGTTTTCAGCCCGAGTGGAGCGCATTTTGACTGTTTTTTTTAAAAACATCATTGTACATTGAAATTTCTGCTTGCGTATGCTTTAGAAGCAAGAATTAAGAGGACTACATTCATTATTTCAGCTGAAAAATGCTTAGTTTATGATTTATAGTCAACATTAAGGAAATGTTCCGAACAAGCGTTTTCAGCCCGAGTGGAGCACATTTTGACCGTTTTTTAAAAAACATCATTGTACATTGAAATTTCTGTTTGCGTATGCTTTAGAAGCAAGAATTAAGAGGACTACATTCATTATTTCAGCTGAAAAATGCTTAGTTTATGATTTATAGTCAACATTAATGAAATGTCCCAAACAAGCGTTTTCAGCCCGAGTGGAGCACATTTTGACTGTTTTTTTAAAAACATCATTGTACATTGAAATTTCTGCTTGCGTATGCTTTAGAAGCAAGAATTAAGAGGACTACATTCATTATTTCAGCTGAAAAATGCTTAGTTTATGATTTATAGTCAACATTAATGAAATGTCCCCAACAGCGTTTTCAGCCCGAGTGGAGCACATTTTGACTGTTTTTTTAAAAACATCATTGTACATTGAAAATTCTGCTTGCGAATGCTTTAGAAGCAAGAATTAAGAGGACTACATTCATTATTTCAGCTGAAAAATGCTTAGTTTTTGATTTGTAGTCAACATTAATGAAATGTCCCCAACAGCGTTTTCAGCCCGAGTGGAGCACATTTTGACTGTTTTTTTTAAAAACATCATTGTACATTGAAATTTCTGCTTGCGTATGCTTTAGAAGCAAGAATTAAGAGGACTACATTCATTATTTCAGCTGAAAAATGCTTAGTTTATGATTTATAGTCAACATTAATGAAATGTTCCAAACAAGCGTTTTCAGCCCGAGTGGAGCACATTTTGACCGTTTTTTTAAAAACATCATTGTACATTGAAATTTCTGTTTGTGTATGCTTTAGAAGCAAGAATTAAGAGGACTACATTCATTATTTCAGCTGAAAAATGCTTAGTTTATGATTTATAGTCAACATTAATGTAATGTCCCAAACAAGCGTTTTCAGCCCGAGTGGAGCACATTTTGACCGTTTTTTTAAAAACATCATTGTACATTGAAATTTCTGTTTGCGTATGCTTTAGAAGCAAGAATTAAGAGGACTACATTCATTATTTCAGCTGAAAAATGCTTAGTTTATGATTTATAGTCAACATTAATGTAATGTCCCAAACAAGCGTTTTCAGCCCGAGTGGAGCACATTTTGACTGTTTTTTTAAAAACATCATTGTACATTGAAATTTCTGCTTGCGTATGCTTTAGAAGCAAGAATTAAGAGGACTACATTCATTATTTCAGCTGAAAAATGCTTAGTTTATGATTTATAGTCAACATTAATGAAATGTTCCAAACAAGCGTTTTCAGCCCGAGTGGAGCACATTTTGACCGATTTTTTAAAAACATCATTGTACATTGAAATTTCTGTTTGTGTATGCTTTAGAAGCAAGAATTAAGAGGACTACATTCATTATTTCAGCTGAAAAATGCTTAGTTTATGATTTATAGTCAACATTAATGTAATGTCCCAAACAAGCGTTTTCAGCCCGAGTGGAGCACATTTTGACCGTTTTTTTAAAAACATCATTGTACATTGAAATTTCTGTTTGCGTATGCTTTAGAAGCAAGAATTAAGAGGACTACATTCATTATTTCAGCTGAAAAATGCTTAGTTTATGATTTATAGTCAACATGAATGAAATGTCCCCAACAGCGTTTTCAGCCCGAGTGGAGCACATTTTGACCGTTTTTTTAAAAACATCATTGTACATTTAATTTTCTGTTTGTGTATGCTTTAGAAGCAAGAATTAAGAGGACTACATTCATTATTTCAGCTGAAAAATGCTTAGTTTATGATTTATAGTCAACATTAATGAAATGTCCCCAACAGCGTTTTCAGCCCGAGTGGAGCACATTTTGACTGTTTTTTTAAAAACATCATTGTACATTGAAATTTCTGCTTGCGTATGCTTTAGAAGCAAGAATTAAGAGGACTACATTCATTATTTCAGCTGAAAAATGCTTAGTTTTTGATTTATAGTCAACATTAATGAAATGTCCCCAACAGCGTTTTCAGCCCGAGTGGAGCACATTTTGACTGTTTTTTTTAAAAACATCAATGTACATTGAAATTTCTGCTTGCGTATGCTTTAGAAGCAAGAATTAAAAGGACTACATTCATTATTTCAGCTGAAAAATGCTTAGTTTATGATTTATAGTCAACATTAATGAAATGTCCCCAACAGCGTTTTCAGCCCGAGTGGAGCACATTTTGACTGTTTTTTTAAAAACATCATTGTACATTGAAATTTCTGCTTGCGTATGCTTTAGAAGCAAGAATTAAGAGGACTACATTCATTATTTCAGCTGAAAAATGCTTAGTTTATGATTTATAGTCAACATTAATGAAATGTTCCAAACAAGCGTTTTCAGCCCGAGTGGAGCACATTTTGACCCTTTTTTTAAAAACATCATTGTACATTGAAATTTCTGCTTGCGTATGCTTTAGAAGCAAGAATTAAGAGGACTACATTCATTATTTCAGCTGAAAAATGCTTAGTTTATGATTTATAGTCAACATTAATGTCATGTCCCAAACAAGCGTTTTCAGCCCGAGTGGAGCACATTTTGACTGTTTTTTTAAAAACATCATTGTACATTGAAATTTCTGCTTGCGTATGCTTTAGAAGCAAGAATTAAGAGGACTACATTCATTATTTCAGCTGAAAAATGCTTTGTTTATGATTTATAGTCAACATTAATGAAATGTCCCCAACAGCGTTTTCAGCCCGAGTGGAGCACATTTTGACTGTTTTTTTAAAAACATCATTGTACATTGAAAATTCTGCTTGCGAATGCTTTAGAAGCAAGAATTAAGAGGACTACATTCATTATTTCAGCTGAAAAATGCTTAGTTTTTGATTTGTAGTCAACATTAATGAAATGTCCCCAACAGCGTTTTCAGCCCGAGTGGAGCACATTTTGACTGTTTTTTTTAAAAACATCATTGTACATTGAAATTTCTGCTTGCGTATGCTTTAGAAGCAAGAATTAAGAGGACTACATTCATTATTTCAGCTGAAAAATGCTTAGTTTATGATTTATAGTCAACATTAATGAAATGTTCCAAACAAGCGTTTTCAGCCCGAGTGGAGCACATTTTGACCGTTTTTTTAAAAACATCATTGTACATTGAAATTTCTGTTTGTGTATGCTTTAGAAGCAAGAATTAAGAGGACTACATTCATTATTTCAGCTGAAAAATGCTTAGTTTATGATTTATAGTCAACATTAATGTAATGTCCCAAACAAGCGTTTTCAGCCCGAGTGGAGCACATTTTGACCGTTTTTTTAAAAACATCATTGTACATTGAAATTTCTGTTTGCGTATGCTTTAGAAGCAAGAATTAAGAGGACTACATTCATTATTTCAGCTGAAAAATGCTTAGTTTATGATTTATAGTCAACATTAATGTAATGTCCCAAACAAGCGTTTTCAGCCCGAGTGGAGCACATTTTGACTGTTTTTTTAAAAACATCATTGTACATTGAAATTTCTGCTTGCGTATGCTTTAGAAGCAAGAATTAAGAGGACTACATTCATTATTTCAGCTGAAAAATGCTTAGTTTATGATTTATAGTCAACATTAATGAAATGTTCCAAACAAGCGTTTTCAGCCCGAGTGGAGCACATTTTGACCGATTTTTTAAAAACATCATTGTACATTGAAATTTCTGTTTGTGTATGCTTTAGAAGCAAGAATTAAGAGGACTACATTCATTATTTCAGCTGAAAAATGCTTAGTTTATGATTTATAGTCAACATTAATGTAATGTCCCAAACAAGCGTTTTCAGCCCGAGTGGAGCACATTTTGACCGTTTTTTTAAAAACATCATTGTACATTGAAATTTCTGTTTGCGTATGCTTTAGAAGCAAGAATTAAGAGGACTACATTCATTATTTCAGCTGAAAAATGCTTAGTTTATGATTTATAGTCAACATGAATGAAATGTCCCCAACAGCGTTTTCAGCCCGAGTGGAGCACATTTTGACCGTTTTTTTAAAAACATCATTGTACATTTAATTTTCTGTTTGTGTATGCTTTAGAAGCAAGAATTAAGAGGACTACATTCATTATTTCAGCTGAAAAATGCTTAGTTTATGATTTATAGTCAACATTAATGAAATGTCCCCAACAGCGTTTTCAGCCCGAGTGGAGCACATTTTGACTGTTTTTTTTAAAAACATCATTGTACATTGAAATTTCTGCTTGCGTATGCTTTAGAAGCAAGAATTAAGAGGACTACATTCATTATTTCAGCTGAAAAATGCTTAGTTTTTGATTTATAGTCAACATTAATGAAATGTCCCCAACAGCGTTTTCAGCCCGAGTGGAGCACATTTTGACTGTTTTTTTTAAAAACATCAATGTACATTGAAATTTCTGCTTGCGTATGCTTTAGAAGCAAGAATTAAAAGGACTACATTCATTATTTCAGCTGAAAAATGCTTAGTTTATGATTTATAGTCAACATTAATGAAATGTCCCCAACAGCGTTTTCAGCCCGAGTGGAGCACATTTTGACTGTTTTTTTAAAAACATCATTGTACATTGAAATTTCTGCTTGCGTATGCTTTAGAAGCAAGAATTAAGAGGACTACATTCATTATTTCAGCTGAAAAATGCTTAGTTTATGATTTATAGTCAACATTAATGAAATGTTCCAAACAAGCGTTTTCAGCCCGAGTGGAGCACATTTTGACCCTTTTTTTAAAAACATCATTGTACATTGAAATTTCTGCTTGCGTATGCTTTAGAAGCAAGAATTAAGAGGACTACATTCATTATTTCAGCTGAAAAATGCTTAGTTTATGATTTATAGTCAACATTAATGTCATGTCCCAAACAAGCGTTTTCAGCCCGAGTGGAGCACATTTTGACTGTTTTTTTAAAAACATCATTGTACATTGAAATTTCTGCTTGCGTATGCTTTAGAAGCAAGAATTAAGAGGACTACATTCATTATTTCAGCTGAAAAATGCTTTGTTTATGATTTATAGTCAACATTAATGAAATGTCCCCAACAGCGTTTTCAGCCCGAGTGGAGCACATTTTGACTGTTTTTTTAAAAACATCATTGTACATTGAAAATTCTGCTTGCGAATGCTTTAGAAGCAAGAATTAAGAGGACTACATTCATTATTTCAGCTGAAAAATGCTTAGTTTTTGATTTGTAGTCAACATTAATGAAATGTCCCCAACAGCGTTTTCAGCCCGAGTGGAGCACATTTTGACTGTTTTTTTTAAAAACATCATTGTACATTGAAATTTCTGCTTGCGTATGCTTTAGAAGCAAGAATTAAGAGGACTACATTCATTATTTCAGCTGAAAAATGCTTAGTTTATGATTTATAGTCAACATTAATGAAATGTTCCAAACAAGCGTTTTCAGCCCGAGTGGAGCACATTTTGACCGTTTTTTTAAAAACATCATTGTACATTGAAATTTCTGTTTGTGTATGCTTTAGAAGCAAGAATTAAGAGGACTACATTCATTATTTCAGCTGAAAAATGCTTAGTTTATGATTTATAGTCAACATTAATGTAATGTCCCAAACAAGCGTTTTCAGCCCGAGTGGAGCACATTTTGACCGTTTTTTTAAAAACATCATTGTACATTGAAATTTCTGTTTGCGTATGCTTTAGAAGCAAGAATTAAGAGGACTACATTCATTATTTCAGCTGAAAAATGCTTAGTTTATGATTTATAGTCAACATTAATGTAATGTCCCAAACAAGCGTTTTCAGCCCGAGTGGAGCACATTTTGACTGTTTTTTTAAAAACATCATTGTACATTGAAATTTCTGCTTGCGTATGCTTTAGAAGCAAGAATTAAGAGGACTACATTCATTATTTCAGCTGAAAAATGCTTAGTTTATGATTTATAGTCAACATTAATGAAATGTTCCAAACAAGCGTTTTCAGCCCGAGTGGAGCACATTTTGACCGATTTTTTAAAAACATCATTGTACATTGAAATTTCTGTTTGTGTATGCTTTAGAAGCAAGAATTAAGAGGACTACATTCATTATTTCAGCTGAAAAATGCTTAGTTTATGATTTATAGTCAACATTAATGTAATGTCCCAAACAAGCGTTTTCAGCCCGAGTGGAGCACATTTTGACCGTTTTTTTAAAAACATCATTGTACATTGAAATTTCTGTTTGCGTATGCTTTAGAAGCAAGAATTAAGAGGACTACATTCATTATTTCAGCTGAAAAATGCTTAGTTTATGATTTATAGTCAACATGAATGAAATGTCCCCAACAGCGTTTTCAGCCCGAGTGGAGCACATTTTGACCGTTTTTTTAAAAACATCATTGTACATTTAATTTTCTGTTTGTGTATGCTTTAGAAGCAAGAATTAAGAGGACTACATTCATTATTTCAGCTGAAAAATGCTTAGTTTATGATTTATAGTCAACATTAATGAAATGTCCCCAACAGCATTTTCAGCCCGAGTGGAGCACATTTTGACTGTTTTTTTAAAAACATCATTGTACATTGAAATTTCTGCTTGCGTATGCTTTAGAAGCAAGAATTAAGAGGACTACATTCATTATTTCAGCTGAAAAATGCTTAGTTTTTGATTTATAGTCAACATTAATGAAATGTCCCCAACAGCGTTTTCAGCCCGAGTGGAGCACATTTTGACTGTTTTTTTTAAAAACATCAATGTACATTGAAATTTCTGCTTGCGTATGCTTTAGAAGCAAGAATTAAAAGGACTACATTCATTATTTCAGCTGAAAAATGCTTAGTTTATGATTTATAGTCAACATTAATGAAATGTCCCCAACAGCGTTTTCAGCCCGAGTGGAGCACATTTTGACTGTTTTTTTAAAAACATCATTGTACATTGAAATTTCTGCTTGCGTATGCTTTAGAAGCAAGAATTAAGAGGACTACATTCATTATTTCAGCTGAAAAATGCTTAGTTTATGATTTATAGTCAACATTAATGAAATGTTCCAAACAAGCGTTTTCAGCCCGAGTGGAGCACATTTTGACCCTTTTTTTAAAAACATCATTGTACATTGAAATTTCTGCTTGCGTATGCTTTAGAAGCAAGAATTAAGAGGACTACATTCATTATTTCAGCTGAAAAATGCTTAGTTTATGATTTATAGTCAACATTAATGTCATGTCCCAAACAAGCGTTTTCAGCCCGAGTGGAGCACATTTTGACTGTTTTTTTAAAAACATCATTGTACATTGAAATTTCTGCTTGCGTATGCTTTAGAAGCAAGAATTAAGAGGACTACATTCATTATTTCAGCTGAAAAATGCTTTGTTTATGATTTATAGTCAACATTAATGAAATGTTCCAAACAAGCGTTTTCAGCCCGAGTGGAGCACATTTTGACCCTTTTTTTAAAAACATCATTGTACATTGAAATTTCTGCTTGCGTATGCTTTAGAAGCAAGAATTAAGAGGACTACATTCATTATTTCAGCTGAAAAATGCTTAGTTTTTGATTTGTAGTCAACATTAATGAAATGTCCCCAACAGCGTTTTCAGCCCGAGTGGAGCGCATTTTGACTGTTTTTTTTAAAAACATCATTGTACATTGAAATTTCTGCTTGCGTATGCTTTAGAAGCAAGAATTAAGAGGACTACATTCATTATTTCAGCTGAAAAATGCTTAGTTTATGATTTATAGTCAACATTAAGGAAATGTTCCGAACAAGCGTTTTCAGCCCGAGTGGAGCACATTTTGACCGTTTTTTAAAAAACATCATTGTACATTGAAATTTCTTTTTGCGTATGCTTTAGAAGCAAGAATTAAGAGGACTACATTCATTATTTCAGCTGAAAAATGCTTAGTTTATGATTTATAGTCAACATTAATGTCATGTCCCAAACAAGCGTTTTCAGCCCGAGTGGAGCACATTTTGACTGCTTTTTTAAAAACATCATTGTACATTGAAATTTCTGCTTGCGTATGCTTTAGAAGCAAGAATTAAGAGGACTACATTCATTATTTCAGCTGAAAAATGCTTAGTTTATGATTTATAGTCAACATTAATGAAATGTTCCAAACAAGCGTTTTCAGCCCGAGTGGAGCACATTTTGACCCTTTTTTTAAAAACATCATTGTACATTGAAATTTCTGCTTGCGTATGCTTTAGAAGCAAGAATTAAGAGGACTACATTCATTATTTCAGCTGAAAAATGCTTAGTTTATGATTTATAGTCAACATTAATGTCATGTCCCAAACAAGCGTTTTCAGCCCGAGTGGAGCACATTTTGACTGTTTTTTTAAAAACATCATTGTACATTGAAATTTCTGCTTGCGTATGCTTTAGAAGCAAGAATTAAGAGGACTACATTCATTATTTCAGCTGAAAAATGCTTAGTTTATGATTTATAGTCAACATTAATGAAATGTTCCAAACAAGCGTTTTCAGCCCGAGTGGAGCACATTTTGACCCTTTTTTTAAAAACATCATTGTACATTGAAATTTCTGCTTGCGTATGCTTTAGAAGCAAGAATTAAGAGGACTACATTCATTATTTCAGCTGAAAAATGCTTAGTTTTTGATTTGTAGTCAACATTAATGAAATGTCCCCAACAGCGTTTTCAGCCCGAGTGGAGCGCATTTTGACTGTTTTTTTTAAAAACATCATTGTACATTGAAATTTCTGCTTGCGTATGCTTTAGAAGCAAGAATTAAGAGGACTACATTCATTATTTCAGCTGAAAAATGCTTAGTTTATGATTTATAGTCAACATTAAGGAAATGTTCCGAACAAGCGTTTTCAGCCCGAGTGGAGCACATTTTGACCGTTTTTTAAAAAACATCATTGTACATTGAAATTTCTGCTTGCGTATGCTTTAGAAGCAAGAATTAAGAGGACTACATTCATTATTTCAGCTGAAAAATGCTTAGTTTATGATTTATAGTCAACATTAATGAAATGTCCCCAACAGCGTTTTCAGCCCGAGTGGAGCACATTTTGACTGTTTTTTTAAAAACATCATTGTACATTGAAATTTCTGCTTGCGTATGCTTTAGAAGCAAGAATTAAGAGGACTACATTCATTATTTCAGCTGAAAAATGCTTAGTTTTTGATTTATAGTCAACATTAATGAAATGTCCCCGACAGCGTTTTCAGCCCGAGTGGAGCACATTTTGACTGTTTTTTTTAAAAACATCATTGTACATTGAAATTTCTGCTTGCGTATGCTTTAGAAGCAAGAATTAAGAGGACTACATTCATTATTTCAGCTGAAAAATGCTTAGTTTTTGATTTGTAGTCAACATTAATGAAATGTCCCCAACAGCGTTTTCAGCCCGAGTGGAGCGCATTTTGACTGTTTTTTTTAAAAACATCATTGTACATTGAAATTTCTGCTTGCGTATGCTTTAGAAGCAAGAATTAAGAGGACTACATTCATTATTTCAGCTGAAAAATGCTTAGTTTATGATTTATAGTCAACATTAAGGAAATGTTCCGAACAAGTGTTTTCAGCCCGAGTGGAGCACATTTTGACCGTTTTTTAAAAAACATCATTGTACATTGAAATTTCTTTTTGCGTATGCTTTAGAAGCAAGAATTAAGAGGACTACATTCATTATTTCAGCTGAAAAATGCTTAGTTTATGATTTATAGTCAACATTAATGTCATGTCCCAAACAAGCGTTTTCAGCCCGAGTGGAGCACATTTTGACTGTTTTTTTAAAAACATCATTGTACATTGAAAATTCTGCTTGCGTATGCTTTAGAAGCAAGAATTAAGAGGACTACATTCATTATTTCAGCTGAAAAATGCTTAGTTTATGATTTATAGTCAACATTAATGAAATGTTCCAAACAAGCGTTTTCAGCCCGAGTGGAGCACATTTTGACCCTTTTTTTAAAAACATCATTGTACATTGAAATTTCTGCTTGCGTATGCTTTAGAAGCAAGAATTAAGAGGACTACATTCATTATTTCAGCTGAAAAATGCTTAGTTTTTGATTTGTAGTCAACATTAATGAAATGTCCCCAACAGCGTTTTCAGCCCGAGTGGAGCGCATTTTGACTGTTTTTTTTAAAAACATCATTGTACATTGAAATTTCTGTTTGCGTATGCTTTAGAAGCAAGAATTAAGAGGACTACATTCATTATTTCAGCTGAAAAATGCTTAGTTTTTGATTTGTAGTCAACATTAATGAAATGTCCCCAACAGCGTTTTCAGCCCGAGTGGAGCACATTTTGACTGTTTTTTTAAAAACATCATTGTACATTGAAATTTCTGCTTGCGTATGCTTTAGAAGCAAGAATTAAGAGGACTACATTCATTATTTCAGCTGAAAAATGCTTAGTTTTTGATTTGTAGTCAACATTAATGAAATGTCCCCAACAGCGTTTTCAGCCCGAGTGGAGCACATTTTGACTGTTTTTTTTAAAAACATCATTGTACATTGAAATTTCTGCTTGCGTATGCTTTAGAAGCAAGAATTAAGAGGACTACATTCATTATTTCAGCTGAAAAATGCTTAGTTTATGATTTATAGTCAACATTAAGGAAATGTTCCGAACAAGCGTTTTCAGCCCGAGTGGAGCACATTTTGACCGTTTTTTTAAAAACATCATTGTACATTGAAATTTCTGCTTGCGTATGCTTTAGAAGCAAGAATTAAGAGGACTACATTCATTATTTCAGCTGAAAAATGCTTAGTTTATGATTTATAGTCAACATTAATGAAATGTCCCCAACAGCGTTTTCAGCCCGAGTGGAGCACATTTTGACTGTTTTTTTTAAAAACATCATTGTACATTGAAATTTCTGCTTGCGTATGCTTTAGAAGCAAGAATTAAGAGGACTACATTCATTATTTCAGCTGAAAAATGCTTAGTTTATGATTTATAGTCAACATTAATGAAATGTTCCAAACAAGCGTTTTCAGCCCGAGTGGAGCACATTTTGACCCTTTTTTTAAAAACATCATTGTACATTGAAATTTCTGCTTGCGTATGCTTCAGAAGCAAGAATTAAGAGGACTACATTCATTATTTCAGCTGAAAAATGCTTAGTTTATGATTTATAGTCAACATTAATGTCATGTCCCAAACAAGCGTTTTCAGCCCGAGTGGAGCACATTTTGACTGTTTTTTTAAAAACATCATTGTACATTGAAATTTCTGCTTGCGTATGCTTTAGAAGCAAGAATTAAGAGGACTACATTCATTATTTCAGCTGAAAAATGCTTAGTTTATGATTTATAGTCAACATTAATGAAATGTTCCAAACAAGCGTTTTCAGCCCGAGTGGAGCACATTTTGACCCTTTTTTTAAAAACATCATTGTACATTGAAATTTCTGCTTGCGTATGCTTTAGAAGCAAGAATTAAGAGGACTACATTCATTATTTCAGCTGAAAAATGCTTAGTTTATGATTTATAGTCAACATTAATGTCATGTCCCAAACAAGCGTTTTCAGCCCGAGTGGAGCACATTTTGACTGTTTTTTTAAAAACATCATTGTACATTGAAATTTCTGCTTGCGTATGCTTTAGAAGCAAGAATTAAGAGGACTACATTCATTATTTCAGCTGAAAAATGCTTAGTTTATGATTTATAGTCAACATTAATGAAATGTTCCAAACAAGCGTTTTCAGCCCGAGTGGAGCACATTTTGACCCTTTTTTTAAAAACATCATTGTACATTGAAATTTCTGCTTGCGTATGCTTTAGAAGCAAGAATTAAGAGGACTACATTCATTATTTCAGCTGAAAAATGCTTAGTTTATGATTTATAGTCAACATTAATGAAATGTCCCCAACAGCGTTTTCAGCCCGAGTGGAGCGCATTTTGACTGTTTTTTTTAAAAACATCATTGTACATTGAAATTTCTGCTTGCGTATGCTTTAGAAGCAAGAATTAAGAGGACTACATTCATTATTTCAGCTGAAAAATGCTTAGTTTATGATTTATAGTCAACATTAATGAAATGTCCCCAACAGCGTTTTCAGCCCGAGTGGAGCACATTTTGACTGTTTTTTTAAAAACATCATTGTACATTGAAATTTCTGCTTGCGTATGCTTTAGAAGCAAGAATTAAGAGGACTACATTCATTATTTCAGCTGAAAAATGCTTAGTTTTTGATTTGTAGTCAACATTAATGAAATGTCCCCAACAGCGTTTTCAGCCCGAGTGGAGCACATTTTGACTGTTTTTTTAAAAACATCATTGTACATTGAAATTTCTGCTTGCGTATGCTTTAGAAGCAAGAATTAAGAGGACTACATTCATTATTTCAGCTGAAAAATGCTTAGTTTTTGATTTGTAGTCAACATTAATGAAATGTCCCCAACAGCGTTTTCAGCCCGAGTGGAGCACATTTTGACTGTTTTTTTTAAAAACATCATTGTACATTGAAATTTCTGCTTGCGTATGCTTTAGAAGCAAGAATTAAGAGGACTACATTCATTATTTCAGCTGAAAAATGCTTAGTTTATGATTTATAGTCAACATTAAGGAAATGTTCCGAACAAGCGTTTTCAGCCCGAGTGGAGCACATTTTGACCGTTTTTTTAAAAACATCATTGTACATTGAAATTTCTGCTTGCGTATGCTTTAGAAGCAAGAATTAAGAGGACTACATTCATTATTTCAGCTGAAAAATGCTTAGTTTATGATTTATAGTCAACATTAATGAAATGTCCCCAACAGCGTTTTCAGCCCGAGTGGAGCACATTTTGACTGTTTTTTTTAAAAACATCATTGTACATTGAAATTTCTGCTTGCGTATGCTTTAGAAGCAAGAATTAAGAGGACTACATTCATTATTTCAGCTGAAAAATGCTTAGTTTATGATTTATAGTCAACATTAAGGAAATGTTCCGAACAAGTGTTTTCAGCCCGAGTGGAGCACATTTTGACCGTTTTTTAAAAAACATCATTGTACATTGAAATTTCTTTTTGCGTATGCTTTAGAAGCAAGAATTAAGAGGACTACATTCATTATTTCAGCTGAAAAATGCTTAGTTTATGATTTATAGTCAACATTAATGTCATGTCCCAAACAAGCGTTTTCAGCCCGAGTGGAGCACATTTTGACTGTTTTTTTAAAAACATCATTGTACATTGAAAATTCTGCTTGCGTATGCTTTAGAAGCAAGAATTAAGAGGACTACATTCATTATTTCAGCTGAAAAATGCTTAGTTTATGATTTATAGTCAACATTAATGAAATGTTCCAAACAAGCGTTTTCAGCCCGAGTGGAGCACATTTTGACCCTTTTTTTAAAAACATCATTGTACATTGAAATTTCTGCTTGCGTATGCTTTAGAAGCAAGAATTAAGAGGACTACATTCATTATTTCAGCTGAAAAATGCTTAGTTTTTGATTTGTAGTCAACATTAATGAAATGTCCCCAACAGCGTTTTCAGCCCGAGTGGAGCGCATTTTGACTGTTTTTTTTAAAAACATCATTGTACATTGAAATTTCTGTTTGCGTATGCTTTAGAAGCAAGAATTAAGAGGACTACATTCATTATTTCAGCTGAAAAATGCTTAGTTTTTGATTTGTAGTCAACATTAATGAAATGTCCCCAACAGCGTTTTCAGCCCGAGTGGAGCACATTTTGACTGTTTTTTTAAAAACATCATTGTACATTGAAATTTCTGCTTGCGTATGCTTTAGAAGCAAGAATTAAGAGGACTACATTCATTATTTCAGCTGAAAAATGCTTAGTTTTTGATTTGTAGTCAACATTAATGAAATGTCCCCAACAGCGTTTTCAGCCCGAGTGGAGCACATTTTGACTGTTTTTTTTAAAAACATCATTGTACATTGAAATTTCTGCTTGCGTATGCTTTAGAAGCAAGAATTAAGAGGACTACATTCATTATTTCAGCTGAAAAATGCTTAGTTTATGATTTATAGTCAACATTAAGGAAATGTTCCGAACAAGCGTTTTCAGCCCGAGTGGAGCACATTTTGACCGTTTTTTTAAAAACATCATTGTACATTGAAATTTCTGCTTGCGTATGCTTTAGAAGCAAGAATTAAGAGGACTACATTCATTATTTCAGCTGAAAAATGCTTAGTTTATGATTTATAGTCAACATTAATGAAATGTCCCCAACAGCGTTTTCAGCCCGAGTGGAGCACATTTTGACTGTTTTTTTTAAAAACATCATTGTACATTGAAATTTCTGCTTGCGTATGCTTTAGAAGCAAGAATTAAGAGGACTACATTCATTATTTCAGCTGAAAAATGCTTAGTTTATGATTTATAGTCAACATTAATGAAATGTTCCAAACAAGCGTTTTCAGCCCGAGTGGAGCACATTTTGACCCTTTTTTTAAAAACATCATTGTACATTGAAATTTCTGCTTGCGTATGCTTTAGAAGCAAGAATTAAGAGGACTACATTCATTATTTCAGCTGAAAAATGCTTAGTTTATGATTTATAGTCAACATTAATGTCATGTCCCAAACAAGCGTTTTCAGCCCGAGTGGAGCACATTTTGACTGTTTTTTTAAAAACATCATTGTACATTGAAATTTCTGCTTGCGTATGCTTTAGAAGCAAGAATTAAGAGGACTACATTCATTATTTCAGCTGAAAAATGCTTAGTTTATGATTTATAGTCAACATTAATGAAATGTTCCAAACAAGCGTTTTCAGCCCGAGTGGAGCACATTTTGACCCTTTTTTTAAAAACATCATTGTACATTGAAATTTCTGCTTGCGTATGCTTTAGAAGCAAGAATTAAGAGGACTACATTCATTATTTCAGCTGAAAAATGCTTAGTTTATGATTTATAGTCAACATTAATGTCATGTCCCAAACAAGCGTTTTCAGCCCGAGTGGAGCACATTTTGACTGTTTTTTTAAAAACATCATTGTACATTGAAATTTCTGCTTGCGTATGCTTTAGAAGCAAGAATTAAGAGGACTACATTCATTATTTCAGCTGAAAAATGCTTAGTTTATGATTTATAGTCAACATTAATGAAATGTTCCAAACAAGCGTTTTCAGCCCGAGTGGAGCACATTTTGACCCTTTTTTTAAAAACATCATTGTACATTGAAATTTCTGCTTGCGTATGCTTTAGAAGCAAGAATTAAGAGGACTACATTCATTATTTCAGCTGAAAAATGCTTAGTTTATGATTTATAGTCAACATTAATGAAATGTCCCCAACAGCGTTTTCAGCCCGAGTGGAGCGCATTTTGACTGTTTTTTTTAAAAACATCATTGTACATTGAAATTTCTGCTTGCGTATGCTTTAGAAGCAAGAATTAAGAGGACTACATTCATTATTTCAGCTGAAAAATGCTTAGTTTATGATTTATAGTCAACATTAATGAAATGTCCCCAACAGCGTTTTCAGCCCGAGTGGAGCACATTTTGACTGTTTTTTTAAAAACATCATTGTACATTGAAATTTCTGCTTGCGTATGCTTTAGAAGCAAGAATTAAGAGGACTACATTCATTATTTCAGCTGAAAAATGCTTAGTTTTTGATTTGTAGTCAACATTAATGAAATGTCCCCAACAGCGTTTTCAGCCCGAGTGGAGCACATTTTGACTGTTTTTTTAAAAACATCATTGTACATTGAAATTTCTGCTTGCGTATGCTTTAGAAGCAAGAATTAAGAGGACTACATTCATTATTTCAGCTGAAAAATGCTTAGTTTTTGATTTGTAGTCAACATTAATGAAATGTCCCCAACAGCGTTTTCAGCCCGAGTGGAGCACATTTTGACTGTTTTTTTTAAAAACATCATTGTACATTGAAATTTCTGCTTGCGTATGCTTTAGAAGCAAGAATTAAGAGGACTACATTCATTATTTCAGCTGAAAAATGCTTAGTTTATGATTTATAGTCAACATTAAGGAAATGTTCCGAACAAGCGTTTTCAGCCCGAGTGGAGCACATTTTGACCGTTTTTTTAAAAACATCATTGTACATTGAAATTTCTGCTTGCGTATGCTTTAGAAGCAAGAATTAAGAGGACTACATTCATTATTTCAGCTGAAAAATGCTTAGTTTTTGATTTGTAGTCAACATTAATGAAATGTCCCCAACAGCGTTTTCAGCCCGAGTGGAGCGCATTTTGACTGTTTTTTTTAAAAACATCATTGTACATTGAAATTTCTGCTTGCGTATGCTTTAGAAGCAAGAATTAAGAGGACTACATTCATTATTTCAGCTGAAAAATGCTTAGTTTATGATTTATAGTCAACATTAAGGAAATGTTCCGAACAAGCGTTTTCAGCCCGAGTGGAGCACATTTTGACCGTTTTTTAAAAAACATCATTGTACATTGAAATTTCTGTTTGCGTATGCTTTAGAAGCAAGAATTAAGAGGACTACATTCATTATTTCAGCTGAAAAATGCTTAGTTTATGATTTATAGTCAACATTAATGAAATGTCCCAAACAAGCGTTTTCAGCCCGAGTGGAGCACATTTTGACTGTTTTTTTAAAAACATCATTGTACATTGAAATTTCTGCTTGCGTATGCTTTAGAAGCAAGAATTAAGAGGACTACATTCATTATTTCAGCTGAAAAATGCTTAGTTTATGATTTATAGTCAACATTAATGAAATGTCCCCAACAGCGTTTTCAGCCCGAGTGGAGCACATTTTGACTGTTTTTTTAAAAACATCATTGTACATTGAAAATTCTGCTTGCGAATGCTTTAGAAGCAAGAATTAAGAGGACTACATTCATTATTTCAGCTGAAAAATGCTTAGTTTTTGATTTGTAGTCAACATTAATGAAATGTCCCCAACAGCGTTTTCAGCCCGAGTGGAGCACATTTTGACTGTTTTTTTTAAAAACATCATTGTACATTGAAATTTCTGCTTGCGTATGCTTTAGAAGCAAGAATTAAGAGGACTACATTCATTATTTCAGCTGAAAAATGCTTAGTTTATGATTTATAGTCAACATTAATGAAATGTTCCAAACAAGCGTTTTCAGCCCGAGTGGAGCACATTTTGACCGTTTTTTTAAAAACATCATTGTACATTGAAATTTCTGTTTGTGTATGCTTTAGAAGCAAGAATTAAGAGGACTACATTCATTATTTCAGCTGAAAAATGCTTAGTTTATGATTTATAGTCAACATTAATGTAATGTCCCAAACAAGCGTTTTCAGCCCGAGTGGAGCACATTTTGACCGTTTTTTTAAAAACATCATTGTACATTGAAATTTCTGTTTGCGTATGCTTTAGAAGCAAGAATTAAGAGGACTACATTCATTATTTCAGCTGAAAAATGCTTAGTTTATGATTTATAGTCAACATTAATGTAATGTCCCAAACAAGCGTTTTCAGCCCGAGTGGAGCACATTTTGACTGTTTTTTTAAAAACATCATTGTACATTGAAATTTCTGCTTGCGTATGCTTTAGAAGCAAGAATTAAGAGGACTACATTCATTATTTCAGCTGAAAAATGCTTAGTTTATGATTTATAGTCAACATTAATGAAATGTTCCAAACAAGCGTTTTCAGCCCGAGTGGAGCACATTTTGACCGATTTTTTAAAAACATCATTGTACATTGAAATTTCTGTTTGTGTATGCTTTAGAAGCAAGAATTAAGAGGACTACATTCATTATTTCAGCTGAAAAATGCTTAGTTTATGATTTATAGTCAACATTAATGTAATGTCCCAAACAAGCGTTTTCAGCCCGAGTGGAGCACATTTTGACCGTTTTTTTAAAAACATCATTGTACATTGAAATTTCTGTTTGCGTATGCTTTAGAAGCAAGAATTAAGAGGACTACATTCATTATTTCAGCTGAAAAATGCTTAGTTTATGATTTATAGTCAACATGAATGAAATGTCCCCAACAGCGTTTTCAGCCCGAGTGGAGCACATTTTGACCGTTTTTTTAAAAACATCATTGTACATTTAATTTTCTGTTTGTGTATGCTTTAGAAGCAAGAATTAAGAGGACTACATTCATTATTTCAGCTGAAAAATGCTTAGTTTATGATTTATAGTCAACATTAATGAAATGTCCCCAACAGCGTTTTCAGCCCGAGTGGAGCACATTTTGACTGTTTTTTTAAAAACATCATTGTACATTGAAATTTCTGCTTGCGTATGCTTTAGAAGCAAGAATTAAGAGGACTACATTCATTATTTCAGCTGAAAAATGCTTAGTTTTTGATTTATAGTCAACATTAATGAAATGTCCCCAACAGCGTTTTCAGCCCGAGTGGAGCACATTTTGACTGTTTTTTTTAAAAACATCAATGTACATTGAAATTTCTGCTTGCGTATGCTTTAGAAGCAAGAATTAAAAGGACTACATTCATTATTTCAGCTGAAAAATGCTTAGTTTATGATTTATAGTCAACATTAATGAAATGTCCCCAACAGCGTTTTCAGCCCGAGTGGAGCACATTTTGACTGTTTTTTTAAAAACATCATTGTACATTGAAATTTCTGCTTGCGTATGCTTTAGAAGCAAGAATTAAGAGGACTACATTCATTATTTCAGCTGAAAAATGCTTAGTTTATGATTTATAGTCAACATTAATGAAATGTTCCAAACAAGCGTTTTCAGCCCGAGTGGAGCACATTTTGACCCTTTTTTTAAAAACATCATTGTACATTGAAATTTCTGCTTGCGTATGCTTTAGAAGCAAGAATTAAGAGGACTACATTCATTATTTCAGCTGAAAAATGCTTAGTTTATGATTTATAGTCAACATTAATGTCATGTCCCAAACAAGCGTTTTCAGCCCGAGTGGAGCACATTTTGACTGTTTTTTTAAAAACATCATTGTACATTGAAATTTCTGCTTGCGTATGCTTTAGAAGCAAGAATTAAGAGGACTACATTCATTATTTCAGCTGAAAAATGCTTTGTTTATGATTTATAGTCAACATTAATGAAATGTCCCCAACAGCGTTTTCAGCCCGAGTGGAGCACATTTTGACTGTTTTTTTAAAAACATCATTGTACATTGAAAATTCTGCTTGCGAATGCTTTAGAAGCAAGAATTAAGAGGACTACATTCATTATTTCAGCTGAAAAATGCTTAGTTTTTGATTTGTAGTCAACATTAATGAAATGTCCCCAACAGCGTTTTCAGCCCGAGTGGAGCACATTTTGACTGTTTTTTTTAAAAACATCATTGTACATTGAAATTTCTGCTTGCGTATGCTTTAGAAGCAAGAATTAAGAGGACTACATTCATTATTTCAGCTGAAAAATGCTTAGTTTATGATTTATAGTCAACATTAATGAAATGTTCCAAACAAGCGTTTTCAGCCCGAGTGGAGCACATTTTGACCGTTTTTTTAAAAACATCATTGTACATTGAAATTTCTGTTTGTGTATGCTTTAGAAGCAAGAATTAAGAGGACTACATTCATTATTTCAGCTGAAAAATGCTTAGTTTATGATTTATAGTCAACATTAATGTAATGTCCCAAACAAGCGTTTTCAGCCCGAGTGGAGCACATTTTGACCGTTTTTTTAAAAACATCATTGTACATTGAAATTTCTGTTTGCGTATGCTTTAGAAGCAAGAATTAAGAGGACTACATTCATTATTTCAGCTGAAAAATGCTTAGTTTATGATTTATAGTCAACATTAATGTAATGTCCCAAACAAGCGTTTTCAGCCCGAGTGGAGCACATTTTGACTGTTTTTTTAAAAACATCATTGTACATTGAAATTTCTGCTTGCGTATGCTTTAGAAGCAAGAATTAAGAGGACTACATTCATTATTTCAGCTGAAAAATGCTTAGTTTATGATTTATAGTCAACATTAATGAAATGTTCCAAACAAGCGTTTTCAGCCCGAGTGGAGCACATTTTGACCGATTTTTTAAAAACATCATTGTACATTGAAATTTCTGTTTGTGTATGCTTTAGAAGCAAGAATTAAGAGGACTACATTCATTATTTCAGCTGAAAAATGCTTAGTTTATGATTTATAGTCAACATTAATGTAATGTCCCAAACAAGCGTTTTCAGCCCGAGTGGAGCACATTTTGACCGTTTTTTTAAAAACATCATTGTACATTGAAATTTCTGTTTGCGTATGCTTTAGAAGCAAGAATTAAGAGGACTACATTCATTATTTCAGCTGAAAAATGCTTAGTTTATGATTTATAGTCAACATGAATGAAATGTCCCCAACAGCGTTTTCAGCCCGAGTGGAGCACATTTTGACCGTTTTTTTAAAAACATCATTGTACATTTAATTTTCTGTTTGTGTATGCTTTAGAAGCAAGAATTAAGAGGACTACATTCATTATTTCAGCTGAAAAATGCTTAGTTTATGATTTATAGTCAACATTAATGAAATGTCCCCAACAGCGTTTTCAGCCCGAGTGGAGCACATTTTGACTGTTTTTTTTAAAAACATCATTGTACATTGAAATTTCTGCTTGCGTATGCTTTAGAAGCAAGAATTAAGAGGACTACATTCATTATTTCAGCTGAAAAATGCTTAGTTTTTGATTTATAGTCAACATTAATGAAATGTCCCCAACAGCGTTTTCAGCCCGAGTGGAGCACATTTTGACTGTTTTTTTTAAAAACATCAATGTACATTGAAATTTCTGCTTGCGTATGCTTTAGAAGCAAGAATTAAAAGGACTACATTCATTATTTCAGCTGAAAAATGCTTAGTTTATGATTTATAGTCAACATTAATGAAATGTCCCCAACAGCGTTTTCAGCCCGAGTGGAGCACATTTTGACTGTTTTTTTAAAAACATCATTGTACATTGAAATTTCTGCTTGCGTATGCTTTAGAAGCAAGAATTAAGAGGACTACATTCATTATTTCAGCTGAAAAATGCTTAGTTTATGATTTATAGTCAACATTAATGAAATGTTCCAAACAAGCGTTTTCAGCCCGAGTGGAGCACATTTTGACCCTTTTTTTAAAAACATCATTGTACATTGAAATTTCTGCTTGCGTATGCTTTAGAAGCAAGAATTAAGAGGACTACATTCATTATTTCAGCTGAAAAATGCTTAGTTTATGATTTATAGTCAACATTAATGTCATGTCCCAAACAAGCGTTTTCAGCCCGAGTGGAGCACATTTTGACTGTTTTTTTAAAAACATCATTGTACATTGAAATTTCTGCTTGCGTATGCTTTAGAAGCAAGAATTAAGAGGACTACATTCATTATTTCAGCTGAAAAATGCTTTGTTTATGATTTATAGTCAACATTAATGAAATGTCCCCAACAGCGTTTTCAGCCCGAGTGGAGCACATTTTGACTGTTTTTTTAAAAACATCATTGTACATTGAAAATTCTGCTTGCGAATGCTTTAGAAGCAAGAATTAAGAGGACTACATTCATTATTTCAGCTGAAAAATGCTTAGTTTTTGATTTGTAGTCAACATTAATGAAATGTCCCCAACAGCGTTTTCAGCCCGAGTGGAGCACATTTTGACTGTTTTTTTTAAAAACATCATTGTACATTGAAATTTCTGCTTGCGTATGCTTTAGAAGCAAGAATTAAGAGGACTACATTCATTATTTCAGCTGAAAAATGCTTAGTTTATGATTTATAGTCAACATTAATGAAATGTTCCAAACAAGCGTTTTCAGCCCGAGTGGAGCACATTTTGACCGTTTTTTTAAAAACATCATTGTACATTGAAATTTCTGTTTGTGTATGCTTTAGAAGCAAGAATTAAGAGGACTACATTCATTATTTCAGCTGAAAAATGCTTAGTTTATGATTTATAGTCAACATTAATGTAATGTCCCAAACAAGCGTTTTCAGCCCGAGTGGAGCACATTTTGACCGTTTTTTTAAAAACATCATTGTACATTGAAATTTCTGTTTGCGTATGCTTTAGAAGCAAGAATTAAGAGGACTACATTCATTATTTCAGCTGAAAAATGCTTAGTTTATGATTTATAGTCAACATTAATGTAATGTCCCAAACAAGCGTTTTCAGCCCGAGTGGAGCACATTTTGACTGTTTTTTTAAAAACATCATTGTACATTGAAATTTCTGCTTGCGTATGCTTTAGAAGCAAGAATTAAGAGGACTACATTCATTATTTCAGCTGAAAAATGCTTAGTTTATGATTTATAGTCAACATTAATGAAATGTTCCAAACAAGCGTTTTCAGCCCGAGTGGAGCACATTTTGACCGATTTTTTAAAAACATCATTGTACATTGAAATTTCTGTTTGTGTATGCTTTAGAAGCAAGAATTAAGAGGACTACATTCATTATTTCAGCTGAAAAATGCTTAGTTTATGATTTATAGTCAACATTAATGTAATGTCCCAAACAAGCGTTTTCAGCCCGAGTGGAGCACATTTTGACCGTTTTTTTAAAAACATCATTGTACATTGAAATTTCTGTTTGCGTATGCTTTAGAAGCAAGAATTAAGAGGACTACATTCATTATTTCAGCTGAAAAATGCTTAGTTTATGATTTATAGTCAACATGAATGAAATGTCCCCAACAGCGTTTTCAGCCCGAGTGGAGCACATTTTGACCGTTTTTTTAAAAACATCATTGTACATTTAATTTTCTGTTTGTGTATGCTTTAGAAGCAAGAATTAAGAGGACTACATTCATTATTTCAGCTGAAAAATGCTTAGTTTATGATTTATAGTCAACATTAATGAAATGTCCCCAACAGCATTTTCAGCCCGAGTGGAGCACATTTTGACTGTTTTTTTAAAAACATCATTGTACATTGAAATTTCTGCTTGCGTATGCTTTAGAAGCAAGAATTAAGAGGACTACATTCATTATTTCAGCTGAAAAATGCTTAGTTTTTGATTTATAGTCAACATTAATGAAATGTCCCCAACAGCGTTTTCAGCCCGAGTGGAGCACATTTTGACTGTTTTTTTTAAAAACATCAATGTACATTGAAATTTCTGCTTGCGTATGCTTTAGAAGCAAGAATTAAAAGGACTACATTCATTATTTCAGCTGAAAAATGCTTAGTTTATGATTTATAGTCAACATTAATGAAATGTCCCCAACAGCGTTTTCAGCCCGAGTGGAGCACATTTTGACTGTTTTTTTAAAAACATCATTGTACATTGAAATTTCTGCTTGCGTATGCTTTAGAAGCAAGAATTAAGAGGACTACATTCATTATTTCAGCTGAAAAATGCTTAGTTTATGATTTATAGTCAACATTAATGAAATGTTCCAAACAAGCGTTTTCAGCCCGAGTGGAGCACATTTTGACCCTTTTTTTAAAAACATCATTGTACATTGAAATTTCTGCTTGCGTATGCTTTAGAAGCAAGAATTAAGAGGACTACATTCATTATTTCAGCTGAAAAATGCTTAGTTTATGATTTATAGTCAACATTAATGTCATGTCCCAAACAAGCGTTTTCAGCCCGAGTGGAGCACATTTTGACTGTTTTTTTAAAAACATCATTGTACATTGAAATTTCTGCTTGCGTATGCTTTAGAAGCAAGAATTAAGAGGACTACATTCATTATTTCAGCTGAAAAATGCTTTGTTTATGATTTATAGTCAACATTAATGAAATGTTCCAAACAAGCGTTTTCAGCCCGAGTGGAGCACATTTTGACCCTTTTTTTAAAAACATCATTGTACATTGAAATTTCTGCTTGCGTATGCTTTAGAAGCAAGAATTAAGAGGACTACATTCATTATTTCAGCTGAAAAATGCTTAGTTTTTGATTTGTAGTCAACATTAATGAAATGTCCCCAACAGCGTTTTCAGCCCGAGTGGAGCGCATTTTGACTGTTTTTTTTAAAAACATCATTGTACATTGAAATTTCTGCTTGCGTATGCTTTAGAAGCAAGAATTAAGAGGACTACATTCATTATTTCAGCTGAAAAATGCTTAGTTTATGATTTATAGTCAACATTAAGGAAATGTTCCGAACAAGCGTTTTCAGCCCGAGTGGAGCACATTTTGACCGTTTTTTAAAAAACATCATTGTACATTGAAATTTCTTTTTGCGTATGCTTTAGAAGCAAGAATTAAGAGGACTACATTCATTATTTCAGCTGAAAAATGCTTAGTTTATGATTTATAGTCAACATTAATGTCATGTCCCAAACAAGCGTTTTCAGCCCGAGTGGAGCACATTTTGACTGCTTTTTTAAAAACATCATTGTACATTGAAATTTCTGCTTGCGTATGCTTTAGAAGCAAGAATTAAGAGGACTACATTCATTATTTCAGCTGAAAAATGCTTAGTTTATGATTTATAGTCAACATTAATGAAATGTTCCAAACAAGCGTTTTCAGCCCGAGTGGAGCACATTTTGACCCTTTTTTTAAAAACATCATTGTACATTGAAATTTCTGCTTGCGTATGCTTTAGAAGCAAGAATTAAGAGGACTACATTCATTATTTCAGCTGAAAAATGCTTAGTTTATGATTTATAGTCAACATTAATGTCATGTCCCAAACAAGCGTTTTCAGCCCGAGTGGAGCACATTTTGACTGTTTTTTTAAAAACATCATTGTACATTGAAATTTCTGCTTGCGTATGCTTTAGAAGCAAGAATTAAGAGGACTACATTCATTATTTCAGCTGAAAAATGCTTAGTTTATGATTTATAGTCAACATTAATGAAATGTTCCAAACAAGCGTTTTCAGCCCGAGTGGAGCACATTTTGACCCTTTTTTTAAAAACATCATTGTACATTGAAATTTCTGCTTGCGTATGCTTTAGAAGCAAGAATTAAGAGGACTACATTCATTATTTCAGCTGAAAAATGCTTAGTTTTTGATTTGTAGTCAACATTAATGAAATGTCCCCAACAGCGTTTTCAGCCCGAGTGGAGCGCATTTTGACTGTTTTTTTTAAAAACATCATTGTACATTGAAATTTCTGCTTGCGTATGCTTTAGAAGCAAGAATTAAGAGGACTACATTCATTATTTCAGCTGAAAAATGCTTAGTTTATGATTTATAGTCAACATTAAGGAAATGTTCCGAACAAGCGTTTTCAGCCCGAGTGGAGCACATTTTGACCGTTTTTTAAAAAACATCATTGTACATTGAAATTTCTGCTTGCGTATGCTTTAGAAGCAAGAATTAAGAGGACTACATTCATTATTTCAGCTGAAAAATGCTTAGTTTATGATTTATAGTCAACATTAATGAAATGTCCCCAACAGCGTTTTCAGCCCGAGTGGAGCACATTTTGACTGTTTTTTTAAAAACATCATTGTACATTGAAATTTCTGCTTGCGTATGCTTTAGAAGCAAGAATTAAGAGGACTACATTCATTATTTCAGCTGAAAAATGCTTAGTTTTTGATTTATAGTCAACATTAATGAAATGTCCCCGACAGCGTTTTCAGCCCGAGTGGAGCACATTTTGACTGTTTTTTTTAAAAACATCATTGTACATTGAAATTTCTGCTTGCGTATGCTTTAGAAGCAAGAATTAAGAGGACTACATTCATTATTTCAGCTGAAAAATGCTTAGTTTTTGATTTGTAGTCAACATTAATGAAATGTCCCCAACAGCGTTTTCAGCCCGAGTGGAGCGCATTTTGACTGTTTTTTTTAAAAACATCATTGTACATTGAAATTTCTGCTTGCGTATGCTTTAGAAGCAAGAATTAAGAGGACTACATTCATTATTTCAGCTGAAAAATGCTTAGTTTATGATTTATAGTCAACATTAAGGAAATGTTCCGAACAAGTGTTTTCAGCCCGAGTGGAGCACATTTTGACCGTTTTTTAAAAAACATCATTGTACATTGAAATTTCTTTTTGCGTATGCTTTAGAAGCAAGAATTAAGAGGACTACATTCATTATTTCAGCTGAAAAATGCTTAGTTTATGATTTATAGTCAACATTAATGTCATGTCCCAAACAAGCGTTTTCAGCCCGAGTGGAGCACATTTTGACTGTTTTTTTAAAAACATCATTGTACATTGAAAATTCTGCTTGCGTATGCTTTAGAAGCAAGAATTAAGAGGACTACATTCATTATTTCAGCTGAAAAATGCTTAGTTTATGATTTATAGTCAACATTAATGAAATGTTCCAAACAAGCGTTTTCAGCCCGAGTGGAGCACATTTTGACCCTTTTTTTAAAAACATCATTGTACATTGAAATTTCTGCTTGCGTATGCTTTAGAAGCAAGAATTAAGAGGACTACATTCATTATTTCAGCTGAAAAATGCTTAGTTTTTGATTTGTAGTCAACATTAATGAAATGTCCCCAACAGCGTTTTCAGCCCGAGTGGAGCGCATTTTGACTGTTTTTTTTAAAAACATCATTGTACATTGAAATTTCTGTTTGCGTATGCTTTAGAAGCAAGAATTAAGAGGACTACATTCATTATTTCAGCTGAAAAATGCTTAGTTTTTGATTTGTAGTCAACATTAATGAAATGTCCCCAACAGCGTTTTCAGCCCGAGTGGAGCACATTTTGACTGTTTTTTTAAAAACATCATTGTACATTGAAATTTCTGCTTGCGTATGCTTTAGAAGCAAGAATTAAGAGGACTACATTCATTATTTCAGCTGAAAAATGCTTAGTTTTTGATTTGTAGTCAACATTAATGAAATGTCCCCAACAGCGTTTTCAGCCCGAGTGGAGCACATTTTGACTGTTTTTTTTAAAAACATCATTGTACATTGAAATTTCTGCTTGCGTATGCTTTAGAAGCAAGAATTAAGAGGACTACATTCATTATTTCAGCTGAAAAATGCTTAGTTTATGATTTATAGTCAACATTAAGGAAATGTTCCGAACAAGCGTTTTCAGCCCGAGTGGAGCACATTTTGACCGTTTTTTTAAAAACATCATTGTACATTGAAATTTCTGCTTGCGTATGCTTTAGAAGCAAGAATTAAGAGGACTACATTCATTATTTCAGCTGAAAAATGCTTAGTTTATGATTTATAGTCAACATTAATGAAATGTCCCCAACAGCGTTTTCAGCCCGAGTGGAGCACATTTTGACTGTTTTTTTTAAAAACATCATTGTACATTGAAATTTCTGCTTGCGTATGCTTTAGAAGCAAGAATTAAGAGGACTACATTCATTATTTCAGCTGAAAAATGCTTAGTTTATGATTTATAGTCAACATTAATGAAATGTTCCAAACAAGCGTTTTCAGCCCGAGTGGAGCACATTTTGACCCTTTTTTTAAAAACATCATTGTACATTGAAATTTCTGCTTGCGTATGCTTCAGAAGCAAGAATTAAGAGGACTACATTCATTATTTCAGCTGAAAAATGCTTAGTTTATGATTTATAGTCAACATTAATGTCATGTCCCAAACAAGCGTTTTCAGCCCGAGTGGAGCACATTTTGACTGTTTTTTTAAAAACATCATTGTACATTGAAATTTCTGCTTGCGTATGCTTTAGAAGCAAGAATTAAGAGGACTACATTCATTATTTCAGCTGAAAAATGCTTAGTTTATGATTTATAGTCAACATTAATGAAATGTTCCAAACAAGCGTTTTCAGCCCGAGTGGAGCACATTTTGACCCTTTTTTTAAAAACATCATTGTACATTGAAATTTCTGCTTGCGTATGCTTTAGAAGCAAGAATTAAGAGGACTACATTCATTATTTCAGCTGAAAAATGCTTAGTTTATGATTTATAGTCAACATTAATGTCATGTCCCAAACAAGCGTTTTCAGCCCGAGTGGAGCACATTTTGACTGTTTTTTTAAAAACATCATTGTACATTGAAATTTCTGCTTGCGTATGCTTTAGAAGCAAGAATTAAGAGGACTACATTCATTATTTCAGCTGAAAAATGCTTAGTTTATGATTTATAGTCAACATTAATGAAATGTTCCAAACAAGCGTTTTCAGCCCGAGTGGAGCACATTTTGACCCTTTTTTTAAAAACATCATTGTACATTGAAATTTCTGCTTGCGTATGCTTTAGAAGCAAGAATTAAGAGGACTACATTCATTATTTCAGCTGAAAAATGCTTAGTTTATGATTTATAGTCAACATTAATGAAATGTCCCCAACAGCGTTTTCAGCCCGAGTGGAGCGCATTTTGACTGTTTTTTTTAAAAACATCATTGTACATTGAAATTTCTGCTTGCGTATGCTTTAGAAGCAAGAATTAAGAGGACTACATTCATTATTTCAGCTGAAAAATGCTTAGTTTATGATTTATAGTCAACATTAATGAAATGTCCCCAACAGCGTTTTCAGCCCGAGTGGAGCACATTTTGACTGTTTTTTTAAAAACATCATTGTACATTGAAATTTCTGCTTGCGTATGCTTTAGAAGCAAGAATTAAGAGGACTACATTCATTATTTCAGCTGAAAAATGCTTAGTTTTTGATTTGTAGTCAACATTAATGAAATGTCCCCAACAGCGTTTTCAGCCCGAGTGGAGCACATTTTGACTGTTTTTTTAAAAACATCATTGTACATTGAAATTTCTGCTTGCGTATGCTTTAGAAGCAAGAATTAAGAGGACTACATTCATTATTTCAGCTGAAAAATGCTTAGTTTTTGATTTGTAGTCAACATTAATGAAATGTCCCCAACAGCGTTTTCAGCCCGAGTGGAGCACATTTTGACTGTTTTTTTTAAAAACATCATTGTACATTGAAATTTCTGCTTGCGTATGCTTTAGAAGCAAGAATTAAGAGGACTACATTCATTATTTCAGCTGAAAAATGCTTAGTTTATGATTTATAGTCAACATTAAGGAAATGTTCCGAACAAGCGTTTTCAGCCCGAGTGGAGCACATTTTGACCGTTTTTTTAAAAACATCATTGTACATTGAAATTTCTGCTTGCGTATGCTTTAGAAGCAAGAATTAAGAGGACTACATTCATTATTTCAGCTGAAAAATGCTTAGTTTATGATTTATAGTCAACATTAATGAAATGTCCCCAACAGCGTTTTCAGCCCGAGTGGAGCACATTTTGACTGTTTTTTTTAAAAACATCATTGTACATTGAAATTTCTGCTTGCGTATGCTTTAGAAGCAAGAATTAAGAGGACTACATTCATTATTTCAGCTGAAAAATGCTTAGTTTATGATTTATAGTCAACATTAAGGAAATGTTCCGAACAAGTGTTTTCAGCCCGAGTGGAGCACATTTTGACCGTTTTTTAAAAAACATCATTGTACATTGAAATTTCTTTTTGCGTATGCTTTAGAAGCAAGAATTAAGAGGACTACATTCATTATTTCAGCTGAAAAATGCTTAGTTTATGATTTATAGTCAACATTAATGTCATGTCCCAAACAAGCGTTTTCAGCCCGAGTGGAGCACATTTTGACTGTTTTTTTAAAAACATCATTGTACATTGAAAATTCTGCTTGCGTATGCTTTAGAAGCAAGAATTAAGAGGACTACATTCATTATTTCAGCTGAAAAATGCTTAGTTTATGATTTATAGTCAACATTAATGAAATGTTCCAAACAAGCGTTTTCAGCCCGAGTGGAGCACATTTTGACCCTTTTTTTAAAAACATCATTGTACATTGAAATTTCTGCTTGCGTATGCTTTAGAAGCAAGAATTAAGAGGACTACATTCATTATTTCAGCTGAAAAATGCTTAGTTTTTGATTTGTAGTCAACATTAATGAAATGTCCCCAACAGCGTTTTCAGCCCGAGTGGAGCGCATTTTGACTGTTTTTTTTAAAAACATCATTGTACATTGAAATTTCTGTTTGCGTATGCTTTAGAAGCAAGAATTAAGAGGACTACATTCATTATTTCAGCTGAAAAATGCTTAGTTTTTGATTTGTAGTCAACATTAATGAAATGTCCCCAACAGCGTTTTCAGCCCGAGTGGAGCACATTTTGACTGTTTTTTTAAAAACATCATTGTACATTGAAATTTCTGCTTGCGTATGCTTTAGAAGCAAGAATTAAGAGGACTACATTCATTATTTCAGCTGAAAAATGCTTAGTTTTTGATTTGTAGTCAACATTAATGAAATGTCCCCAACAGCGTTTTCAGCCCGAGTGGAGCACATTTTGACTGTTTTTTTTAAAAACATCATTGTACATTGAAATTTCTGCTTGCGTATGCTTTAGAAGCAAGAATTAAGAGGACTACATTCATTATTTCAGCTGAAAAATGCTTAGTTTATGATTTATAGTCAACATTAAGGAAATGTTCCGAACAAGCGTTTTCAGCCCGAGTGGAGCACATTTTGACCGTTTTTTTAAAAACATCATTGTACATTGAAATTTCTGCTTGCGTATGCTTTAGAAGCAAGAATTAAGAGGACTACATTCATTATTTCAGCTGAAAAATGCTTAGTTTATGATTTATAGTCAACATTAATGAAATGTCCCCAACAGCGTTTTCAGCCCGAGTGGAGCACATTTTGACTGTTTTTTTTAAAAACATCATTGTACATTGAAATTTCTGCTTGCGTATGCTTTAGAAGCAAGAATTAAGAGGACTACATTCATTATTTCAGCTGAAAAATGCTTAGTTTATGATTTATAGTCAACATTAATGAAATGTTCCAAACAAGCGTTTTCAGCCCGAGTGGAGCACATTTTGACCCTTTTTTTAAAAACATCATTGTACATTGAAATTTCTGCTTGCGTATGCTTTAGAAGCAAGAATTAAGAGGACTACATTCATTATTTCAGCTGAAAAATGCTTAGTTTATGATTTATAGTCAACATTAATGTCATGTCCCAAACAAGCGTTTTCAGCCCGAGTGGAGCACATTTTGACTGTTTTTTTAAAAACATCATTGTACATTGAAATTTCTGCTTGCGTATGCTTTAGAAGCAAGAATTAAGAGGACTACATTCATTATTTCAGCTGAAAAATGCTTAGTTTATGATTTATAGTCAACATTAATGAAATGTTCCAAACAAGCGTTTTCAGCCCGAGTGGAGCACATTTTGACCCTTTTTTTAAAAACATCATTGTACATTGAAATTTCTGCTTGCGTATGCTTTAGAAGCAAGAATTAAGAGGACTACATTCATTATTTCAGCTGAAAAATGCTTAGTTTATGATTTATAGTCAACATTAATGTCATGTCCCAAACAAGCGTTTTCAGCCCGAGTGGAGCACATTTTGACTGTTTTTTTAAAAACATCATTGTACATTGAAATTTCTGCTTGCGTATGCTTTAGAAGCAAGAATTAAGAGGACTACATTCATTATTTCAGCTGAAAAATGCTTAGTTTATGATTTATAGTCAACATTAATGAAATGTTCCAAACAAGCGTTTTCAGCCCGAGTGGAGCACATTTTGACCCTTTTTTTAAAAACATCATTGTACATTGAAATTTCTGCTTGCGTATGCTTTAGAAGCAAGAATTAAGAGGACTACATTCATTATTTCAGCTGAAAAATGCTTAGTTTATGATTTATAGTCAACATTAATGAAATGTCCCCAACAGCGTTTTCAGCCCGAGTGGAGCGCATTTTGACTGTTTTTTTTAAAAACATCATTGTACATTGAAATTTCTGCTTGCGTATGCTTTAGAAGCAAGAATTAAGAGGACTACATTCATTATTTCAGCTGAAAAATGCTTAGTTTATGATTTATAGTCAACATTAATGAAATGTCCCCAACAGCGTTTTCAGCCCGAGTGGAGCACATTTTGACTGTTTTTTTAAAAACATCATTGTACATTGAAATTTCTGCTTGCGTATGCTTTAGAAGCAAGAATTAAGAGGACTACATTCATTATTTCAGCTGAAAAATGCTTAGTTTTTGATTTGTAGTCAACATTAATGAAATGTCCCCAACAGCGTTTTCAGCCCGAGTGGAGCACATTTTGACTGTTTTTTTAAAAACATCATTGTACATTGAAATTTCTGCTTGCGTATGCTTTAGAAGCAAGAATTAAGAGGACTACATTCATTATTTCAGCTGAAAAATGCTTAGTTTTTGATTTGTAGTCAACATTAATGAAATGTCCCCAACAGCGTTTTCAGCCCGAGTGGAGCACATTTTGACTGTTTTTTTTAAAAACATCATTGTACATTGAAATTTCTGCTTGCGTATGCTTTAGAAGCAAGAATTAAGAGGACTACATTCATTATTTCAGCTGAAAAATGCTTAGTTTATGATTTATAGTCAACATTAAGGAAATGTTCCGAACAAGCGTTTTCAGCCCGAGTGGAGCACATTTTGACCGTTTTTTTAAAAACATCATTGTACATTGAAATTTCTGCTTGCGTATGCTTTAGAAGCAAGAATTAAGAGGACTACATTCATTATTTCAGCTGAAAAATGCTTAGTTTATGATTTATAGTCAACATTAATGAAATGTCCCCAACAGCGTTTTCAGCCCGAGTGGAGCACATTTTGACTGTTTTTTTTAAAAACATCATTGTACATTGAAATTTCTGCTTGCGTATGCTTTAGAAGCAAGAATTAAGAGGACTACATTCATTATTTCAGCTGAAAAATGCTTAGTTTATGATTTATAGTCAACATTAATGAAATGTTCCAAACAAGCGTTTTCAGCCCGAGTGGAGCACATTTTGACCGTTTTTTTAAAAACATCATTGTACATTGAAATTTCTGTTTGTGTATGCTTTAGAAGCAAGAATTAAGAGGACTACATTCATTATTTCAGCTGAAAAATGCTTAGTTTATGATTTATAGTCAACATTAATGTAATGTCCCAAACAAGCGTTTTCAGCCCGAGTGGAGCACATTTTGACCGTTTTTTTAAAAACATCATTGTACATTGAAATTTCTGCTTGCGTATGCTTTAGAAGCAAGAATTAAGAGGACTACATTCATTATTTCAGCTGAAAAATGCTTAGTTTATGATTTATAGTCAACATTAATGAAATGTCCCCAACAGCGTTTTCAGCCCGAGTGGAGCGCATTTTGACTGTTTTTTTTAAAAACATCATGGTACATTGAAATTTCTGCTTGCGTATGCTTTAGAAGCAAGAATTAAGAGGACTACATTCATTATTTCAGCTGAAAAATGCTTAGTTTATGATTTATAGTCAACATTAATGAAATGTCCCCAGCGTTTTCAGCCCGAGTGGAGCACATTTTGACTGTTTTTTTAAAAACATCATTGTACATTGACATTTCTGCTTGCGTATGCTTTAGAAGCAAGAATTAAGAGGACTACATTCATTATTTCAGCTGAAAAATGCTTAGTTTTTGATTTGTAGTCAACATTAATGAAATGTCCCCAATAGCGTTTTCAGCCCAAGTGGAGCACATTTTGACTGTTTTTTTAAAAACATCATTGTACATTGAAATTTCTGCTTGCGTATGCTTTAGAAGCAAGAATTAAGAGGACTACATTCATTATTTCAGCTGAAAAATGCTTAGTTTTTGATTTGTAGTCAACATTAATGAAATGTCCCCAACAGCGTTTTCAGCCCGAGTGGAGCACATTTTGACTGTTTTTTTTAAAAACATCATTGTACATTGAAATTTCTGCTTGCGTATGCTTTAGAAGCAAGAATTAAGAGGACTACATTCATTATTTCAGCTGAAAAATGCTTAGTTTATGATTTATAGTCAACATTAAGGAAATGTTCCGAACAAGCGTTTTCAGCCCGAGTGGAGCACATTTTGACCGTTTTTTTAAAAACATCATTGTACATTGAAATTTCTGCTTGCGTATGCTTTAGAAGCAAGAATTAAGAGGACTACATTCATTATTTCAGCTGAAAAATGCTTAGTTTATGATTTATAGTCAACATTAATGAAATGTCCCCAACAGCGTTTTCAGCCCGAGTGGAGCACATTTTGACTGTTTTTTTTAAAAACATCATTGTACATTGAAATTTCTGCTTGCGTATGCTTTAGAAGCAAGAATTAAGAGGACTACATTCATTATTTCAGCTGAAAAATGCTTAGTTTTTGATTTGTAGTCAACATTAATGAAATGTCCCCAACAGCGTTTTCAGCCCGAGTGGAGCGCATTTTGACTGTTTTTTTTAAAAACATCATTGTACATTGAAATTTCTGCTTGCGTATGCTTTAGAAGCAAGAATTAAGAGGACTACATTCATTATTTCAGCTGAAAAATGCTTAGTTTATGATTTATAGTCAACATTAAGGAAATGTTCCGAACAAGCGTTTTCAGCCCGAGTGGAGCACATTTTGACCGTTTTTTAAAAAACATCATTGTACATTGAAATTTCTTTTTGCGTATGCTTTAGAAGCAAGAATTAAGAGGACTACATTCATTATTTCAGCTGAAAAATGCTTAGTTTATGATTTATAGTCAACATTAATGTCATGTCCCAAACAAGCGTTTTCAGCCCGAGTGGAGCACATTTTGACTGTTTTTTTAAAAACATCATTGTACATTGAAAATTCTGCTTGCATATGCTTTAGAAGCAAGAATTAAGAGGACTACATTCATTATTTCAGCTGAAAAATGCTTAGTTTATGATTTATAGTCAACATTAATGAAATGTTCCAAACAAGCGTTTTCAGCCCGAGTGGAGCACATTTTGACCCTTTTTTTAAAAACATCATTGTACATTGAAATTTCTGCTTGCGTATGCTTTAGAAGCAAGAATTAAGAGGACTACATTCATTATTTCAGCTGAAAAATGCTTAGTTTTTGATTTGTAGTCAACATTAATGAAATGTCCCCAACAGCGTTTTCAGCCCGAGTGGAGCGCATTTTGACTGTTTTTTTTAAAAACATCATTGTACATTGAAATTTCTGCTTGCGTATGCTTTAGAAGCAAGAATTAAGAGGACTACATTCATTATTTCAGCTGAAAAATGCTTAGTTTATGATTTATAGTCAACATTAATGAAATGTCCCCAACAGCGTTTTCAGCCCGAGTGGAGCACATTTTGACCGTTTTTTTAAAAACATCATTGTACATTTAATTTTCTGTTTGTGTATGCTTTAGAAGCAAGAATTAAGAGGACTACATTCATTATTTCAGCTGAAAAATGCTTAGTTTATGATTTATAGTCAACATTAATGAAATGTCCCCAACAGCGTTTTCAGCCCGAGTGGAGCACATTTTGACTGTTTTTTTAAAAACATCATTGTACATTGAAATTTCTGCTTGCGTATGCTTTAGAAGCAAGAATTAAGAGGACTACATTCATTATTTCAGCTGAAAAATGCTTAGTTTTTGATTTATAGTCAACATTAATGAAATGTCCCCAACAGCGTTTTCAGCCCGAGTGGAGCACATTTTGACTGTTTTTTTTAAAAACATCAATGTACATTGAAATTTCTGCTTGCGTATGCTTTAGAAGCAAGAATTAAAAGGACTACATTCATTATTTCAGCTGAAAAATGCTTAGTTTATGATTTATAGTCAACATTAATGAAATGTCCCCAACAGCGTTTTCAGCCCGAGTGGAGCACATTTTGACTGTTTTTTTAAAAACATCATTGTACATTGAAATTTCTGCTTGCGTATGCTTTAGAAGCAAGAATTAAGAGGACTACATTCATTATTTCAGCTGAAAAATGCTTAGTTTATGATTTATAGTCAACATTAATGAAATGTTCCAAACAAGCGTTTTCAGCCCGAGTGGAGCACATTTTGACCCTTTTTTTAAAAACATCATTGTACATTGAAATTTCTGCTTGCGTATGCTTTAGAAGCAAGAATTAAGAGGACTACATTCATTATTTCAGCTGAAAAATGCTTAGTTTATGATTTATAGTCAACATTAATGTCATGTCCCAAACAAGCGTTTTCAGCCCGAGTGGAGCACATTTTGACTGTTTTTTTAAAAACATCATTGTACATTGAAATTTCTGCTTGCGTATGCTTTAGAAGCAAGAATTAAGAGGACTACATTCATTATTTCAGCTGAAAAATGCTTAGTTTATGATTTATAGTCAACATTAATGAAATGTTCCAAACAAGCGTTTTCAGCCCGAGTGGAGCACATTTTGACCCTTTTTTTAAAAACATCATTGTACATTGAAATTTCTGCTTGCGTATGCTTTAGAAGCAAGAATTAAGAGGACTACATTCATTATTTCAGCTGAAAAATGCTTAGTTTATGATTTATAGTCAACATTAATGAAATGTTCCAAACAAGCGTTTTCAGCCCGAGTGGAGCACATTTTGACCCTTTTTTTAAAAACATCATTGTACATTGAAATTTCTGCTTGCGTATGCTTTAGAAGCAAGAATTAAGAGGACTACATTCATTATTTCAGCTGAAAAATGCTTAGTTTATGATTTATAGTCAACATTAATGAAATGTTCCAAACAAGCGTTTTCAGCCCGAGTGGAGCACATTTTGACCGTTTTTTTAAAAACATCATTGTACATTGAAATTTCTGCTTGCGTATGCTTTAGAAGCAAGAATTAAGAGGACTACATTCATTATTTCAGCTGAAAAATGCTTAGTTTATGATTTATAGTCAACATTAATGAAATGTCCCCAACAGCGTTTTCAGCCCGAGTGGAGCACATTTTGACTGTTTTTTTAAAAACATCATTGTACATTGAAATTTCTGCTTGCGTATGCTTTAGAAGCAAGAATTAAGAGGACTACATTCATTATTTCAGCTGAAAAATGCTTAGTTTTTGATTTGTAGTCAACATTAATGAAATGTCCCCAACAGCGTTTTCAGCCCGAGTGGAGCACATTTTGACTGTTTTTTTAAAAACATCATTGTACATTGAAATTTCTGCTTGCGTATGCTTTAGAAGCAAGAATTAAGAGGACTACATTCATTATTTCAGCTGAAAAATGCTTAGTTTTTGATTTGTAGTCAACATTAATGAAATGTCCCCAACAGCGTTTTCAGCCCGAGTGGAGCACATTTTGACTGTTTTTTTTAAAAACATCATTGTACATTGAAATTTCTGCTTGCGTATGCTTTAGAAGCAAGAATTAAGAGGACTACATTCATTATTTCAGCTGAAAAATGCTTAGTTTATGATTTATAGTCAACATTAAGGAAATGTTCCGAACAAGCGTTTTCAGCCCGAGTGGAGCACATTTTGACCGTTTTTTTAAAAACATCATTGTACATTGAAATTTCTGCTTGCGTATGCTTTAGAAGCAAGAATTAAGAGGACTACATTCATTATTTCAGCTGAAAAATGCTTAGTTTATGATTTATAGTCAACATTAATGAAATGTCCCCAACAGCGTTTTCAGCCCGAGTGGAGCACATTTTGACTGTTTTTTTTAAAAACATCATTGTACATTGAAATTTCTGCTTGCGTATGCTTTAGAAGCAAGAATTAAGAGGACTACATTCATTATTTCAGCTGAAAAATGCTTAGTTTATGATTTATAGTCAACATTAATGAAATGTTCCAAACAAGCGTTTTCAGCCCGAGTGGAGCACATTTTGACCGTTTTTTTAAAAACATCATTGTACATTGAAATTTCTGTTTGTGTATGCTTTAGAAGCAAGAATTAAGAGGACTACATTCATTATTTCAGCTGAAAAATGCTTAGTTTATGATTTATAGTCAACATTAATGTAATGTCCCAAACAAGCGTTTTCAGCCCGAGTGGAGCACATTTTGACCGTTTTTTTAAAAACATCATTGTACATTGAAATTTCTGCTTGCGTATGCTTTAGAAGCAAGAATTAAGAGGACTACATTCATTATTTCAGCTGAAAAATGCTTAGTTTATGATTTATAGTCAACATTAATGAAATGTCCCCAACAGCGTTTTCAGCCCGAGTGGAGCGCATTTTGACTGTTTTTTTTAAAAACATCATGGTACATTGAAATTTCTGCTTGCGTATGCTTTAGAAGCAAGAATTAAGAGGACTACATTCATTATTTCAGCTGAAAAATGCTTAGTTTATGATTTATAGTCAACATTAATGAAATGTCCCCAGCGTTTTCAGCCCGAGTGGAGCACATTTTGACTGTTTTTTTAAAAACATCATTGTACATTGACATTTCTGCTTGCGTATGCTTTAGAAGCAAGAATTAAGAGGACTACATTCATTATTTCAGCTGAAAAATGCTTAGTTTTTGATTTGTAGTCAACATTAATGAAATGTCCCCAATAGCGTTTTCAGCCCAAGTGGAGCACATTTTGACTGTTTTTTTAAAAACATCATTGTACATTGAAATTTCTGCTTGCGTATGCTTTAGAAGCAAGAATTAAGAGGACTACATTCATTATTTCAGCTGAAAAATGCTTAGTTTTTGATTTGTAGTCAACATTAATGAAATGTCCCCAACAGCGTTTTCAGCCCGAGTGGAGCACATTTTGACTGTTTTTTTTAAAAACATCATTGTACATTGAAATTTCTGCTTGCGTATGCTTTAGAAGCAAGAATTAAGAGGACTACATTCATTATTTCAGCTGAAAAATGCTTAGTTTATGATTTATAGTCAACATTAAGGAAATGTTCCGAACAAGCGTTTTCAGCCCGAGTGGAGCACATTTTGACCGTTTTTTTAAAAACATCATTGTACATTGAAATTTCTGCTTGCGTATGCTTTAGAAGCAAGAATTAAGAGGACTACATTCATTATTTCAGCTGAAAAATGCTTAGTTTATGATTTATAGTCAACATTAATGAAATGTCCCCAACAGCGTTTTCAGCCCGAGTGGAGCACATTTTGACTGTTTTTTTTAAAAACATCATTGTACATTGAAATTTCTGCTTGCGTATGCTTTAGAAGCAAGAATTAAGAGGACTACATTCATTATTTCAGCTGAAAAATGCTTAGTTTTTGATTTGTAGTCAACATTAATGAAATGTCCCCAACAGCGTTTTCAGCCCGAGTGGAGCGCATTTTGACTGTTTTTTTTAAAAACATCATTGTACATTGAAATTTCTGCTTGCGTATGCTTTAGAAGCAAGAATTAAGAGGACTACATTCATTATTTCAGCTGAAAAATGCTTAGTTTATGATTTATAGTCAACATTAAGGAAATGTTCCGAACAAGCGTTTTCAGCCCGAGTGGAGCACATTTTGACCGTTTTTTAAAAAACATCATTGTACATTGAAATTTCTTTTTGCGTATGCTTTAGAAGCAAGAATTAAGAGGACTACATTCATTATTTCAGCTGAAAAATGCTTAGTTTATGATTTATAGTCAACATTAATGTCATGTCCCAAACAAGCGTTTTCAGCCCGAGTGGAGCACATTTTGACTGTTTTTTTAAAAACATCATTGTACATTGAAAATTCTGCTTGCATATGCTTTAGAAGCAAGAATTAAGAGGACTACATTCATTATTTCAGCTGAAAAATGCTTAGTTTATGATTTATAGTCAACATTAATGAAATGTTCCAAACAAGCGTTTTCAGCCCGAGTGGAGCACATTTTGACCCTTTTTTTAAAAACATCATTGTACATTGAAATTTCTGCTTGCGTATGCTTTAGAAGCAAGAATTAAGAGGACTACATTCATTATTTCAGCTGAAAAATGCTTAGTTTTTGATTTGTAGTCAACATTAATGAAATGTCCCCAACAGCGTTTTCAGCCCGAGTGGAGCGCATTTTGACTGTTTTTTTTAAAAACATCATTGTACATTGAAATTTCTGCTTGCGTATGCTTTAGAAGCAAGAATTAAGAGGACTACATTCATTATTTCAGCTGAAAAATGCTTAGTTTATGATTTATAGTCAACATTAATGAAATGTCCCCAACAGCGTTTTCAGCCCGAGTGGAGCACATTTTGACCGTTTTTTTAAAAACATCATTGTACATTTAATTTTCTGTTTGTGTATGCTTTAGAAGCAAGAATTAAGAGGACTACATTCATTATTTCAGCTGAAAAATGCTTAGTTTATGATTTATAGTCAACATTAATGAAATGTCCCCAACAGCGTTTTCAGCCCGAGTGGAGCACATTTTGACTGTTTTTTTAAAAACATCATTGTACATTGAAATTTCTGCTTGCGTATGCTTTAGAAGCAAGAATTAAGAGGACTACATTCATTATTTCAGCTGAAAAATGCTTAGTTTTTGATTTATAGTCAACATTAATGAAATGTCCCCAACAGCGTTTTCAGCCCGAGTGGAGCACATTTTGACTGTTTTTTTTAAAAACATCAATGTACATTGAAATTTCTGCTTGCGTATGCTTTAGAAGCAAGAATTAAAAGGACTACATTCATTATTTCAGCTGAAAAATGCTTAGTTTATGATTTATAGTCAACATTAATGAAATGTCCCCAACAGCGTTTTCAGCCCGAGTGGAGCACATTTTGACTGTTTTTTTAAAAACATCATTGTACATTGAAATTTCTGCTTGCGTATGCTTTAGAAGCAAGAATTAAGAGGACTACATTCATTATTTCAGCTGAAAAATGCTTAGTTTATGATTTATAGTCAACATTAATGAAATGTTCCAAACAAGCGTTTTCAGCCCGAGTGGAGCACATTTTGACCCTTTTTTTAAAAACATCATTGTACATTGAAATTTCTGCTTGCGTATGCTTTAGAAGCAAGAATTAAGAGGACTACATTCATTATTTCAGCTGAAAAATGCTTAGTTTATGATTTATAGTCAACATTAATGTCATGTCCCAAACAAGCGTTTTCAGCCCGAGTGGAGCACATTTTGACTGTTTTTTTAAAAACATCATTGTACATTGAAATTTCTGCTTGCGTATGCTTTAGAAGCAAGAATTAAGAGGACTACATTCATTATTTCAGCTGAAAAATGCTTAGTTTATGATTTATAGTCAACATTAATGAAATGTTCCAAACAAGCGTTTTCAGCCCGAGTGGAGCACATTTTGACCCTTTTTTTAAAAACATCATTGTACATTGAAATTTCTGCTTGCGTATGCTTTAGAAGCAAGAATTAAGAGGACTACATTCATTATTTCAGCTGAAAAATGCTTAGTTTATGATTTATAGTCAACATTAATGAAATGTTCCAAACAAGCGTTTTCAGCCCGAGTGGAGCACATTTTGACCCTTTTTTTAAAAACATCATTGTACATTGAAATTTCTGCTTGCGTATGCTTTAGAAGCAAGAATTAAGAGGACTACATTCATTATTTCAGCTGAAAAATGCTTAGTTTATGATTTATAGTCAACATTAATGTCATGTCCCAAACAAGCGTTTTCAGCCCGAGTGGAGCACATTTTGACTGTTTTTTTAAAAACATCATTGTACATTGAAATTTCTGCTTGCGTATGCTTTAGAAGCAAGAATTAAGAGGACTACATTCATTATTTCAGCTGAAAAATGTTTAGTTTATGATTTATAGTCAACATTAATGTCATGTCCCAAACAAGCGTTTTCAGCCCGAGTGGAGCACATTTTGACTGTTTTTTTAAAAACATCATTGTACATTGAAATTTCTGCTTGCGTATGCTTTAGAAGCAAGAATTAAGAGGACTACATTCATTATTTCAGCTGAAAAATGCTTAGTTTATGATTTATAGTCAACATTAATGAAATGTTCCAAACAAGCGTTTTCAGCCCGAGTGGAGCACATTTTGACCCTTTTTTTAAAAACATCATTGTACATTGAAATTTCTGCTTGCGTATGCTTTAGAAGCAAGAATTAAGAGGACTACATTCATTATTTCAGCTGAAAAATGCTTAGTTTATGATTTATAGTCAACATTAATGAAATGTCCCCAACAGCGTTTTCAGCCCGAGTGGAGCGCATTTTGACTGTTTTTTTTAAAAACATCATTGTACATTGAAATTTCTGCTTGCGTATGCTTTAGAAGCAAGAATTAAGAGGACTACATTCATTATTTCAGCTGAAAAATGCTTAGTTTATGATTTATAGTCAACATTAATGAAATGTCCCCAACAGCGTTTTCAGCCCGAGTGGAGCACATTTTGACTGTTTTTTTAAAAACATCATTGTACATTGAAATTTCTGCTTGCGTATGCTTTAGAAGCAAGAATTAAGAGGACTACATTCATTATTTCAGCTGAAAAATGCTTAGTTTTTGATTTGTAGTCAACATTAATGAAATGTCCCCAACAGCGTTTTCAGCCCGAGTGGAGCACATTTTGACTGTTTTTTTAAAAACATCATTGTACATTGAAATTTCTGCTTGCGTATGCTTTAGAAGCAAGAATTAAGAGGACTACATTCATTATTTCAGCTGAAAAATGCTTAGTTTTTGATTTGTAGTCAACATTAATGAAATGTCCCCAACAGCGTTTTCAGCCCGAGTGGAGCACATTTTGACTGTTTTTTTAAAAACATCATTGTACATTGAAATTTCTGCTTGCGTATGCTTTAGAAGCAAGAATTAAGAGGACTACATTCATTATTTCAGCTGAAAAATGCTTAGTTTTTGATTTGTAGTCAACATTAATGAAATGTCCCCAACAGCGTTTTCAGCCCGAGTGGAGCACATTTTGACTGTTTTTTTTAAAAACATCATTGTACATTGAAATTTCTGCTTGCGTATGCTTTAGAAGCAAGAATTAAGAGGACTACATTCATTATTTCAGCTGAAAAATGCTTAGTTTATGATTTATAGTCAACATTAAGGAAATGTTCCGAACAAGCGTTTTCAGCCCGAGTGGAGCACATTTTGACCGTTTTTTTAAAAACATCATTGTACATTGAAATTTCTGCTTGCGTATGCTTTAGAAGCAAGAATTAAGAGGACTACATTCATTATTTCAGCTGAAAAATGCTTAGTTTATGATTTATAGTCAACATTAATGAAATGTCCCCAACAGCGTTTTCAGCCCGAGTGGAGCACATTTTGACTGTTTTTTTTAAAAACATCATTGTACATTGAAATTTCTGCTTGCGTATGCTTTAGAAGCAAGAATTAAGAGGACTACATTCATTATTTCAGCTGAAAAATGCTTAGTTTATGATTTATAGTCAACATTAAGGAAATGTTCCGAACAAGTGTTTTCAGCCCGAGTGGAGCACATTTTGACCGTTTTTTAAAAAACATCATTGTACATTGAAATTTCTTTTTGCGTATGCTTTAGAAGCAAGAATTAAGAGGACTACATTCATTATTTCAGCTGAAAAATGCTTAGTTTATGATTTATAGTCAACATTAATGTCATGTCCCAAACAAGCGTTTTCAGCCCGAGTGGAGCACATTTTGACTGTTTTTTTAAAAACATCATTGTACATTGAAAATTCTGCTTGCGTATGCTTTAGAAGCAAGAATTAAGAGGACTACATTCATTATTTCAGCTGAAAAATGCTTAGTTTATGATTTATAGTCAACATTAATGAAATGTTCCAAACAAGCGTTTTCAGCCCGAGTGGAGCACATTTTGACCCTTTTTTTAAAAACATCATTGTACATTGAAATTTCTGCTTGCGTATGCTTTAGAAGCAAGAATTAAGAGGACTACATTCATTATTTCAGCTGAAAAATGCTTAGTTTTTGATTTGTAGTCAACATTAATGAAATGTCCCCAACAGCGTTTTCAGCCCGAGTGGAGCGCATTTTGACTGTTTTTTTTAAAAACATCATTGTACATTGAAATTTCTGTTTGCGTATGCTTTAGAAGCAAGAATTAAGAGGACTACATTCATTATTTCAGCTGAAAAATGCTTAGTTTTTGATTTGTAGTCAACATTAATGAAATGTCCCCAACAGCGTTTTCAGCCCGAGTGGAGCACATTTTGACTGTTTTTTTAAAAACATCATTGTACATTGAAATTTCTGCTTGCGTATGCTTTAGAAGCAAGAATTAAGAGGACTACATTCATTATTTCAGCTGAAAAATGCTTAGTTTTTGATTTGTAGTCAACATTAATGAAATGTCCCCAACAGCGTTTTCAGCCCGAGTGGAGCACATTTTGACTGTTTTTTTTAAAAACATCATTGTACATTGAAATTTCTGCTTGCGTATGCTTTAGAAGCAAGAATTAAGAGGACTACATTCATTATTTCAGCTGAAAAATGCTTAGTTTATGATTTATAGTCAACATTAAGGAAATGTTCCGAACAAGCGTTTTCAGCCCGAGTGGAGCACATTTTGACCGTTTTTTTAAAAACATCATTGTACATTGAAATTTCTGCTTGCGTATGCTTTAGAAGCAAGAATTAAGAGGACTACATTCATTATTTCAGCTGAAAAATGCTTAGTTTATGATTTATAGTCAACATTAATGAAATGTCCCCAACAGCGTTTTCAGCCCGAGTGGAGCACATTTTGACTGTTTTTTTTAAAAACATCATTGTACATTGAAATTTCTGCTTGCGTATGCTTTAGAAGCAAGAATTAAGAGGACTACATTCATTATTTCAGCTGAAAAATGCTTAGTTTATGATTTATAGTCAACATTAATGAAATGTTCCAAACAAGCGTTTTCAGCCCGAGTGGAGCACATTTTGACCCTTTTTTTAAAAACATCATTGTACATTGAAATTTCTGCTTGCGTATGCTTTAGAAGCAAGAATTAAGAGGACTACATTCATTATTTCAGCTGAAAAATGCTTAGTTTATGATTTATAGTCAACATTAATGTCATGTCCCAAACAAGCGTTTTCAGCCCGAGTGGAGCACATTTTGACTGTTTTTTTAAAAACATCATTGTACATTGAAATTTCTGCTTGCGTATGCTTTAGAAGCAAGAATTAAGAGGACTACATTCATTATTTCAGCTGAAAAATGCTTAGTTTATGATTTATAGTCAACATTAATGAAATGTTCCAAACAAGCGTTTTCAGCCCGAGTGGAGCACATTTTGACCCTTTTTTTAAAAACATCATTGTACATTGAAATTTCTGCTTGCGTATGCTTTAGAAGCAAGAATTAAGAGGACTACATTCATTATTTCAGCTGAAAAATGCTTAGTTTATGATTTATAGTCAACATTAATGTCATGTCCCAAACAAGCGTTTTCAGCCCGAGTGGAGCACATTTTGACTGTTTTTTTAAAAACATCATTGTACATTGAAATTTCTGCTTGCGTATGCTTTAGAAGCAAGAATTAAGAGGACTACATTCATTATTTCAGCTGAAAAATGCTTAGTTTATGATTTATAGTCAACATTAATGAAATGTTCCAAACAAGCGTTTTCAGCCCGAGTGGAGCACATTTTGACCCTTTTTTTAAAAACATCATTGTACATTGAAATTTCTGCTTGCGTATGCTTTAGAAGCAAGAATTAAGAGGACTACATTCATTATTTCAGCTGAAAAATGCTTAGTTTATGATTTATAGTCAACATTAATGAAATGTCCCCAACAGCGTTTTCAGCCCGAGTGGAGCGCATTTTGACTGTTTTTTTTAAAAACATCATTGTACATTGAAATTTCTGCTTGCGTATGCTTTAGAAGCAAGAATTAAGAGGACTACATTCATTATTTCAGCTGAAAAATGCTTAGTTTATGATTTATAGTCAACATTAATGAAATGTCCCCAACAGCGTTTTCAGCCCGAGTGGAGCACATTTTGACTGTTTTTTTAAAAACATCATTGTACATTGAAATTTCTGCTTGCGTATGCTTTAGAAGCAAGAATTAAGAGGACTACATTCATTATTTCAGCTGAAAAATGCTTAGTTTTTGATTTGTAGTCAACATTAATGAAATGTCCCCAACAGCGTTTTCAGCCCGAGTGGAGCACATTTTGACTGTTTTTTTAAAAACATCATTGTACATTGAAATTTCTGCTTGCGTATGCTTTAGAAGCAAGAATTAAGAGGACTACATTCATTATTTCAGCTGAAAAATGCTTAGTTTTTGATTTGTAGTCAACATTAATGAAATGTCCCCAACAGCGTTTTCAGCCCGAGTGGAGCACATTTTGACTGTTTTTTTTAAAAACATCATTGTACATTGAAATTTCTGCTTGCGTATGCTTTAGAAGCAAGAATTAAGAGGACTACATTCATTATTTCAGCTGAAAAATGCTTAGTTTATGATTTATAGTCAACATTAAGGAAATGTTCCGAACAAGCGTTTTCAGCCCGAGTGGAGCACATTTTGACCGTTTTTTTAAAAACATCATTGTACATTGAAATTTCTGCTTGCGTATGCTTTAGAAGCAAGAATTAAGAGGACTACATTCATTATTTCAGCTGAAAAATGCTTAGTTTATGATTTATAGTCAACATTAATGAAATGTCCCCAACAGCGTTTTCAGCCCGAGTGGAGCACATTTTGACTGTTTTTTTTAAAAACATCATTGTACATTGAAATTTCTGCTTGCGTATGCTTTAGAAGCAAGAATTAAGAGGACTACATTCATTATTTCAGCTGAAAAATGCTTAGTTTATGATTTATAGTCAACATTAATGAAATGTTCCAAACAAGCGTTTTCAGCCCGAGTGGAGCACATTTTGACCGTTTTTTTAAAAACATCATTGTACATTGAAATTTCTGTTTGTGTATGCTTTAGAAGCAAGAATTAAGAGGACTACATTCATTATTTCAGCTGAAAAATGCTTAGTTTATGATTTATAGTCAACATTAATGTAATGTCCCAAACAAGCGTTTTCAGCCCGAGTGGAGCACATTTTGACCGTTTTTTTAAAAACATCATTGTACATTGAAATTTCTGCTTGCGTATGCTTTAGAAGCAAGAATTAAGAGGACTACATTCATTATTTCAGCTGAAAAATGCTTAGTTTATGATTTATAGTCAACATTAATGAAATGTCCCCAACAGCGTTTTCAGCCCGAGTGGAGCGCATTTTGACTGTTTTTTTTAAAAACATCATGGTACATTGAAATTTCTGCTTGCGTATGCTTTAGAAGCAAGAATTAAGAGGACTACATTCATTATTTCAGCTGAAAAATGCTTAGTTTATGATTTATAGTCAACATTAATGAAATGTCCCCAGCGTTTTCAGCCCGAGTGGAGCACATTTTGACTGTTTTTTTAAAAACATCATTGTACATTGACATTTCTGCTTGCGTATGCTTTAGAAGCAAGAATTAAGAGGACTACATTCATTATTTCAGCTGAAAAATGCTTAGTTTTTGATTTGTAGTCAACATTAATGAAATGTCCCCAATAGCGTTTTCAGCCCAAGTGGAGCACATTTTGACTGTTTTTTTAAAAACATCATTGTACATTGAAATTTCTGCTTGCGTATGCTTTAGAAGCAAGAATTAAGAGGACTACATTCATTATTTCAGCTGAAAAATGCTTAGTTTTTGATTTGTAGTCAACATTAATGAAATGTCCCCAACAGCGTTTTCAGCCCGAGTGGAGCACATTTTGACTGTTTTTTTTAAAAACATCATTGTACATTGAAATTTCTGCTTGCGTATGCTTTAGAAGCAAGAATTAAGAGGACTACATTCATTATTTCAGCTGAAAAATGCTTAGTTTATGATTTATAGTCAACATTAAGGAAATGTTCCGAACAAGCGTTTTCAGCCCGAGTGGAGCACATTTTGACCGTTTTTTTAAAAACATCATTGTACATTGAAATTTCTGCTTGCGTATGCTTTAGAAGCAAGAATTAAGAGGACTACATTCATTATTTCAGCTGAAAAATGCTTAGTTTATGATTTATAGTCAACATTAATGAAATGTCCCCAACAGCGTTTTCAGCCCGAGTGGAGCACATTTTGACTGTTTTTTTTAAAAACATCATTGTACATTGAAATTTCTGCTTGCGTATGCTTTAGAAGCAAGAATTAAGAGGACTACATTCATTATTTCAGCTGAAAAATGCTTAGTTTTTGATTTGTAGTCAACATTAATGAAATGTCCCCAACAGCGTTTTCAGCCCGAGTGGAGCGCATTTTGACTGTTTTTTTTAAAAACATCATTGTACATTGAAATTTCTGCTTGCGTATGCTTTAGAAGCAAGAATTAAGAGGACTACATTCATTATTTCAGCTGAAAAATGCTTAGTTTATGATTTATAGTCAACATTAAGGAAATGTTCCGAACAAGCGTTTTCAGCCCGAGTGGAGCACATTTTGACCGTTTTTTAAAAAACATCATTGTACATTGAAATTTCTTTTTGCGTATGCTTTAGAAGCAAGAATTAAGAGGACTACATTCATTATTTCAGCTGAAAAATGCTTAGTTTATGATTTATAGTCAACATTAATGTCATGTCCCAAACAAGCGTTTTCAGCCCGAGTGGAGCACATTTTGACTGTTTTTTTAAAAACATCATTGTACATTGAAAATTCTGCTTGCATATGCTTTAGAAGCAAGAATTAAGAGGACTACATTCATTATTTCAGCTGAAAAATGCTTAGTTTATGATTTATAGTCAACATTAATGAAATGTTCCAAACAAGCGTTTTCAGCCCGAGTGGAGCACATTTTGACCCTTTTTTTAAAAACATCATTGTACATTGAAATTTCTGCTTGCGTATGCTTTAGAAGCAAGAATTAAGAGGACTACATTCATTATTTCAGCTGAAAAATGCTTAGTTTTTGATTTGTAGTCAACATTAATGAAATGTCCCCAACAGCGTTTTCAGCCCGAGTGGAGCGCATTTTGACTGTTTTTTTTAAAAACATCATTGTACATTGAAATTTCTGCTTGCGTATGCTTTAGAAGCAAGAATTAAGAGGACTACATTCATTATTTCAGCTGAAAAATGCTTAGTTTATGATTTATAGTCAACATTAATGAAATGTCCCCAACAGCGTTTTCAGCCCGAGTGGAGCACATTTTGACCGTTTTTTTAAAAACATCATTGTACATTTAATTTTCTGTTTGTGTATGCTTTAGAAGCAAGAATTAAGAGGACTACATTCATTATTTCAGCTGAAAAATGCTTAGTTTATGATTTATAGTCAACATTAATGAAATGTCCCCAACAGCGTTTTCAGCCCGAGTGGAGCACATTTTGACTGTTTTTTTAAAAACATCATTGTACATTGAAATTTCTGCTTGCGTATGCTTTAGAAGCAAGAATTAAGAGGACTACATTCATTATTTCAGCTGAAAAATGCTTAGTTTTTGATTTATAGTCAACATTAATGAAATGTCCCCAACAGCGTTTTCAGCCCGAGTGGAGCACATTTTGACTGTTTTTTTTAAAAACATCAATGTACATTGAAATTTCTGCTTGCGTATGCTTTAGAAGCAAGAATTAAAAGGACTACATTCATTATTTCAGCTGAAAAATGCTTAGTTTATGATTTATAGTCAACATTAATGAAATGTCCCCAACAGCGTTTTCAGCCCGAGTGGAGCACATTTTGACTGTTTTTTTAAAAACATCATTGTACATTGAAATTTCTGCTTGCGTATGCTTTAGAAGCAAGAATTAAGAGGACTACATTCATTATTTCAGCTGAAAAATGCTTAGTTTATGATTTATAGTCAACATTAATGAAATGTTCCAAACAAGCGTTTTCAGCCCGAGTGGAGCACATTTTGACCCTTTTTTTAAAAACATCATTGTACATTGAAATTTCTGCTTGCGTATGCTTTAGAAGCAAGAATTAAGAGGACTACATTCATTATTTCAGCTGAAAAATGCTTAGTTTATGATTTATAGTCAACATTAATGTCATGTCCCAAACAAGCGTTTTCAGCCCGAGTGGAGCACATTTTGACTGTTTTTTTAAAAACATCATTGTACATTGAAATTTCTGCTTGCGTATGCTTTAGAAGCAAGAATTAAGAGGACTACATTCATTATTTCAGCTGAAAAATGCTTAGTTTATGATTTATAGTCAACATTAATGAAATGTTCCAAACAAGCGTTTTCAGCCCGAGTGGAGCACATTTTGACCCTTTTTTTAAAAACATCATTGTACATTGAAATTTCTGCTTGCGTATGCTTTAGAAGCAAGAATTAAGAGGACTACATTCATTATTTCAGCTGAAAAATGCTTAGTTTATGATTTATAGTCAACATTAATGAAATGTTCCAAACAAGCGTTTTCAGCCCGAGTGGAGCACATTTTGACCCTTTTTTTAAAAACATCATTGTACATTGAAATTTCTGCTTGCGTATGCTTTAGAAGCAAGAATTAAGAGGACTACATTCATTATTTCAGCTGAAAAATGCTTAGTTTATGATTTATAGTCAACATTAATGAAATGTTCCAAACAAGCGTTTTCAGCCCGAGTGGAGCACATTTTGACCGTTTTTTTAAAAACATCATTGTACATTGAAATTTCTGCTTGCGTATGCTTTAGAAGCAAGAATTAAGAGGACTACATTCATTATTTCAGCTGAAAAATGCTTAGTTTATGATTTATAGTCAACATTAATGAAATGTCCCCAACAGCGTTTTCAGCCCGAGTGGAGCACATTTTGACTGTTTTTTTAAAAACATCATTGTACATTGAAATTTCTGCTTGCGTATGCTTTAGAAGCAAGAATTAAGAGGACTACATTCATTATTTCAGCTGAAAAATGCTTAGTTTTTGATTTGTAGTCAACATTAATGAAATGTCCCCAACAGCGTTTTCAGCCCGAGTGGAGCACATTTTGACTGTTTTTTTAAAAACATCATTGTACATTGAAATTTCTGCTTGCGTATGCTTTAGAAGCAAGAATTAAGAGGACTACATTCATTATTTCAGCTGAAAAATGCTTAGTTTTTGATTTGTAGTCAACATTAATGAAATGTCCCCAACAGCGTTTTCAGCCCGAGTGGAGCACATTTTGACTGTTTTTTTTAAAAACATCATTGTACATTGAAATTTCTGCTTGCGTATGCTTTAGAAGCAAGAATTAAGAGGACTACATTCATTATTTCAGCTGAAAAATGCTTAGTTTATGATTTATAGTCAACATTAAGGAAATGTTCCGAACAAGCGTTTTCAGCCCGAGTGGAGCACATTTTGACCGTTTTTTTAAAAACATCATTGTACATTGAAATTTCTGCTTGCGTATGCTTTAGAAGCAAGAATTAAGAGGACTACATTCATTATTTCAGCTGAAAAATGCTTAGTTTATGATTTATAGTCAACATTAATGAAATGTCCCCAACAGCGTTTTCAGCCCGAGTGGAGCACATTTTGACTGTTTTTTTTAAAAACATCATTGTACATTGAAATTTCTGCTTGCGTATGCTTTAGAAGCAAGAATTAAGAGGACTACATTCATTATTTCAGCTGAAAAATGCTTAGTTTATGATTTATAGTCAACATTAATGAAATGTTCCAAACAAGCGTTTTCAGCCCGAGTGGAGCACATTTTGACCGTTTTTTTAAAAACATCATTGTACATTGAAATTTCTGTTTGTGTATGCTTTAGAAGCAAGAATTAAGAGGACTACATTCATTATTTCAGCTGAAAAATGCTTAGTTTATGATTTATAGTCAACATTAATGTAATGTCCCAAACAAGCGTTTTCAGCCCGAGTGGAGCACATTTTGACCGTTTTTTTAAAAACATCATTGTACATTGAAATTTCTGCTTGCGTATGCTTTAGAAGCAAGAATTAAGAGGACTACATTCATTATTTCAGCTGAAAAATGCTTAGTTTATGATTTATAGTCAACATTAATGAAATGTCCCCAACAGCGTTTTCAGCCCGAGTGGAGCGCATTTTGACTGTTTTTTTTAAAAACATCATGGTACATTGAAATTTCTGCTTGCGTATGCTTTAGAAGCAAGAATTAAGAGGACTACATTCATTATTTCAGCTGAAAAATGCTTAGTTTATGATTTATAGTCAACATTAATGAAATGTCCCCAGCGTTTTCAGCCCGAGTGGAGCACATTTTGACTGTTTTTTTAAAAACATCATTGTACATTGACATTTCTGCTTGCGTATGCTTTAGAAGCAAGAATTAAGAGGACTACATTCATTATTTCAGCTGAAAAATGCTTAGTTTTTGATTTGTAGTCAACATTAATGAAATGTCCCCAATAGCGTTTTCAGCCCAAGTGGAGCACATTTTGACTGTTTTTTTAAAAACATCATTGTACATTGAAATTTCTGCTTGCGTATGCTTTAGAAGCAAGAATTAAGAGGACTACATTCATTATTTCAGCTGAAAAATGCTTAGTTTTTGATTTGTAGTCAACATTAATGAAATGTCCCCAACAGCGTTTTCAGCCCGAGTGGAGCACATTTTGACTGTTTTTTTTAAAAACATCATTGTACATTGAAATTTCTGCTTGCGTATGCTTTAGAAGCAAGAATTAAGAGGACTACATTCATTATTTCAGCTGAAAAATGCTTAGTTTATGATTTATAGTCAACATTAAGGAAATGTTCCGAACAAGCGTTTTCAGCCCGAGTGGAGCACATTTTGACCGTTTTTTTAAAAACATCATTGTACATTGAAATTTCTGCTTGCGTATGCTTTAGAAGCAAGAATTAAGAGGACTACATTCATTATTTCAGCTGAAAAATGCTTAGTTTATGATTTATAGTCAACATTAATGAAATGTCCCCAACAGCGTTTTCAGCCCGAGTGGAGCACATTTTGACTGTTTTTTTTAAAAACATCATTGTACATTGAAATTTCTGCTTGCGTATGCTTTAGAAGCAAGAATTAAGAGGACTACATTCATTATTTCAGCTGAAAAATGCTTAGTTTTTGATTTGTAGTCAACATTAATGAAATGTCCCCAACAGCGTTTTCAGCCCGAGTGGAGCGCATTTTGACTGTTTTTTTTAAAAACATCATTGTACATTGAAATTTCTGCTTGCGTATGCTTTAGAAGCAAGAATTAAGAGGACTACATTCATTATTTCAGCTGAAAAATGCTTAGTTTATGATTTATAGTCAACATTAAGGAAATGTTCCGAACAAGCGTTTTCAGCCCGAGTGGAGCACATTTTGACCGTTTTTTAAAAAACATCATTGTACATTGAAATTTCTTTTTGCGTATGCTTTAGAAGCAAGAATTAAGAGGACTACATTCATTATTTCAGCTGAAAAATGCTTAGTTTATGATTTATAGTCAACATTAATGTCATGTCCCAAACAAGCGTTTTCAGCCCGAGTGGAGCACATTTTGACTGTTTTTTTAAAAACATCATTGTACATTGAAAATTCTGCTTGCATATGCTTTAGAAGCAAGAATTAAGAGGACTACATTCATTATTTCAGCTGAAAAATGCTTAGTTTATGATTTATAGTCAACATTAATGAAATGTTCCAAACAAGCGTTTTCAGCCCGAGTGGAGCACATTTTGACCCTTTTTTTAAAAACATCATTGTACATTGAAATTTCTGCTTGCGTATGCTTTAGAAGCAAGAATTAAGAGGACTACATTCATTATTTCAGCTGAAAAATGCTTAGTTTTTGATTTGTAGTCAACATTAATGAAATGTCCCCAACAGCGTTTTCAGCCCGAGTGGAGCGCATTTTGACTGTTTTTTTTAAAAACATCATTGTACATTGAAATTTCTGCTTGCGTATGCTTTAGAAGCAAGAATTAAGAGGACTACATTCATTATTTCAGCTGAAAAATGCTTAGTTTATGATTTATAGTCAACATTAATGAAATGTCCCCAACAGCGTTTTCAGCCCGAGTGGAGCACATTTTGACCGTTTTTTTAAAAACATCATTGTACATTTAATTTTCTGTTTGTGTATGCTTTAGAAGCAAGAATTAAGAGGACTACATTCATTATTTCAGCTGAAAAATGCTTAGTTTATGATTTATAGTCAACATTAATGAAATGTCCCCAACAGCGTTTTCAGCCCGAGTGGAGCACATTTTGACTGTTTTTTTAAAAACATCATTGTACATTGAAATTTCTGCTTGCGTATGCTTTAGAAGCAAGAATTAAGAGGACTACATTCATTATTTCAGCTGAAAAATGCTTAGTTTTTGATTTATAGTCAACATTAATGAAATGTCCCCAACAGCGTTTTCAGCCCGAGTGGAGCACATTTTGACTGTTTTTTTTAAAAACATCAATGTACATTGAAATTTCTGCTTGCGTATGCTTTAGAAGCAAGAATTAAAAGGACTACATTCATTATTTCAGCTGAAAAATGCTTAGTTTATGATTTATAGTCAACATTAATGAAATGTCCCCAACAGCGTTTTCAGCCCGAGTGGAGCACATTTTGACTGTTTTTTTAAAAACATCATTGTACATTGAAATTTCTGCTTGCGTATGCTTTAGAAGCAAGAATTAAGAGGACTACATTCATTATTTCAGCTGAAAAATGCTTAGTTTATGATTTATAGTCAACATTAATGAAATGTTCCAAACAAGCGTTTTCAGCCCGAGTGGAGCACATTTTGACCCTTTTTTTAAAAACATCATTGTACATTGAAATTTCTGCTTGCGTATGCTTTAGAAGCAAGAATTAAGAGGACTACATTCATTATTTCAGCTGAAAAATGCTTAGTTTATGATTTATAGTCAACATTAATGTCATGTCCCAAACAAGCGTTTTCAGCCCGAGTGGAGCACATTTTGACTGTTTTTTTAAAAACATCATTGTACATTGAAATTTCTGCTTGCGTATGCTTTAGAAGCAAGAATTAAGAGGACTACATTCATTATTTCAGCTGAAAAATGCTTAGTTTATGATTTATAGTCAACATTAATGAAATGTTCCAAACAAGCGTTTTCAGCCCGAGTGGAGCACATTTTGACCCTTTTTTTAAAAACATCATTGTACATTGAAATTTCTGCTTGCGTATGCTTTAGAAGCAAGAATTAAGAGGACTACATTCATTATTTCAGCTGAAAAATGCTTAGTTTATGATTTATAGTCAACATTAATGAAATGTTCCAAACAAGCGTTTTCAGCCCGAGTGGAGCACATTTTGACCCTTTTTTTAAAAACATCATTGTACATTGAAATTTCTGCTTGCGTATGCTTTAGAAGCAAGAATTAAGAGGACTACATTCATTATTTCAGCTGAAAAATGCTTAGTTTATGATTTATAGTCAACATTAATGTCATGTCCCAAACAAGCGTTTTCAGCCCGAGTGGAGCACATTTTGACTGTTTTTTTAAAAACATCATTGTACATTGAAATTTCTGCTTGCGTATGCTTTAGAAGCAAGAATTAAGAGGACTACATTCATTATTTCAGCTGAAAAATGTTTAGTTTATGATTTATAGTCAACATTAATGTCATGTCCCAAACAAGCGTTTTCAGCCCGAGTGGAGCACATTTTGACTGTTTTTTTAAAAACATCATTGTACATTGAAATTTCTGCTTGCGTATGCTTTAGAAGCAAGAATTAAGAGGACTACATTCATTATTTCAGCTGAAAAATGCTTAGTTTATGATTTATAGTCAACATTAATGAAATGTTCCAAACAAGCGTTTTCAGCCCGAGTGGAGCACATTTTGACCCTTTTTTTAAAAACATCATTGTACATTGAAATTTCTGCTTGCGTATGCTTTAGAAGCAAGAATTAAGAGGACTACATTCATTATTTCAGCTGAAAAATGCTTAGTTTATGATTTATAGTCAACATTAATGAAATGTCCCCAACAGCGTTTTCAGCCCGAGTGGAGCGCATTTTGACTGTTTTTTTTAAAAACATCATTGTACATTGAAATTTCTGCTTGCGTATGCTTTAGAAGCAAGAATTAAGAGGACTACATTCATTATTTCAGCTGAAAAATGCTTAGTTTATGATTTATAGTCAACATTAATGAAATGTCCCCAACAGCGTTTTCAGCCCGAGTGGAGCACATTTTGACTGTTTTTTTAAAAACATCATTGTACATTGAAATTTCTGCTTGCGTATGCTTTAGAAGCAAGAATTAAGAGGACTACATTCATTATTTCAGCTGAAAAATGCTTAGTTTTTGATTTGTAGTCAACATTAATGAAATGTCCCCAACAGCGTTTTCAGCCCGAGTGGAGCACATTTTGACTGTTTTTTTAAAAACATCATTGTACATTGAAATTTCTGCTTGCGTATGCTTTAGAAGCAAGAATTAAGAGGACTACATTCATTATTTCAGCTGAAAAATGCTTAGTTTTTGATTTGTAGTCAACATTAATGAAATGTCCCCAACAGCGTTTTCAGCCCGAGTGGAGCACATTTTGACTGTTTTTTTTAAAAACATCATTGTACATTGAAATTTCTGCTTGCGTATGCTTTAGAAGCAAGAATTAAGAGGACTACATTCATTATTTCAGCTGAAAAATGCTTAGTTTATGATTTATAGTCAACATTAAGGAAATGTTCCGAACAAGCGTTTTCAGCCCGAGTGGAGCACATTTTGACCGTTTTTTTAAAAACATCATTGTACATTGAAATTTCTGCTTGCGTATGCTTTAGAAGCAAGAATTAAGAGGACTACATTCATTATTTCAGCTGAAAAATGCTTAGTTTATGATTTATAGTCAACATTAATGAAATGTCCCCAACAGCGTTTTCAGCCCGAGTGGAGCACATTTTGACTGTTTTTTTTAAAAACATCATTGTACATTGAAATTTCTGCTTGCGTATGCTTTAGAAGCAAGAATTAAGAGGACTACATTCATTATTTCAGCTGAAAAATGCTTAGTTTATGATTTATAGTCAACATTAATGAAATGTTCCAAACAAGCGTTTTCAGCCCGAGTGGAGCACATTTTGACCGTTTTTTTAAAAACATCATTGTACATTGAAATTTCTGTTTGTGTATGCTTTAGAAGCAAGAATTAAGAGGACTACATTCATTATTTCAGCTGAAAAATGCTTAGTTTATGATTTATAGTCAACATTAATGTAATGTCCCAAACAAGCGTTTTCAGCCCGAGTGGAGCACATTTTGACCGTTTTTTTAAAAACATCATTGTACATTGAAATTTCTGCTTGCGTATGCTTTAGAAGCAAGAATTAAGAGGACTACATTCATTATTTCAGCTGAAAAATGCTTAGTTTATGATTTATAGTCAACATTAATGAAATGTCCCCAACAGCGTTTTCAGCCCGAGTGGAGCGCATTTTGACTGTTTTTTTTAAAAACATCATGGTACATTGAAATTTCTGCTTGCGTATGCTTTAGAAGCAAGAATTAAGAGGACTACATTCATTATTTCAGCTGAAAAATGCTTAGTTTATGATTTATAGTCAACATTAATGAAATGTCCCCAGCGTTTTCAGCCCGAGTGGAGCACATTTTGACTGTTTTTTTAAAAACATCATTGTACATTGACATTTCTGCTTGCGTATGCTTTAGAAGCAAGAATTAAGAGGACTACATTCATTATTTCAGCTGAAAAATGCTTAGTTTTTGATTTGTAGTCAACATTAATGAAATGTCCCCAATAGCGTTTTCAGCCCAAGTGGAGCACATTTTGACTGTTTTTTTAAAAACATCATTGTACATTGAAATTTCTGCTTGCGTATGCTTTAGAAGCAAGAATTAAGAGGACTACATTCATTATTTCAGCTGAAAAATGCTTAGTTTTTGATTTGTAGTCAACATTAATGAAATGTCCCCAACAGCGTTTTCAGCCCGAGTGGAGCACATTTTGACTGTTTTTTTTAAAAACATCATTGTACATTGAAATTTCTGCTTGCGTATGCTTTAGAAGCAAGAATTAAGAGGACTACATTCATTATTTCAGCTGAAAAATGCTTAGTTTATGATTTATAGTCAACATTAAGGAAATGTTCCGAACAAGCGTTTTCAGCCCGAGTGGAGCACATTTTGACCGTTTTTTTAAAAACATCATTGTACATTGAAATTTCTGCTTGCGTATGCTTTAGAAGCAAGAATTAAGAGGACTACATTCATTATTTCAGCTGAAAAATGCTTAGTTTATGATTTATAGTCAACATTAATGAAATGTCCCCAACAGCGTTTTCAGCCCGAGTGGAGCACATTTTGACTGTTTTTTTTAAAAACATCATTGTACATTGAAATTTCTGCTTGCGTATGCTTTAGAAGCAAGAATTAAGAGGACTACATTCATTATTTCAGCTGAAAAATGCTTAGTTTTTGATTTGTAGTCAACATTAATGAAATGTCCCCAACAGCGTTTTCAGCCCGAGTGGAGCGCATTTTGACTGTTTTTTTTAAAAACATCATTGTACATTGAAATTTCTGCTTGCGTATGCTTTAGAAGCAAGAATTAAGAGGACTACATTCATTATTTCAGCTGAAAAATGCTTAGTTTATGATTTATAGTCAACATTAAGGAAATGTTCCGAACAAGCGTTTTCAGCCCGAGTGGAGCACATTTTGACCGTTTTTTAAAAAACATCATTGTACATTGAAATTTCTTTTTGCGTATGCTTTAGAAGCAAGAATTAAGAGGACTACATTCATTATTTCAGCTGAAAAATGCTTAGTTTATGATTTATAGTCAACATTAATGTCATGTCCCAAACAAGCGTTTTCAGCCCGAGTGGAGCACATTTTGACTGTTTTTTTAAAAACATCATTGTACATTGAAAATTCTGCTTGCATATGCTTTAGAAGCAAGAATTAAGAGGACTACATTCATTATTTCAGCTGAAAAATGCTTAGTTTATGATTTATAGTCAACATTAATGAAATGTTCCAAACAAGCGTTTTCAGCCCGAGTGGAGCACATTTTGACCCTTTTTTTAAAAACATCATTGTACATTGAAATTTCTGCTTGCGTATGCTTTAGAAGCAAGAATTAAGAGGACTACATTCATTATTTCAGCTGAAAAATGCTTAGTTTTTGATTTGTAGTCAACATTAATGAAATGTCCCCAACAGCGTTTTCAGCCCGAGTGGAGCGCATTTTGACTGTTTTTTTTAAAAACATCATTGTACATTGAAATTTCTGCTTGCGTATGCTTTAGAAGCAAGAATTAAGAGGACTACATTCATTATTTCAGCTGAAAAATGCTTAGTTTATGATTTATAGTCAACATTAATGAAATGTCCCCAACAGCGTTTTCAGCCCGAGTGGAGCACATTTTGACCGTTTTTTTAAAAACATCATTGTACATTTAATTTTCTGTTTGTGTATGCTTTAGAAGCAAGAATTAAGAGGACTACATTCATTATTTCAGCTGAAAAATGCTTAGTTTATGATTTATAGTCAACATTAATGAAATGTCCCCAACAGCGTTTTCAGCCCGAGTGGAGCACATTTTGACTGTTTTTTTAAAAACATCATTGTACATTGAAATTTCTGCTTGCGTATGCTTTAGAAGCAAGAATTAAGAGGACTACATTCATTATTTCAGCTGAAAAATGCTTAGTTTTTGATTTATAGTCAACATTAATGAAATGTCCCCAACAGCGTTTTCAGCCCGAGTGGAGCACATTTTGACTGTTTTTTTTAAAAACATCAATGTACATTGAAATTTCTGCTTGCGTATGCTTTAGAAGCAAGAATTAAAAGGACTACATTCATTATTTCAGCTGAAAAATGCTTAGTTTATGATTTATAGTCAACATTAATGAAATGTCCCCAACAGCGTTTTCAGCCCGAGTGGAGCACATTTTGACTGTTTTTTTAAAAACATCATTGTACATTGAAATTTCTGCTTGCGTATGCTTTAGAAGCAAGAATTAAGAGGACTACATTCATTATTTCAGCTGAAAAATGCTTAGTTTATGATTTATAGTCAACATTAATGAAATGTTCCAAACAAGCGTTTTCAGCCCGAGTGGAGCACATTTTGACCCTTTTTTTAAAAACATCATTGTACATTGAAATTTCTGCTTGCGTATGCTTTAGAAGCAAGAATTAAGAGGACTACATTCATTATTTCAGCTGAAAAATGCTTAGTTTATGATTTATAGTCAACATTAATGTCATGTCCCAAACAAGCGTTTTCAGCCCGAGTGGAGCACATTTTGACTGTTTTTTTAAAAACATCATTGTACATTGAAATTTCTGCTTGCGTATGCTTTAGAAGCAAGAATTAAGAGGACTACATTCATTATTTCAGCTGAAAAATGCTTAGTTTATGATTTATAGTCAACATTAATGAAATGTTCCAAACAAGCGTTTTCAGCCCGAGTGGAGCACATTTTGACCCTTTTTTTAAAAACATCATTGTACATTGAAATTTCTGCTTGCGTATGCTTTAGAAGCAGGAATTAAGAGGACTACATTCATTATTTCAGCTGAAAAATGCTTAGTTTTTGATTTGTAGTCAACATTAATGAAATGTCCCCAACAGCGTTTTCAGCCCGAGTGGAGCGCATTTTGACTGTTTTTTTTAAAAACATCATTGTACATTGAAATTTCTGCTTGCGTATGCTTTAGAAGCAAGAATTAAGAGGACTACATTCATTATTTCAGCTGAAAAATGCTTAGTTTATGATTTATAGTCAACATTAAGGAAATGTTCCGAACAAGCGTTTTCAGCCCGAGTGGAGCACATTTTGACCGTTTTTTAAAAAACATCATTGTACATTGAAATTTCTTTTTGCGTATGCTTTAGAAGCAAGAATTAAGAGGACTACATTCATTATTTCAGCTGAAAAATGCTTAGTTTATGATTTATAGTCAACATTAATGTCATGTCCCAAACAAGCGTTTTCAGCCCGAGTGGAGCACATTTTGACTGCTTTTTTAAAAACATCATTGTACATTGAAATTTCTGCTTGCGTATGCTTTAGAAGCAAGAATTAAGAGGACTACATTCATTATTTCAGCTGAAAAATGCTTAGTTTATGATTTATAGTCAACATTAATGAAATGTTCCAAACAAGCGTTTTCAGCCCGAGTGGAGCACATTTTGACCCTTTTTTTAAAAACATCATTGTACATTGAAATTTCTGCTTGCGTATGCTTTAGAAGCAAGAATTAAGAGGACTACATTCATTATTTCAGCTGAAAAATGCTTAGTTTATGATTTATAGTCAACATTAATGTCATGTCCCAAACAAGCGTTTTCAGCCCGAGTGGAGCACATTTTGACTGTTTTTTTAAAAACATCATTGTACATTGAAATTTCTGCTTGCGTATGCTTTAGAAGCAAGAATTAAGAGGACTACATTCATTATTTCAGCTGAAAAATGCTTAGTTTATGATTTATAGTCAACATTAATGAAATGTTCCAAACAAGCGTTTTCAGCCCGAGTGGAGCACATTTTGACCCTTTTTTTAAAAACATCATTGTACATTGAAATTTCTGCTTGCGTATGCTTTAGAAGCAAGAATTAAGAGGACTACATTCATTATTTCAGCTGAAAAATGCTTAGTTTATGATTTATAGTCAACATTAATGTCATGTCCCAAACAAGCGTTTTCAGCCCGAGTGGAGCACATTTTGACTGTTTTTTTAAAAACATCATTGTACATTGAAATTTCTGCTTGCGTATGCTTTAGAAGCAAGAATTAAGAGGACTACATTCATTATTTCAGCTGAAAAATGCTTAGTTTATGATTTATAGTCAACATTAATGAAATGTTCCAAACAAGCGTTTTCAGCCCGAGTGGAGCACATTTTGACCCTTTTTTTAAAAACATCATTGTACATTGAAATTTCTGCTTGCGTATGCTTTAGAAGCAAGAATTAAGAGGACTACATTCATTATTTCAGCTGAAAAATGCTTAGTTTATGATTTATAGTCAACATTAATGTCATGTCCCAAACAAGCGTTTTCAGCCCGAGTGGAGCACATTTTGACTGTTTTTTTAAAAACATCATTGTACATTGAAATTTCTGCTTGCGTATGCTTTAGAAGCAAGAATTAAGAGGACTACATTCATTATTTCAGCTGAAAAATGCTTAGTTTATGATTTATAGTCAACATTAATGAAATGTTCCAAACAAGCGTTTTCAGCCCGAGTGGAGCACATTTTGACCCTTTTTTTAAAAACATCATTGTACATTGAAATTTCTGCTTGCGTATGCTTTAGAAGCAAGAATTAAGAGGACTACATTCATTATTTCAGCTGAAAAATGCTTAGTTTATGATTTATAGTCAACATTAATGTCATGTCCCAAACAAGCGTTTTCAGCCCGAGTGGAGCACATTTTGACTGTTTTTTTAAAAACATCATTGTACATTGAAATTTCTGCTTGCGTATGCTTTAGAAGCAAGAATTAAGAGGACTACATTCATTATTTCAGCTGAAAAATGCTTAGTTTATGATTTATAGTCAACATTAATGAAATGTTCCAAACAAGCGTTTTCAGCCCGAGTGGAGCACATTTTGACCCTTTTTTTAAAAACATCATTGTACATTGAAATTTCTGCTTGCGTATGCTTTAGAAGCAAGAATTAAGAGGACTACATTCATTATTTCAGCTGAAAAATGCTTAGTTTTTGATTTGTAGTCAACATTAATGAAATGTCCCCAACAGCGTTTTCAGCCCGAGTGGAGCGCATTTTGACTGTTTTTTTTAAAAACATCATTGTACATTGAAATTTCTGCTTGCGTATGCTTTAGAAGCAAGAATTAAGAGGACTACATTCATTATTTCAGCTGAAAAATGCTTAGTTTATGATTTATAGTCAACATTAAGGAAATGTTCCGAACAAGCGTTTTCAGCCCGAGTGGAGCACATTTTGACCCTTTTTTTAAAAACATCATTGTACATTGAAATTTCTGCTTGCGTATGCTTTAGAAGCAAGAATTAAGAGGACTACATTCATTATTTCAGCTGAAAAATGCTTAGTTTATGATTTATAGTCAACATTAATGTAATGTCCCAAACAAGCGTTTTCAGCCCGAGTGGAGCACATTTTGACCGTTTTTTTAAAAACATCATTGTACATTGAAATTTCTGTTTGCGTATGCTTTAGAAGCAAGAATTAAGAGGACTACATTCATTATTTCAGCTGAAAAATGCTTAGTTTATGATTTATAGTCAACATTAATGAAATGTCCCCAACAGCGTTTTCAGCCCGAGTGGAGCACATTTTGACCGTTTTTTTAAAAACATCATTGTACATTGAATTTTCTGTTTGTGTATGCTTTAGAAGCAAGAATTAAGAGGACTACATTCATTATTTCAGCAGAAAAATGCTTAGTTTATGATTTATAGTCAACATTAATGAAATGTCCCCAACAGCGTTTTCAGCCCGAGTGGAGCACATTTTGACTGTTTTTTTAAAAACATCATTGTACATTGAAATTTCTGCTTGCGTATGCTTTAGAAGCAAGAATTAAGAGGACTACATTCATTATTTCAGCTGAAAAATGCTTAGTTTTTGATTTATAGTCAACATTAATGAAATGTCCCCAACAGCGTTTTCAGCCCGAGTGGAGCACATTTTGACTGTTTTTTTTAAAAACATCATTGTACATTGAAATTTCTGCTTGCGTATGCTTTAGAAGCAAGAATTAAAAGGACTACATTCATTATTTCAGCTGAAAAATGCTTAGTTTATGATTTATAGTCAACATTAATGAAATGTCCCCAACAGCGTTTTCAGCCCGAGTGGAGCACATTTTGACTGTTTTTTTAAAAACATCATTGTACATTGAAATTTCTGCTTGCGTATGCTTTAGAAGCAAGAATTAAGAGGACTACATTCATTATTTCAGCTGAAAAATGCTTAGTTTATGATTTATAGTCAACATTAATGAAATGTTCCAAACAAGCGTTTTCAGCCCGAGTGGAGCACATTTTGACTGTTTTTTTAAAAACATCATTGTACATTGAAATTTCTGCTTGCGTATGCTTTAGAAGCAAGAATTAAGAGGACTACATTCATTATTTCAGCTGAAAAATGCTTAGTTTATGATTTATAGTCAACATTAATGTCATGTCCCAAACAAGCGTTTTCAGCCCGAGTGGAGCACATTTTGACTGTTTTTTTAAAAACATCATTGTACATTGAAATTTCTGCTTGCGTATGCTTTAGAAGCAAGAATTAAGAGGACTACATTCATTATTTCAGCTGAAAAATGCTTAGTTTATGATTTATAGTCAACATTAATGAAATGTTCCAAACAAGCGTTTTCAGCCCGAGTGGAGCACATTTTGACCCTTTTTTTAAAAACATCATTGTACATTGAAATTTCTGCTTGCGTATGCTTTAGAAGCAAGAATTAAGAGGACTACATTCATTATTTCAGCTGAAAAATGCTTAGTTTTTGATTTGTAGTCAACATTAATGAAATGTCCCCAACAGCGTTTTCAGCCCGAGTGGAGCGCATTTTGACTGTTTTTTTTAAAAACATCATTGTACATTGAAATTTCTGCTTGCGTATGCTTTAGAAGCAAGAATTAAGAGGACTACATTCATTATTTCAGCTGAAAAATGCTTAGTTTATGATTTATAGTCAACATTAAGGAAATGTTCCGAACAAGCGTTTTCAGCCCGAGTGGAGCACATTTTGACCGTTTTTTAAAAAACATCATTGTACATTGAAATTTCTTTTTGCGTATGCTTTAGAAGCAAGAATTAAGAGGACTACATTCATTATTTCAGCTGAAAAATGCTTAGTTTATGATTTATAGTCAACATTAATGTCATGTCCCAAACAAGCGTTTTCAGCCCGAGTGGAGCACATTTTGACTGTTTTTTTAAAAACATCATTGTACATTGAAAATTCTGCTTGCATATGCTTTAGAAGCAAGAATTAAGAGGACTACATTCATTATTTCAGCTGAAAAATGCTTAGTTTATGATTTATAGTCAACATTAATGAAATGTTCCAAACAAGCGTTTTCAGCCCGAGTGGAGCACATTTTGACCCTTTTTTTAAAAACATCATTGTACATTGAAATTTCTGCTTGCGTATGCTTTAGAAGCAAGAATTAAGAGGACTACATTCATTATTTCAGCTGAAAAATGCTTAGTTTTTGATTTGTAGTCAACATTAATGAAATGTCCCCAACAGCGTTTTCAGCCCGAGTGGAGCGCATTTTGACTGTTTTTTTTAAAAACATCATTGTACATTGAAATTTCTGCTTGCGTATGCTTTAGAAGCAAGAATTAAGAGGACCACATTCATTATTTCAGCTGAAAAATGCTTAGTTTATGATTTATAGTCAACATTAATGAAATGTCCCCAACAGCGTTTTCAGCCCGAGTGGAGCACATTTTGACCGTTTTTTTAAAAACATCATTGTACATTTAATTTTCTGTTTGTGTATGCTTTAGAAGCAAGAATTAAGAGGACTACATTCATTATTTCAGCTGAAAAATGCTTAGTTTATGATTTATAGTCAACATTAATGAAATGTCCCCAACAGCGTTTTCAGCCCGAGTGGAGCACATTTTGACTGTTTTTTTAAAAACATCATTGTACATTGAAATTTCTGCTTGCGTATGCTTTAGAAGCAAGAATTAAGAGGACTACATTCATTATTTCAGCTGAAAAATGCTTAGTTTTTGATTTATAGTCAACATTAATGAAATGTCCCCAACAGCGTTTTCAGCCCGAGTGGAGCACATTTTGACTGTTTTTTTTAAAAACATCAATGTACATTGAAATTTCTGCTTGCGTATGCTTTAGAAGCAAGAATTAAAAGGACTACATTCATTATTTCAGCTGAAAAATGCTTAGTTTATGATTTATAGTCAACATTAATGAAATGTCCCCAACAGCGTTTTCAGCCCGAGTGGAGCACATTTTGACTGTTTTTTTAAAAACATCATTGTACATTGAAATTTCTGCTTGCGTATGCTTTAGAAGCAAGAATTAAGAGGACTACATTCATTATTTCAGCTGAAAAATGCTTAGTTTATGATTTATAGTCAACATTAATGAAATGTTCCAAACAAGCGTTTTCAGCCCGAGTGGAGCACATTTTGACCCTTTTTTTAAAAACATCATTGTACATTGAAATTTCTGCTTGCGTATGCTTTAGAAGCAAGAATTAAGAGGACTACATTCATTATTTCAGCTGAAAAATGCTTAGTTTATGATTTATAGTCAACATTAATGTCATGTCCCAAACAAGCGTTTTCAGCCCGAGTGGAGCACATTTTGACTGTTTTTTTAAAAACATCATTGTACATTGAAATTTCTGCTTGCGTATGCTTTAGAAGCAAGAATTAAGAGGACTACATTCATTATTTCAGCTGAAAAATGCTTAGTTTATGATTTATAGTCAACATTAATGAAATGTTCCAAACAAGCGTTTTCAGCCCGAGTGGAGCACATTTTGACCCTTTTTTTAAAAACATCATTGTACATTGAAATTTCTGCTTGCGTATGCTTTAGAAGCAAGAATTAAGAGGACTACATTCATTATTTCAGCTGAAAAATGCTTAGTTTTTGATTTGTAGTCAACATTAATGAAATGTCCCCAACAGCGTTTTCAGCCCGAGTGGAGCGCATTTTGACTGTTTTTTTTAAAAACATCATTGTACATTGAAATTTCTGCTTGCGTATGCTTTAGAAGCAAGAATTAAGAGGACTACATTCATTATTTCAGCTGAAAAATGCTTAGTTTATGATTTATAGTCAACATTAAGGAAATGTTCCGAACAAGCGTTTTCAGCCCGAGTGGAGCACATTTTGACCGTTTTTTAAAAAACATCATTGTACATTGAAATTTCTTTTTGCGTATGCTTTAGAAGCAAGAATTAAGAGGACTACATTCATTATTTCAGCTGAAAAATGCTTAGTTTATGATTTATAGTCAACATTAATGTCATGTCCCAAACAAGCGTTTTCAGCCCGAGTGGAGCACATTTTGACTGTTTTTTTAAAAACATCATTGTACATTGAAAATTCTGCTTGCATATGCTTTAGAAGCAAGTATTAAGAGGACTACATTCATTATTTCAGCTGAAAAATGCTTAGTTTATGATTTATAGTCAACATTAATGAAATGTTCCAAACAAGCGTTTTCAGCCCGAGTGGAGCACATTTTGACCCTTTTTTTAAAAACATCATTGTACATTGAAATTTCTGCTTGCGTATGCTTTAGAAGCAAGAATTAAGAGGACTACATTCATTATTTCAGCTGAAAAATGCTTAGTTTTTGATTTGTAGTCAACATTAATGAAATGTCCCCAACAGCGTTTTCAGCCCGAGTGGAGCGCATTTTGACTGTTTTTTTTAAAAACATCATTGTACATTGAAATTTCTGCTTGCGTATGCTTTAGAAGCAAGAATTAAGAGGACTACATTCATTATTTCAGCTGAAAAATGCTTAGTTTATGATTTATAGTCAACATTAATGAAATGTCCCCAACAGCGTTTTCAGCCCGAGTGGAGCACATTTTGACCGTTTTTTTAAAAACATCATTGTACATTTAATTTTCTGTTTGTGTATGCTTTAGAAGCAAGAATTAAGAGGACTACATTCATTATTTCAGCTGAAAAATGCTTAGTTTATGATTTATAGTCAACATTAATGAAATGTCCCCAACAGCGTTTTCAGCCCGAGTGGAGCACATTTTGACTGTTTTTTTAAAAACATCATTGTACATTGAAATTTCTGCTTGCGTATGCTTTAGAAGCAAGAATTAAGAGGACTACATTCATTATTTCAGCTGAAAAATGCTTAGTTTATGATTTATAGTCAACATTAAGGAAATGTTCCGAACAAGCGTTTTCAGCCCGAGTGGAGCACATTTTGACCGTTTTTTAAAAAACATCATTGTACATTGAAATTTCTTTTTGCGTATGCTTTAGAAGCAAGAATTAAGAGGACTACATTCATTATTTCAGCTGAAAAATGCTTAGTTTATGATTTATAGTCAACATTAATGTCATGTCCCAAACAAGCGTTTTCAGCCCGAGTGGAGCACATTTTGACTGCTTTTTTAAAAACATCATTGTACATTGAAATTTCTGCTTGCGTATGCTTTAGAAGCAAGAATTAAGAGGACTACATTCATTATTTCAGCTGAAAAATGCTTAGTTTATGATTTATAGTCAACATTAATGAAATGTTCCAAACAAGCGTTTTCAGCCCGAGTGGAGCACATTTTGACCCTTTTTTTAAAAACATCATTGTACATTGAAATTTCTGCTTGCGTATGCTTTAGAAGCAAGAATTAAGAGGACTACATTCATTATTTCAGCTGAAAAATGCTTAGTTTATGATTTATAGTCAACATTAATGTCATGTCCCAAACAAGCGTTTTCAGCCCGAGTGGAGCACATTTTGACTGTTTTTTTAAAAACATCATTGTACATTGAAATTTCTGCTTGCGTATGCTTTAGAAGCAAGAATTAAGAGGACTACATTCATTATTTCAGCTGAAAAATGCTTAGTTTATGATTTATAGTCAACATTAATGAAATGTTCCAAACAAGCGTTTTCAGCCCGAGTGGAGCACATTTTGACCCTTTTTTTAAAAACATCATTGTACATTGAAATTTCTGCTTGCGTATGCTTTAGAAGCAAGAATTAAGAGGACTACATTCATTATTTCAGCTGAAAAATGCTTAGTTTATGATTTATAGTCAACATTAATGTCATGTCCCAAACAAGCGTTTTCAGCCCGAGTGGAGCACATTTTGACTGTTTTTTTAAAAACATCATTGTACATTGAAATTTCTGCTTGCGTATGCTTTAGAAGCAAGAATTAAGAGGACTACATTCATTATTTCAGCTGAAAAATGCTTAGTTTATGATTTATAGTCAACATTAATGAAATGTTCCAAACAAGCGTTTTCAGCCCGAGTGGAGCACATTTTGACCCTTTTTTTAAAAACATCATTGTACATTGAAATTTCTGCTTGCGTATGCTTTAGAAGCAAGAATTAAGAGGACTACATTCATTATTTCAGCTGAAAAATGCTTAGTTTTTGATTTGTAGTCAACATTAATGAAATGTCCCCAACAGCGTTTTCAGCCCGAGTGGAGCGCATTTTGACTGTTTTTTTTAAAAACATCATTGTACATTGAAATTTCTGCTTGCGTATGCTTTAGAAGCAAGAATTAAGAGGACTACATTCATTATTTCAGCTGAAAAATGCTTAGTTTATGATTTATAGTCAACATTAAGGAAATGTTCCGAACAAGCGTTTTCAGCCCGAGTGGAGCACATTTTGACCGTTTTTTAAAAAACATCATTGTACATTGAAATTTCTGCTTGCGTATGCTTTAGAAGCAAGAATTAAGAGGACTACATTCATTATTTCAGCTGAAAAATGCTTAGTTTATGATTTATAGTCAACATTAATGAAATGTTCCAAACAAGCGTTTTCAGCCCGAGTGGAGCACATTTTGACCCTTTTTTTAAAAACATCATTGTACATTGAAATTTCTGCTTGCGTATGCTTTAGAAGCAAGAATTAAGAGGACTACATTCATTATTTCAGCTGAAAAATGCTTAGTTTATGATTTATAGTCAACATTAATGTCATGTCCCAAACAAGCGTTTTCAGCCCGAGTGGAGCACATTTTGACCCTTTTTTTAAAAACATCATTGTACATTGAAATTTCTGCTTGCGTATGCTTTAGAAGCAAGAATTAAGAGGACTACATTCATTATTTCAGCTGAAAAATGCTTAGTTTATGATTTATAGTCAACATTAATGTCATGTCCCAAACAAGCGTTTTCAGCCCGAGTGGAGCACATTTTGACCGTTTTTTTAAAAACATCATTGTACATTGAAATTTCTGTTTGCGTATGCTTTAGAAGCAAGAATTAAGAGGACTACATTCATTATTTCAGCTGAAAAATGCTTAGTTTATGATTTATAGTCAACATTAATGAAATGTCCCCAACAGCGTTTTCAGCCCGAGTGGAGCACATTTTGACCGTTTTTTTAAAAACATCATTGTACATTGAATTTTCTGTTTGTGTATGCTTTAGAAGCAAGAATTAAGAGGACTACATTCATTATTTCAGCAGAAAAATGCTTAGTTTATGATTTATAGTCAACATTAATGAAATGTCCCCAACAGCGTTTTCAGCCCGAGTGGAGCACATTTTGACTGTTTTTTTAAAAACATCATTGTACATTGAAATTTCTGCTTGCGTATGCTTTAGAAGCAAGAATTAAGAGGACTACATTCATTATTTCAGCTGAAAAATGCTTAGTTTTTGATTTATAGTCAACATTAATGAAATGTCCCCAACAGCGTTTTCAGCCCGAGTGGAGCACATTTTGACTGTTTTTTTTAAAAACATCATTGTACATTGAAATTTCTGCTTGCGTATGCTTTAGAAGCAAGAATTAAAAGGACTACATTCATTATTTCAGCTGAAAAATGCTTAGTTTATGATTTATAGTCAACATTAATGAAATGTCCCCAACAGCGTTTTCAGCCCGAGTGGAGCACATTTTGACTGTTTTTTTAAAAACATCATTGTACATTGAAATTTCTGCTTGCGTATGCTTTAGAAGCAAGAATTAAGAGGACTACATTCATTATTTCAGCTGAAAAATGCTTAGTTTATGATTTATAGTCAACATTAATGAAATGTTCCAAACAAGCGTTTTCAGCCCGAGTGGAGCACATTTTGACTGTTTTTTTAAAAACATCATTGTACATTGAAATTTCTGCTTGCGTATGCTTTAGAAGCAAGAATTAAGAGGACTACATTCATTATTTCAGCTGAAAAATGCTTAGTTTATGATTTATAGTCAACATTAATGTCATGTCCCAAACAAGCGTTTTCAGCCCGAGTGGAGCACATTTTGACTGTTTTTTTAAAAACATCATTGTACATTGAAATTTCTGCTTGCGTATGCTTTAGAAGCAAGAATTAAGAGGACTACATTCATTATTTCAGCTGAAAAATGCTTAGTTTATGATTTATAGTCAACATTAATGAAATGTTCCAAACAAGCGTTTTCAGCCCGAGTGGAGCACATTTTGACCCTTTTTTTAAAAACATCATTGTACATTGAAATTTCTGCTTGCGTATGCTTTAGAAGCAAGAATTAAGAGGACTACATTCATTATTTCAGCTGAAAAATGCTTAGTTTTTGATTTGTAGTCAACATTAATGAAATGTCCCCAACAGCGTTTTCAGCCCGAGTGGAGCGCATTTTGACTGTTTTTTTTAAAAACATCATTGTACATTGAAATTTCTGCTTGCGTATGCTTTAGAAGCAAGAATTAAGAGGACTACATTCATTATTTCAGCTGAAAAATGCTTAGTTTATGATTTATAGTCAACATTAAGGAAATGTTCCGAACAAGCGTTTTCAGCCCGAGTGGAGCACATTTTGACCGTTTTTTAAAAAACATCATTGTACATTGAAATTTCTTTTTGCGTATGCTTTAGAAGCAAGAATTAAGAGGACTACATTCATTATTTCAGCTGAAAAATGCTTAGTTTATGATTTATAGTCAACATTAATGTCATGTCCCAAACAAGCGTTTTCAGCCCGAGTGGAGCACATTTTGACTGTTTTTTTAAAAACATCATTGTACATTGAAAATTCTGCTTGCATATGCTTTAGAAGCAAGAATTAAGAGGACTACATTCATTATTTCAGCTGAAAAATGCTTAGTTTATGATTTATAGTCAACATTAATGAAATGTTCCAAACAAGCGTTTTCAGCCCGAGTGGAGCACATTTTGACCCTTTTTTTAAAAACATCATTGTACATTGAAATTTCTGCTTGCGTATGCTTTAGAAGCAAGAATTAAGAGGACTACATTCATTATTTCAGCTGAAAAATGCTTAGTTTTTGATTTGTAGTCAACATTAATGAAATGTCCCCAACAGCGTTTTCAGCCCGAGTGGAGCGCATTTTGACTGTTTTTTTTAAAAACATCATTGTACATTGAAATTTCTGCTTGCGTATGCTTTAGAAGCAAGAATTAAGAGGACTACATTCATTATTTCAGCTGAAAAATGCTTAGTTTATGATTTATAGTCAACATTAATGAAATGTCCCCAACAGCGTTTTCAGCCCGAGTGGAGCACATTTTGACCGTTTTTTTAAAAACATCATTGTACATTTAATTTTCTGTTTGTGTATGCTTTAGAAGCAAGAATTAAGAGGACTACATTCATTATTTCAGCTGAAAAATGCTTAGTTTATGATTTATAGTCAACATTAATGAAATGTCCCCAACAGCGTTTTCAGCCCGAGTGGAGCACATTTTGACTGTTTTTTTAAAAACATCATTGTACATTGAAATTTCTGCTTGCGTATGCTTTAGAAGCAAGAATTAAGAGGACTACATTCATTATTTCAGCTGAAAAATGCTTAGTTTTTGATTTATAGTCAACATTAATGAAATGTCCCCAACAGCGTTTTCAGCCCGAGTGGAGCACATTTTGACTGTTTTTTTTAAAAACATCAATGTACATTGAAATTTCTGCTTGCGTATGCTTTAGAAGCAAGAATTAAAAGGACTACATTCATTATTTCAGCTGAAAAATGCTTAGTTTATGATTTATAGTCAACATTAATGAAATGTCCCCAACAGCGTTTTCAGCCCGAGTGGAGCACATTTTGACTGTTTTTTTAAAAACATCATTGTACATTGAAATTTCTGCTTGCGTATGCTTTAGAAGCAAGAATTAAGAGGACTACATTCATTATTTCAGCTGAAAAATGCTTAGTTTATGATTTATAGTCAACATTAATGAAATGTTCCAAACAAGCGTTTTCAGCCCGAGTGGAGCACATTTTGACCCTTTTTTTAAAAACATCATTGTACATTGAAATTTCTGCTTGCGTATGCTTTAGAAGCAAGAATTAAGAGGACTGCATTCATTATTTCAGCTGAAAAATGCTTAGTTTATGATTTATAGTCAACATTAATGTCATGTCCCAAACAAGCGTTTTCAGCCCGAGTGGAGCACATTTTGACTGTTTTTTTAAAAACATCATTGTACATTGAAATTTCTGCTTGCGTATGCTTTAGAAGCAAGAATTAAGAGGACTACATTCATTATTTCAGCTGAAAAATGCTTTGTTTATGATTTATAGTCAACATTAATGAAATGTTCCAAACAAGCGTTTTCAGCCCGAGTGGAGCACATTTTGACCCTTTTTTTAAAAACATCATTGTACATTGAAATTTCTGCTTGCGTATGCTTTAGAAGCAAGAATTAAGAGGACTACATTCATTATTTCAGCTGAAAAATGCTTAGTTTTTGATTTGTAGTCAACATTAATGAAATGTCCCCAACAGCGTTTTCAGCCCGAGTGGAGCGCATTTTGACTGTTTTTTTTAAAAACATCATTGTACATTGAAATTTCTGCTTGCGTATGCTTTAGAAGCAAGAATTAAGAGGACTACATTCATTATTTCAGCTGAAAAATGCTTAGTTTATGATTTATAGTCAACATTAAGGAAATGTTCCGAACAAGCGTTTTCAGCCCGAGTGGAGCACATTTTGACCGTTTTTTAAAAAACATCATTGTACATTGAAATTTCTTTTTGCGTATGCTTTAGAAGCAAGAATTAAGAGGACTACATTCATTATTTCAGCTGAAAAATGCTTAGTTTATGATTTATAGTCAACATTAATGTCATGTCCCAAACAAGCGTTTTCAGCCCGAGTGGAGCACATTTTGACTGCTTTTTTAAAAACATCATTGTACATTGAAATTTCTGCTTGCGTATGCTTTAGAAGCAAGAATTAAGAGGACTACATTCATTATTTCAGCTGAAAAATGCTTAGTTTATGATTTATAGTCAACATTAATGAAATGTTCCAAACAAGCGTTTTCAGCCCGAGTGGAGCACATTTTGACCCTTTTTTTAAAAACATCATTGTACATTGAAATTTCTGCTTGCGTATGCTTTAGAAGCAAGAATTAAGAGGACTACATTCATTATTTCAGCTGAAAAATGCTTAGTTTATGATTTATAGTCAACATTAATGTCATGTCCCAAACAAGCGTTTTCAGCCCGAGTGGAGCACATTTTGACTGTTTTTTTAAAAACATCATTGTACATTGAAATTTCTGCTTGCGTATGCTTTAGAAGCAAGAATTAAGAGGACTACATTCATTATTTCAGCTGAAAAATGCTTAGTTTATGATTTATAGTCAACATTAATGAAATGTTCCAAACAAGCGTTTTCAGCCCGAGTGGAGCACATTTTGACCCTTTTTTTAAAAACATCATTGTACATTGAAATTTCTGCTTGCGTATGCTTTAGAAGCAAGAATTAAGAGGACTACATTCATTATTTCAGCTGAAAAATGCTTAGTTTATGATTTATAGTCAACATTAATCTCATGTCCCAAACAAGCGTTTTCAGCCCGAGTGGAGCACATTTTGACTGTTTTTTTAAAAACATCATTGTACATTGAAATTTCTGCTTGCGTATGCTTTAGAAGCAAGAATTAAGAGGACTACATTCATTATTTCAGCTGAAAAATGCTTAGTTTATGATTTATAGTCAACATTAATGAAATGTTCCAAACAAGCGTTTTCAGCCCGAGTGGAGCACATTTTGACCCTTTTTTTAAAAACATCATTGTACATTGAAATTTCTGCTTGCGTATGCTTTAGAAGCAAGAATTAAGAGGACTACATTCATTATTTCAGCTGAAAAATGCTTAGTTTTTGATTTGTAGTCAACATTAATGAAATGTCCCCAACAGCGTTTTCAGCCCGAGTGGAGCGCATTTTGACTGTTTTTTTTAAAAACATCATTGTACATTGAAATTTCTGCTTGCGTATGCTTTAGAAGCAAGAATTAAGAGGACTACATTCATTATTTCAGCTGAAAAATGCTTAGTTTATGATTTATAGTCAACATTAATGAAATGTCCCCAACAGCGTTTTCAGCCCGAGTGGAGCACATTTTGACCGTTTTTTTAAAAACATCATTGTACATTGAATTTTCTGTTTGTGTATGCTTTAGAAGCAAGAATTAAGAGGACTACATTCATTATTTCAGCTGAAAAATGCTTAGTTTATGATTTATAGTCAACATTAATGAAATGTCCCCAACAGCGTTTTCAGCCCGAGTGGAGCACATTTTGACTGTTTTTTTAAAAACATCATTGTACATTGAAATTTCTGCTTGCGTATGCTTTAGAAGCAAGAATTAAGAGGACTACATTCATTATTTCAGCTGAAAAATGCTTAGTTTTTGATTTATAGTCAACATTAATGAAATGTCCCCGACAGCGTTTTCAGCCCGAGTGGAGCACATTTTGACTGTTTTTTTTAAAAACATCATTGTACATTGAAATTTCTGCTTGCGTATGCTTTAGAAGCAAGAATTAAGAGGACTACATTCATTATTTCAGCTGAAAAATGCTTAGTTTTTGATTTGTAGTCAACATTAATGAAATGTCCCCAACAGCGTTTTCAGCCCGAGTGGAGCGCATTTTGACTGTTTTTTTTAAAAACATCATTGTACATTGAAATTTCTGCTTGCGTATGCTTTAGAAGCAAGAATTAAGAGGACTACATTCATTATTTCAGCTGAAAAATGCTTAGTTTATGATTTATAGTCAACATTAAGGAAATGTTCCGAACAAGTGTTTTCAGCCCGAGTGGAGCACATTTTGACCGTTTTTTAAAAAACATCATTGTACATTGAAATTTCTTTTTGCGTATGCTTTAGAAGCAAGAATTAAGAGGACTACATTCATTATTTCAGCTGAAAAATGCTTAGTTTATGATTTATAGTCAACATTAATGTCATGTCCCAAACAAGCGTTTTCAGCCCGAGTGGAGCACATTTTGACTGTTTTTTTAAAAACATCATTGTACATTGAAATTTCTGCTTGCGTATGCTTTAGAAGCAAGAATTAAGAGGACTACATTCATTATTTCAGCTGAAAAATGCTTAGTTTATGATTTATAGTCAACATTAATGAAATGTTCCAAACAAGCGTTTTCAGCCCGAGTGGAGCACATTTTGACCCTTTTTTTAAAAACATCATTGTACATTGAAATTTCTGCTTGCGTATGCTTTAGAAGCAAGAATTAAGAGGACTACATTCATTATTTCAGCTGAAAAATGCTTAGTTTTTGATTTGTAGTCAACATTAATGAAATGTCCCCAACAGCGTTTTCAGCCCGAGTGGAGCGCATTTTGACTGTTTTTTTTAAAAACATCATTGTACATTGAAATTTCTGCTTGCGTATGCTTTAGAAGCAAGAATTAAGAGGACTACATTCATTATTTCAGCTGAAAAATGCTTAGTTTATGATTTATAGTCAACATTAAGGAAATGTTCCGAACAAGCGTTTTCAGCCCGAGTGGAGCACATTTTGACCGTTTTTTAAAAAACATCATTGTACATTGAAATTTCTGCTTGCGTATGCTTTAGAAGCAAGAATTAAGAGGACTACATTCATTATTTCAGCTGAAAAATGCTTAGTTTATGATTTATAGTCAACATTAATGTCATGTCCCAAACAAGCGTTTTCAGCCCGAGTGGAGCACATTTTGACTGTTTTTTTAAAAACATCATTGTACATTGAAATTTCTGCTTGCGTATGCTTTAGAAGCAAGAATTAAGAGGACTACATTCATTATTTCAGCTGAAAAATGCTTTGTTTATGATTTATAGTCAACATTAATGAAATGTTCCAAACAAGCGTTTTCAGCCCGAGTGGAGCACATTTTGACCCTTTTTTTAAAAACATCATTGTACATTGAAATTTCTGCTTGCGTATGCTTTAGAAGCAAGAATTAAGAGGACTACATTCATTATTTCAGCTGAAAAATGCTTAGTTTATGATTTATAGTCAACATTAATGTCATGTCCCAAACAAGCGTTTTCAGCCCGAGTGGAGCACATTTTGACTGTTTTTTTAAAAACATCATTGTACATTGAAATTTCTGCTTGCGTATGCTTTAGAAGCAAGAATTAAGAGGACTACATTCATTATTTCAGCTGAAAAATGCTTAGTTTATGATTTATAGTCAACATTAATGAAATGTTCCAAACAAGCGTTTTCAGCCCGAGTGGAGCACATTTTGACCCTTTTTTTAAAAACATCATTGTACATTGAAATTTCTGCTTGCGTATGCTTTAGAAGCAAGAATTAAGAGGACTACATTCATTATTTCAGCTGAAAAATGCTTAGTTTTTGATTTGTAGTCAACATTAATGAAATGTCCCCAACAGCGTTTTCAGCCCGAGTGGAGCGCATTTTGACTGTTTTTTTTAAAAACATCATTGTACATTGAAATTTCTGCTTGCGTATGCTTTAGAAGCAAGAATTAAGAGGACTACATTCATTATTTCAGCTGAAAAATGCTTAGTTTATGATTTATAGTCAACATTAAGGAAATGTTCCGAACAAGCGTTTTCAGCCCGAGTGGAGCACATTTTGACCGTTTTTTAAAAAACATCATTGTACATTGAAATTTCTTTTTGCGTATGCTTTAGAAGCAAGAATTAAGAGGACTACATTCATTATTTCAGCTGAAAAATGCTTAGTTTATGATTTATAGTCAACATTAATGTCATGTCCCAAACAAGCGTTTTCAGCCCGAGTGGAGCACATTTTGACTGTTTTTTTAAAAACATCATTGTACATTGAAAATTCTGCTTGCATATGCTTTAGAAGCAAGAATTAAGAGGACTACATTCATTATTTCAGCTGAAAAATGCTTAGTTTATGATTTATAGTCAACATTAATGAAATGTTCCAAACAAGCGTTTTCAGCCCGAGTGGAGCACATTTTGACCCTTTTTTTAAAAACATCATTGTACATTGAAATTTCTGCTTGCGTATGCTTTAGAAGCAAGAATTAAGAGGACTACATTCATTATTTCAGCTGAAAAATGCTTAGTTTTTGATTTGTAGTCAACATTAATGAAATGTCCCCAACAGCGTTTTCAGCCCGAGTGGAGCGCATTTTGACTGTTTTTTTTAAAAACATCATTGTACATTGAAATTTCTGCTTGCGTATGCTTTAGAAGCAAGAATTAAGAGGACTACATTCATTATTTCAGCTGAAAAATGCTTAGTTTATGATTTATAGTCAACATTAATGAAATGTCCCCAACAGCGTTTTCAGCCCGAGTGGAGCACATTTTGACCGTTTTTTTAAAAACATCATTGTACATTTAATTTTCTGTTTGTGTATGCTTTAGAAGCAAGAATTAAGAGGACTACATTCATTATTTCAGCTGAAAAATGCTTAGTTTATGATTTATAGTCAACATTAATGAAATGTCCCCAACAGCGTTTTCAGCCCGAGTGGAGCACATTTTGACTGTTTTTTTAAAAACATCATTGTACATTGAAATTTCTGCTTGCGTATGCTTTAGAAGCAAGAATTAAGAGGACTACATTCATTATTTCAGCTGAAAAATGCTTAGTTTTTGATTTATAGTCAACATTAATGAAATGTCCCCAACAGCGTTTTCAGCCCGAGTGGAGCACATTTTGACTGTTTTTTTTAAAAACATCAATGTACATTGAAATTTCTGCTTGCGTATGCTTTAGAAGCAAGAATTAAAAGGACTACATTCATTATTTCAGCTGAAAAATGCTTAGTTTATGATTTATAGTCAACATTAATGAAATGTCCCCAACAGCGTTTTCAGCCCGAGTGGAGCACATTTTGACTGTTTTTTTAAAAACATCATTGTACATTGAAATTTCTGCTTGCGTATGCTTTAGAAGCAAGAATTAAGAGGACTACATTCATTATTTCAGCTGAAAAATGCTTAGTTTATGATTTATAGTCAACATTAATGAAATGTTCCAAACAAGCGTTTTCAGCCCGAGTGGAGCACATTTTGACCCTTTTTTTAAAAACATCATTGTACATTGAAATTTCTGCTTGCGTATGCTTTAGAAGCAAGAATTAAGAGGACTACATTCATTATTTCAGCTGAAAAATGCTTAGTTTATGATTTATAGTCAACATTAATGTCATGTCCCAAACAAGCGTTTTCAGCCCGAGTGGAGCACATTTTGACTGTTTTTTTAAAAACATCATTGTACATTGAAATTTCTGCTTGCGTATGCTTTAGAAGCAAGAATTAAGAGGACTACATTCATTATTTCAGCTGAAAAATGCTTTGTTTATGATTTATAGTCAACATTAATGAAATGTTCCAAACAAGCGTTTTCAGCCCGAGTGGAGCACATTTTGACCCTTTTTTTAAAAACATCATTGTACATTGAAATTTCTGCTTGCGTATGCTTTAGAAGCAAGAATTAAGAGGACTACATTCATTATTTCAGCTGAAAAATGCTTAGTTTTTGATTTGTAGTCAACATTAATGAAATGTCCCCAACAGCGTTTTCAGCCCGAGTGGAGCGCATTTTGACTGTTTTTTTTAAAAACATCATTGTACATTGAAATTTCTGCTTGCGTATGCTTTAGAAGCAAGAATTAAGAGGACTACATTCATTATTTCAGCTGAAAAATGCTTAGTTTATGATTTATAGTCAACATTAAGGAAATGTTCCGAACAAGCGTTTTCAGCCCGAGTGGAGCACATTTTGACCGTTTTTTAAAAAACATCATTGTACATTGAAATTTCTTTTTGCGTATGCTTTAGAAGCAAGAATTAAGAGGACTACATTCATTATTTCAGCTGAAAAATGCTTAGTTTATGATTTATAGTCAACATTAATGTCATGTCCCAAACAAGCGTTTTCAGCCCGAGTGGAGCACATTTTGACTGCTTTTTTAAAAACATCATTGTACATTGAAATTTCTGCTTGCGTATGCTTTAGAAGCAAGAATTAAGAGGACTACATTCATTATTTCAGCTGAAAAATGCTTAGTTTATGATTTATAGTCAACATTAATGAAATGTTCCAAACAAGCGTTTTCAGCCCGAGTGGAGCACATTTTGACCCTTTTTTTAAAAACATCATTGTACATTGAAATTTCTGCTTGCGTATGCTTTAGAAGCAAGAATTAAGAGGACTACATTCATTATTTCAGCTGAAAAATGCTTAGTTTATGATTTATAGTCAACATTAATGTCATGTCCCAAACAAGCGTTTTCAGCCCGAGTGGAGCACATTTTGACTGTTTTTTTAAAAACATCATTGTACATTGAAATTTCTGCTTGCGTATGCTTTAGAAGCAAGAATTAAGAGGACTACATTCATTATTTCAGCTGAAAAATGCTTAGTTTATGATTTATAGTCAACATTAATGAAATGTTCCAAACAAGCGTTTTCAGCCCGAGTGGAGCACATTTTGACCCTTTTTTTAAAAACATCATTGTACATTGAAATTTCTGCTTGCGTATGCTTTAGAAGCAAGAATTAAGAGGACTACATTCATTATTTCAGCTGAAAAATGCTTAGTTTATGATTTATAGTCAACATTAATGTCATGTCCCAAACAAGCGTTTTCAGCCCGAGTGGAGCACATTTTGACTGTTTTTTTAAAAACATCATTGTACATTGAAATTTCTGCTTGCGTATGCTTTAGAAGCAAGAATTAAGAGGACTACATTCATTATTTCAGCTGAAAAATGCTTAGTTTATGATTTATAGTCAACATTAATGAAATGTTCCAAACAAGCGTTTTCAGCCCGAGTGGAGCACATTTTGACCCTTTTTTTAAAAACATCATTGTACATTGAAATTTCTGCTTGCGTATGCTTTAGAAGCAAGAATTAAGAGGACTACATTCATTATTTCAGCTGAAAAATGCTTAGTTTTTGATTTGTAGTCAACATTAATGAAATGTCCCCAACAGCGTTTTCAGCCCGAGTGGAGCGCATTTTGACTGTTTTTTTTAAAAACATCATTGTACATTGAAATTTCTGCTTGCGTATGCTTTAGAAGCAAGAATTAAGAGGACTACATTCATTATTTCAGCTGAAAAATGCTTAGTTTATGATTTATAGTCAACATTAAGGAAATGTTCCGAACAAGCGTTTTCAGCCCGAGTGGAGCACATTTTGACCGTTTTTTAAAAAACATCATTGTACATTGAAATTTCTGCTTGCGTATGCTTTAGAAGCAAGAATTAAGAGGACTACATTCATTATTTCAGCTGAAAAATGCTTAGTTTATGATTTATAGTCAACATTAATGAAATGTCCCCAACAGCGTTTTCAGCCCGAGTGGAGCACATTTTGACTGTTTTTTTAAAAACATCATTGTACATTGAAATTTCTGCTTGCGTATGCTTTAGAAGCAAGAATTAAGAGGACTACATTCATTATTTCAGCTGAAAAATGCTTAGTTTTTGATTTATAGTCAACATTAATGAAATGTCTCCGACAGCGTTTTCAGCCCGAGTGGAGCACATTTTGACTGTTTTTTTTAAAAACATCATTGTACATTGAAATTTCTGCTTGCGTATGCTTTAGAAGCAAGAATTAAGAGGACTACATTCATTATTTCAGCTGAAAAATGCTTAGTTTTTGATTTGTAGTCAACATTAATGAAATGTCCCCAACAGCGTTTTCAGCCCGAGTGGAGCGCATTTTGACTGTTTTTTTTAAAAACATCATTGTACATTGAAATTTCTGCTTGCGTATGCTTTAGAAGCAAGAATTAAGAGGACTACATTCATTATTTCAGCTGAAAAATGCTTAGTTTATGATTTATAGTCAACATTAAGGAAATGTTCCGAACAAGTGTTTTCAGCCCGAGTGGAGCACATTTTGACCGTTTTTTAAAAAACATCATTGTACATTGAAATTTCTTTTTGCGTATGCTTTAGAAGCAAGAATTAAGAGGACTACATTCATTATTTCAGCTGAAAAATGCTTAGTTTATGATTTATAGTCAACATTAATGTCATGTCCCAAACAAGCGTTTTCAGCCCGAGTGGAGCACATTTTGACTGTTTTTTTAAAAACATCATTGTACATTGAAAATTCTGCTTGCGTATGCTTTAGAAGCAAGAATTAAGAGGACTACATTCATTATTTCAGCTGAAAAATGCTTAGTTTATGATTTATAGTCAACATTAATGAAATGTTCCAAACAAGCGTTTTCAGCCCGAGTGGAGCACATTTTGACCCTTTTTTTAAAAACATCATTGTACATTGAAATTTCTGCTTGCGTATGCTTTAGAAGCAAGAATTAAGAGGACTACATTCATTATTTCAGCTGAAAAATGCTTAGTTTTTGATTTGTAGTCAACATTAATGAAATGTCCCCAACAGCGTTTTCAGCCCGAGTGGAGCGCATTTTGACTGTTTTTTTTAAAAACATCATTGTACATTGAAATTTCTGCTTGCGTATGCTTTAGAAGCAAGAATTAAGAGGACTACATTCATTATTTCAGCTGAAAAATGCTTAGTTTATGATTTATAGTCAACATTAAGGAAATGTTCCGAACAAGCGTTTTCAGCCCGAGTGGAGCACATTTTGACCGTTTTTTAAAAAACATCATTGTACATTGAAATTTCTTTTTGCGTATGCTTTAGAAGCAAGAATTAAGAGGACTACATTCATTATTTCAGCTGAAAAATGCTTAGTTTATGATTTATAGTCAACATTAATGTCATGTCCCAAACAAGCGTTTTCAGCCCGAGTGGAGCACATTTTGACTGTTTTTTTAAAAACATCATTGTACATTGAAATTTCTGCTTGCGTATGCTTTAGAAGCAAGAATTAAGAGGACTACATTCATTATTTCAGCTGAAAAATGCTTAGTTTATGATTTATAGTCAACATTAAGGAAATGTTCCGAACAAGTGTTTTCAGCCCGAGTGGAGCACATTTTGACCGTTTTTTAAAAAACATCATTGTACATTGAAATTTCTTTTTGCGTATGCTTTAGAAGCAAGAATTAAGAGGACTACATTCATTATTTCAGCTGAAAAATGCTTAGTTTATGATTTATAGTCAACATTAATGTCATGTCCCAAACAAGCGTTTTCAGCCCGAGTGGAGCACATTTTGACTGTTTTTTTAAAAACATCATTGTACATTGAAAATTCTGCTTGCGTATGCTTTAGAAGCAAGAATTAAGAGGACTATATTCATTATTTCAGCTGAAAAATGCTTAGTTTATGATTTATAGTCAACATTAATGAAATGTTCCAAACAAGCGTTTTCAGCCCGAGTGGAGCACATTTTGACCCTTTTTTTAAAAACATCATTGTACATTGAAATTTCTGCTTGCGTATGCTTTAGAAGCAAGAATTAAGAGGACTACATTCATTATTTCAGCTGAAAAATGCTTAGTTTTTGATTTGTAGTCAACATTAATGAAATGTCCCCAACAGCGTTTTCAGCCCGAGTGGAGCGCATTTTGACTGTTTTTTTTAAAAACATCATTGTACATTGAAATTTCTGCTTGCGTATGCTTTAGAAGCAAGAATTAAGAGGACTACATTCATTATTTCAGCTGAAAAATGCTTAGTTTATGATTTATAGTCAACATTAAGGAAATGTTCCGAACAAGCGTTTTCAGCCCGAGTGGAGCACATTTTGACCGTTTTTTAAAAAACATCATTGTACATTGAATTTTCTTTTTGCGTATGCTTTAGAAGCAAGAATTAAGAGGACTACATTCATTATTTCAGCTGAAAAATGCTTAGTTTATGATTTATAGTCAACATTAATGTCATGTCCCAAACAAGCGTTTTCAGCCCGAGTGGAGCACATTTTGACTGTTTTTTTAAAAACATCATTGTACATTGAAATTTCTGCTTGCGTATGCTTTAGAAGCAAGAATTAAGAGGACTACATTCATTATTTCAGCTGAAAAATGCTTAGTTTATGATTTATAGTCAACATTAATGAAATGTTCCAAACAAGCGTTTTCAGCCCGAGTGGAGCACATTTTGACCCTTTTTTTAAAAACATCATTGTACATTGAAATTTCTGCTTGCGTATGCTTTAGAAGCAAGAATTAAGAGGACTACATTCATTATTTCAGCTGAAAAATGCTTAGTTTTTGATTTGTAGTCAACATTAATGAAAAGTCCCCAACAGCGTTTTCAGCCCGAGTGGAGCGCATTTTGACTGTTTTTTTTAAAAACATCATTGTACATTGAAATTTCTGCTTGCGTATGCTTTAGAAGCAAGAATTAAGAGGACTACATTCATTATTTCAGCTGAAAAATGCTTAGTTTATGATTTATAGTCAACATTAAGGAAATGTTCCGAACAAGCGTTTTCAGCCCGAGTGGAGCACATTTTGACCGTTTTTTAAAAAACATCATTGTACATTGAAATTTCTGTTTGCGTATGCTTTAGAAGCAAGAATTAAGAGGACTACATTCATTATTTCAGCTGAAAAATGCTTAGTTTATGATTTATAGTCAACATTAATGTAATGTCCCAAACAAGCGTTTTCAGCCCGAGTGGAGCACATTTTGACTGTTTTTTTAAAAACATCATTGTACATTGAAATTTCTGCTTGCGTATGCTTTAGAAGCAAGAATTAAGAGGACTACATTCATTATTTCAGCTGAAAAATGCTTAGTTTATGATTTATAGTCAACATTAATGTCATGTCCCAAACAAGCGTTTTCAGCCCGAGTGGAGCACATTTTGACTGTTTTTTTAAAAACATCATTGTACATTGAAATTTCTGCTTGCGTATGCTTTAGAAGCAAGAATTAAGAGGACTACATTCATTATTTCAGCTGAAAAATGCTTAGTTTATGATTTATAGTCAACATTAATGAAATGTTCCAAACAAGCGTTTTCAGCCCGAGTGGAGCACATTTTGACCCTTTTTTTAAAAACATCATTGTACATTGAAATTTCTGCTTGCGTATGCTTTAGAAGCAAGAATTAAGAGGACTACATTCATTATTTCAGCTGAAAAATGCTTAGTTTTTGATTTGTAGTCAACATTAATGAAATGTCCCCAACAGCGTTTTCAGCCCGAGTGGAGCGCATTTTGACTGTTTTTTTTAAAAACATCATTGTACATTGAAATTTCTGCTTGCGTATGCTTTAGAAGCAAGAATTAAGAGGACTACATTCATTATTTCAGCTGAAAAATGCTTAGTTTATGATTTATAGTCAACATTAAGGAAATGTTCCGAACAAGCGTTTTCAGCCCGAGTGGAGCACATTTTGACCGTTTTTTAAAAAACATCATTGTACATTGAAATTTCTGTTTGCGTATGCTTTAGAAGCAAGAATTAAGAGGACTACATTCATTATTTCAGCTGAAAAATGCTTAGTTTATGATTTATAGTCAACATTAATGTAATGTCCCAAACAAGCGTTTTCAGCCCGAGTGGAGCACATTTTGACTGTTTTTTTAAAAACATCATTGTACATTGAAATTTCTGCTTGCGTATGCTTTAGAAGCAAGAATTAAGAGGACTACATTCATTATTTCAGCTGAAAAATGCTTAGTTTATGATTTATAGTCAACATTAATGAAATGTTCCAAACAAGCGTTTTCAGCCCGAGTGGAGCACATTTTGACCGATTTTTTAAAAACATCATTGTACATTGAAATTTCTGTTTGTGTATGCTTTAGAAGCAAGAATTAAGAGGACTACATTCATTATTTCAGCTGAAAAATGCTTAGTTTATGATTTATAGTCAACATTAATGTAATGTCCCAAACAAGCGTTTTCAGCCCGAGTGGAGCACATTTTGACCGTTTTTTTAAAAACATCATTGTACATTGAAATTTCTGTTTGCGTATGCTTTAGAAGCAAGAATTAAGAGGACTACATTCATTATTTCAGCTGAAAAATGCTTAGTTTATGATTTATAGTCAACATTAATGAAATGTCCCCAACAGCGTTTTCAGCCCGAGTGGAGCACATTTTGACCGTTTTTTTAAAAACATCATTGTACATTTAATTTTCTGTTTGTGTATGCTTTAGAAGCAAGAATTAAGAGGACTACATTCATTATTTCAGCTGAAAAATGCTTAGTTTATGATTTATAGTCAACATTAATGAAATGTCCCCAACAGCGTTTTCAGCCCGAGTGGAGCACATTTTGACTGTTTTTTTAAAAACATCATTGTACATTGAAATTTCTGCTTGCGTATGCTTTAGAAGCAAGAATTAAGAGGACTACATTCATTATTTCAGCTGAAAAATGCTTAGTTTTTGATTTATAGTCAACATTAATGAAATGTCCCCAACAGCGTTTTCAGCCCGAGTGGAGCACATTTTGACTGTTTTTTTTAAAAACATCAATGTACATTGAAATTTCTGCTTGCGTATGCTTTAGAAGCAAGAATTAAAAGGACTACATTCATTATTTCAGCTGAAAAATGCTTAGTTTATGATTTATAGTCAACATTAATGAAATGTCCCCAACAGCGTTTTCAGCCCGAGTGGAGCACATTTTGACTGTTTTTTTAAAAACATCATTGTACATTGAAATTTCTGCTTGCGTATGCTTTAGAAGCAAGAATTAAGAGGACTACATTCATTATTTCAGCTGAAAAATGCTTAGTTTATGATTTATAGTCAACATTAATGTCATGTCCCAAACAAGCGTTTTCAGCCCGAGTGGAGCACATTTTGACTGTTTTTTTAAAAACATCATTGTACATTGAAATTTCTGCTTGCGTATGCTTTAGAAGCAAGAATTAAGAGGACTACATTCATTATTTCAGCTGAAAAATGCTTTGTTTATGATTTATAGTCAACATTAATGAAATGTTCCAAACAAGCGTTTTCAGCCCGAGTGGAGCACATTTTGACCCTTTTTTTAAAAACATCATTGTACATTGAAATTTCTGCTTGCGTATGCTTTAGAAGCAAGAATTAAGAGGACTACATTCATTATTTCAGCTGAAAAATGCTTAGTTTTTGATTTGTAGTCAACATTAATGAAATGTCCCCAACAGCGTTTTCAGCCCGAGTGGAGCGCATTTTGACTGTTTTTTTTAAAAACATCATTGTACATTGAAATTTCTGCTTGCGTATGCTTTAGAAGCAAGAATTAAGAGGACTACATTCATTATTTCAGCTGAAAAATGCTTAGTTTATGATTTATAGTCAACATTAAGGAAATGTTCCGAACAAGCGTTTTCAGCCCGAGTGGAGCACATTTTGACCGTTTTTTAAAAAACATCATTGTACATTGAAATTTCTTTTTGCGTATGCTTTAGAAGCAAGAATTAAGAGGACTACATTCATTATTTCAGCTGAAAAATGCTTAGTTTATGATTTATAGTCAACATTAATGTCATGTCCCAAACAAGCGTTTTCAGCCCGAGTGGAGCACATTTTGACTGCTTTTTTAAAAACATCATTGTACATTGAAATTTCTGCTTGCGTATGCTTTAGAAGCAAGAATTAAGAGGACTACATTCATTATTTCAGCTGAAAAATGCTTAGTTTATGATTTATAGTCAACATTAATGAAATGTTCCAAACAAGCGTTTTCAGCCCGAGTGGAGCACATTTTGACCCTTTTTTTAAAAACATCATTGTACATTGAAATTTCTGCTTGCGTATGCTTTAGAAGCAAGAATTAAGAGGACTACATTCATTATTTCAGCTGAAAAATGCTTAGTTTATGATTTATAGTCAACATTAATGTCATGTCCCAAACAAGCGTTTTCAGCCCGAGTGGAGCACATTTTGACTGTTTTTTTAAAAACATCATTGTACATTGAAATTTCTGCTTGCGTATGCTTTAGAAGCAAGAATTAAGAGGACTACATTCATTATTTCAGCTGAAAAATGCTTAGTTTATGATTTATAGTCAACATTAATGTCATGTCCCAAACAAGCGTTTTCAGCCCGAGTGGAGCACATTTTGACTGTTTTTTTAAAAACATCATTGTACATTGAAATTTCTGCTTGCGTATGCTTTAGAAGCAAGAATTAAGAGGACTACATTCATTATTTCAGCTGAAAAATGCTTAGTTTATGATTTATAGTCAACATTAATGAAATGTTCCAAACAAGCGTTTTCAGCCCGAGTGGAGCACATTTTGACCCTTTTTTTAAAAACATCATTGTACATTGAAATTTCTGCTTGCGTATGCTTTAGAAGCAAGAATTAAGAGGACTACATTCATTATTTCAGCTGAAAAATGCTTAGTTTTTGATTTGTAGTCAACATTAATGAAATGTCCCCAACAGCGTTTTCAGCCCGAGTGGAGCGCATTTTGACTGTTTTTTTTAAAAACATCATTGTACATTGAAATTTCTGCTTGCGTATGCTTTAGAAGCAAGAATTAAGAGGACTACATTCATTATTTCAGCTGAAAAATGCTTAGTTTATGATTTATAGTCAACATTAAGGAAATGTTCCGAACAAGCGTTTTCAGCCCGAGTGGAGCACATTTTGACCGTTTTTTAAAAAACATCATTGTACATTGAAATTTCTGTTTGCGTATGCTTTAGAAGCAAGAATTAAGAGGACTACATTCATTATTTCAGCTGAAAAATGCTTAGTTTATGATTTATAGTCAACATTAATGTAATGTCCCAAACAAGCGTTTTCAGCCCGAGTGGAGCACATTTTGACTGTTTTTTTAAAAACATCATTGTACATTGAAATTTCTGCTTGCGTATGCTTTAGAAGCAAGAATTAAGAGGACTACATTCATTATTTCAGCTGAAAAATGCTTAGTTTATGATTTATAGTCAACATTAATGAAATGTTCCAAACAAGCGTTTTCAGCCCGAGTGGAGCACATTTTGACCGATTTTTTAAAAACATCATTGTACATTGAAATTTCTGTTTGTGTATGCTTTAGAAGCAAGAATTAAGAGGACTACATTCATTATTTCAGCTGAAAAATGCTTAGTTTATGATTTATAGTCAACATTAATGTAATGTCCCAAACAAGCGTTTTCAGCCCGAGTGGAGCACATTTTGACCGTTTTTTTAAAAACATCATTGTACATTGAAATTTCTGTTTGCGTATGCTTTAGAAGCAAGAATTAAGAGGACTACATTCATTATTTCAGCTGAAAAATGCTTAGTTTATGATTTATAGTCAACATTAATGAAATGTCCCCAACAGCGTTTTCAGCCCGAGTGGAGCACATTTTGACCGTTTTTTTAAAAACATCATTGTACATTTAATTTTCTGTTTGTGTATGCTTTAGAAGCAAGAATTAAGAGGACTACATTCATTATTTCAGCTGAAAAATGCTTAGTTTATGATTTATAGTCAACATTAATGAAATGTCCCCAACAGCGTTTTCAGCCCGAGTGGAGCACATTTTGACTGTTTTTTTAAAAACATCATTGTACATTGAAATTTCTGCTTGCGTATGCTTTAGAAGCAAGAATTAAGAGGACTACATTCATTATTTCAGCTGAAAAATGCTTAGTTTTTGATTTATAGTCAACATTAATGAAATGTCCCCAACAGCGTTTTCAGCCCGAGTGGAGCACATTTTGACTGTTTTTTTTAAAAACATCAATGTACATTGAAATTTCTGCTTGCGTATGCTTTAGAAGCAAGAATTAAAAGGACTACATTCATTATTTCAGCTGAAAAATGCTTAGTTTATGATTTATAGTCAACATTAATGAAATGTCCCCAACAGCGTTTTCAGCCCGAGTGGAGCACATTTTGACTGTTTTTTTAAAAACATCATTGTACATTGAAATTTCTGCTTGCGTATGCTTTAGAAGCAAGAATTAAGAGGACTACATTCATTATTTCAGCTGAAAAATGCTTAGTTTATGATTTATAGTCAACATTAATGAAATGTTCCAAACAAGCGTTTTCAGCCCGAGTGGAGCACATTTTGACCCTTTTTTTAAAAACATCATTGTACATTGAAATTTCTGCTTGCGTATGCTTTAGAAGCAAGAATTAAGAGGACTACATTCATTATTTCAGCTGAAAAATGCTTAGTTTATGATTTATAGTCAACATTAATGTCATGTCCCAAACAAGCGTTTTCAGCCCGAGTGGAGCACATTTTGACTGTTTTTTTAAAAACATCATTGTACATTGAAATTTCTGCTTGCGTATGCTTTAGAAGCAAGAATTAAGAGGACTACATTCATTATTTCAGCTGAAAAATGCTTTGTTTATGATTTATAGTCAACATTAATGAAATGTTCCAAACAAGCGTTTTCAGCCCGAGTGGAGCACATTTTGACCCTTTTTTTAAAAACATCATTGTACATTGAAATTTCTGCTTGCGTATGCTTTAGAAGCAAGAATTAAGAGGACTACATTCATTATTTCAGCTGAAAAATGCTTAGTTTTTGATTTGTAGTCAACATTAATGAAATGTCCCCAACAGCGTTTTCAGCCCGAGTGGAGCGCATTTTGACTGTTTTTTTAAAAACATCATTGTACATTGAAATTTCTGCTTGCGTATGCTTTAGAAGCAAGAATTAAGAGGACTACATTCATTATTTCAGCTGAAAAATGCTTAGTTTATGATTTATAGTCAACATTAAGGAAATGTTCCGAACAAGCGTTTTCAGCCCGAGTGGAGCACATTTTGACCCGTTTTTTAAAAACATCATTGTACATTGAAATTTCTTTTTGCGTATGCTTTAGAAGCAAGAATTAAGAGGACTACATTCATTATTTCAGCTGAAAAATGCTTAGTTTATGATTTATAGTCAACATTAATGTCATGTCCCAAACAAGCGTTTTCAGCCCGAGTGGAGCACATTTTGACTGCTTTTTTAAAAACATCATTGTACATTGAAATTTCTGCTTGCGTATGCTTTAGAAGCAAGAATTAAGAGGACTACATTCATTATTTCAGCTGAAAAATGCTTAGTTTATGATTTATAGTCAACATTAATGAAATGTTCCAAACAAGCGTTTTCAGCCCGAGTGGAGCACATTTTGACCCTTTTTTAAAAACATCATTGTACATTGAAATTTCTGCTTGCGTATGCTTTAGAAGCAAGAATTAAGAGGACTACATTCATTATTTCAGCTGAAAAATGCTTAGTTTATGATTTATAGTCAACATTAATGTCATGTCCCAAACAAGCGTTTTCAGCCCGAGTGGAGCACATTTTGACTGTTTTTTTAAAAACATCATTGTACATTGAAATTTCTGCTTGCGTATGCTTTAGAAGCAAGAATTAAGAGGACTACATTCATTATTTCAGCTGAAAAATGCTTAGTTTATGATTTATAGTCAACATTAATGAAATGTTCCAAACAAGCGTTTTCAGCCCGAGTGGAGCACATTTTGACCCTTTTTTTAAAAACATCATTGTACATTGAAATTTCTGCTTGCGTATGCTTTAGAAGCAAGAATTAAGAGGACTACATTCATTATTTCAGCTGAAAAATGCTTAGTTTATGATTTATAGTCAACATTAATGTCATGTCCCAAACAAGCGTTTTCAGCCCGAGTGGAGCACATTTTGACTGTTTTTTTAAAAACATCATTGTACATTGAAATTTCTGCTTGCGTATGCTTTAGAAGCAAGAATTAAGAGGACTACATTCATTATTTCAGCTGAAAAATGCTTAGTTTATGATTTATAGTCAACATTAATGAAATGTTCCAAACAAGCGTTTTCAGCCCGAGTGGAGCACATTTTGACCCTTTTTTTTAAAAACATCATTGTACATTGAAATTTCTGCTTGCGTATGCTTTAGAAGCAAGAATTAAGAGGACTACATTCATTATTTCAGCTGAAAAATGCTTAGTTTTTGATTTGTAGTCAACATTAATGAAATGTCCCCAACAGCGTTTTCAGCCCGAGTGGAGCGCATTTTGACTGTTTTTTTTAAAAACATCATTGTACATTGAAATTTCTGCTTGCGTATGCTTTAGAAGCAAGAATTAAGAGGACTACATTCATTATTTCAGCTGAAAAATGCTTAGTTTATGATTTATAGTCAACATTAAGGAAATGTTCCGAACAAGCGTTTTCAGCCCGAGTGGAG